>NC_089558.1:1541428-1849713 GCF_040115645.1 Euwallacea fornicatus
ATTTTTAAACACTTCTAAGTTATATTTTTTTAGATGACGCATAAAATAAGTTTTGCAATATCCACAATGCGAATACGAGTGGATTACTCTAAATTCTCAATTTTAAACATAGTGTCCGTTAAATAGATTTTTCTGGAAAACGGATCGAGATATCGAAGTGAAACAAGAGTACATAACTGATGGGAAAATGTTTTGCTCTTTCAAATTTTGAATCAAATTTCATGTTACAGTTGCAGAGTAAAAAATCATTAACTGTAAATTCTTTAAAATTGACCGTGGTGTCCCCTATTGGCAATGCGCAAATTACAAAACGTATCTCATTCGTCCCCTCAAATACATATAAATTTGCAAATTTTCAAGAGTCTCAGCTAAATATTCTCAGAATAATGGTAAAAAAATAAATTGAAATTTTAACTTTCAACACTATACATCCGAAACTCTTAACTTTCAGATAAGGCATATTTCTTTTAATCGTCACTATTTGACGTGTAGTATCTTTAGGTTCCGATTGTGCCATTATTAATTAATCACCCTGTATGTAGATTTGAGTTTCAATATTTTTACGTACTGAAAATTTGGCAAACGTCTTCTTGGAGCCTTTACTAGTGGCAAATACTTTAATGACACTAATAAGACCATGACTGAGTCGAAATCATAACAATTTTTTTTATAATAATTAAATTGTTGTTTAACGTTGTGGAACCAGCGGTCTGGAACGTGGTTGACGACAAATTTACATTGTCGATACAAAGCCCTTGTTGGTTACTTGAAACGACTGCGTTCAAAAATTTTTTTATGCCACATTTTTTAAATCACATATTATAAATTATTTTAAAAAATTCATAAGACACGTAGACGGAATATTAGACCAAATCGCAGGATTTGGAAATGTATTTATGTTAGAATGTTGATAGATTATCCGAGGAGTCTCGTGGCAACACGACTGGCAACTGGCTTTTCAGCTGATTATCATGATTCTGATGGTTGAAAGGATGAAGGGAAGTTTTTCAGTATTTGATATTTCCTTTTGTTAATATCTCACGAACTTTATTGCTCCCGATAATAGTGGACTATCACTTTTTAGAAATTTAATTATTTTACGGTTAAAAAATAAATCTGTAAAAAAGTGCATTTTTTTAGTAAAACATCATGTATATTAGCAAAGGAGCTGAAACACGATTAAATTTTCTTTAAAAGGATCATAATGGACTGTGTTACCTATTCAAACACGTAAGCTAAGGTGTTGAGCCGCGTTTAGGGTGGTCTGAAGTTGGTTATATCGGAGCACATGATAGATAAACGGCATGAAAAAAAAATTGTTTTAAATTGATTGTTATTTTTATAGAAACTGCTGCAAATATGTATGAGTTTATGGCACCCTTTTTTGCCTTTTTGTTTGGAACAAGAGCTTCATCAGGGATCCCCGCCTTCGCCCTTTGCTCATAATGTACATTTCATAATATATACAACCATGGCGTAAGGGATGAAAAACATATAGACAACACAGTATGCATATTACAATTCGCTGACGATATTGCACCTTTTGCATGCGACAAAACGACCAAGAAAGTGGTATACGGACTTCAGACGCTAATGTACAACACAATGAGATGGTTCTATTAGATTGTCCATAGAGTCATTGCGTACTTTTCCATTGAGTGACTTTAACTACCTTAAATTGTTGCTGATTTCGTTTAGATTTGCCAAATTGTTATGTGTTTTGACAGCAGTGTTGAAACTTCGACAGTATCGAAACTTGGAAATTTTGGTGTCCAAGATTCGGCACTTTCAGGAGGGTAAAGTGAAACTGATGAATACAGAATAAAGGATTCGATAGAATTAAATTATCGATTAATCATGAAATTTGGGAAATTACTGCTAGTCTAAACTTATCCAAATCAAGCGTTGGAGATCATTTCTAACAACTTAGATATGTTGGCAAACTAGATGTGTGAGGACCGCATGAACTGAAGACACCCTCTAAAGGAGAAGAAAATTACCCGTTTTTAAAAGTTATGATAAGGAGATGAGGAAAAATGGATCGTCCACAATAATGTTGTACGTAGAAGATTTTTGATCAAGCTTAATGCGCCAAGTCAAAACACTCCAAAAATGAAAGAAATTCAGCAAAGAAAAGTTATGTTATCCGTGGAATAGGATTATAAATGTGTCATCAATGATATAAGTTGAGTATCGAAATCATGAAAAAGTGCCTAGGAATGGTAATTTGAATTTTAAGGATAGAACGTGAACGTAATAAAATTAATTATTTATTATAAAAATAATTTGTTATAAAACGAATTACGATCTATACACGTTAAGCGAATCCGGCAACGATTCAGGACTTACGAACTGCCTATACTAATTGGATCCCCTTTTCATACAAAAAATATGTTATCGTTAGCAAAAGCAAGGAATCTGTTAGTCTATGTTAGAATTGTAATGAATAAGCACATATGAAATTTGAATCCCTTCCGGCATCTCCAGTGTTAGCTTAAGACATTTATCGTTTTCTAAAAGCACAATTCGGGCGATAGATTTGTGTGTTTGCTTAGCCAGCATTATTTCAATGATTGCCACTCGTAAATGGCCATATAATTCTTGCTAAACATTGCTATAACTTAGACGGGATGTTTTGCCACATCTGCACTATTGCCCAGACCTAGGACCATCGGGTTCGCTTTGATCGCTGCAAAATGCGCATAATGGAAGATTCCTCGCGACTCGAGAAAATGTAAAAACGTATTTGGATCAGTTCTCTGCCGAAAATGACTTTAATTATTACTGTATCGTGAAATTGCCCCAAAGATGGAGAAATGTGATCGAACAAAATGTGCAATACGTAATTTAATAAAGTTATAATTTTTAGTGAAAAAAAATTTCTATCATTTACATAGTAAAATTCGCAATGACTTCGCGAACCGCCCAATATTAACGGATACCGCCACTAAAAGTCAGTTTTTGCTCTCAAATCACCAGCGATACACCAAATTCACACAACCGAAGAAGCCACACGAAAGGCCGTTAAGACACATAAGCGTATAACCACATTCATGGTTATGAATCTAAACCCTCTTTCATGTAGCTGAGTCCGTTAAAGAAACTGTTGTGCGTATGACATGACTGCGACATGAAAACCGTAAATCCTAAAGCAATTTTTAGACCAGCTGCGAGTTTCCCATAAAATTCCCTAAAACTTTCCGCATTTAACCGACTCTGTATCTCTTATGGTAATAGAGACGGAGCACCAATTTGGGCCATAGTATATTTCACAGATTCCTGGGTAAAAATTAGCACCTGACCAAATCCAGAATTTTTCCGTTAAACATCATCAATCCAGTGCAGTCAGCTTCAGCGCCTCGAAGCTGTTGCTTTGTTAACGGCCACTCTATGCGACCATAAACGACATTATATGTACACACTACAAACAAGTTGTTGCACTACTTATGTTTATTTTAAAAACAGGAGAGGAGCCCTATGGGGACGGTAATTGATCCAGTCCTAATAACATATCGTCGATGTGATCGACGCAGCTGCTGTCGGTAAACGATGATTGATTGCGATCTAATTACTTTACACGGTCGTGACTGACAAGCGTGAGGGACATGTGCGAGTGCACTGGGCTAAAATAGATACCTTAACTCGATAGTTTGCCCTTCACATTCCTCAAACGTTCATAATTTGTTACAATCCATTTTTAACGCGTAGAACTTATGAGATATCCTAAAAAGATTGGAGAACTCCCAAGCAACTGAACGTTGACACTTGAAATATGGGACAAGTATAGTACTTTTATTAATAATCCAGAGCTATCCGTTCGGAAAAAAGTTGCACAATATCCAAAACCCTGAAAATAATACCGAGGATATTTTGAAATTTTCATTATAAATTTATTGTGACAGTACGCGTAGTTGAATGCTTCATTTACGTGTGTAAGTTAGTCATAAGATATCGCCAGCTGGTGGATCTTTTCATCTATTTTGGCAGTGTCCCACCTCATGACTCAAACGGTAAAATTCTACCTTTACGATAATCATAAATATAGCCACATTGTATGAGAAGTGTAACACCTTGTGAGGTCTTATGTCAATAAGCTGAAAGCGAATTCGTCTTCTATCCAATGTGGCATGTCTCGACAAAACAGAGCATAAAAGTGCACTTTACATATCGAACAATCTGTAAATATTCGGGCAGATAGAGCCATTTTTATCCCTGCACTATATCTGTGTATACTTAAGATTGGAGCGACACATACTCAATTCCGGACGTAGGAGGGAAGTCATTGTTGCTCTTCCGGAAACCGATTTCGGATGGGATTTCAGGGGGATTTGAGCTATTAGGAACAGGGAATTTCACAATATATCAACCCATAAAGCTTATGCGGGCACTAAGTTAATAGAAATCTTTGACTTTTTGAAACCTAAGATGTTACGTTAATCTGAACTAAATGTAATTAACGAGATCTGACAGGAATGCACGAGGATAGTCCCAGAAGTACTCGACTGAACATTAAAAACTTTTTTTGTAAAATTTAATTTCTTAATATGTTCTCCTTTGAGATTGACACTCTCTCCTCAGCGATGTTGTATGGCTGTTATGTCCTGTCTATATTAGGAAGATTCGAATTCATGATATTTCTGTCCTTAGCTGTTCAATTGTGTGAGCGGAAGCCGTTTTAGGTCACTACTTAAATCCTTGGAAAATATTTCCAGATGCTTCCTCTCCTATCTGGAATTCGCTATAAGAGCAAATACGAAGATAGTCCCAGAAGTACTGGACCTAACACTTAATCGAAAAAAAGAAAAATGTTATATTATTTCTGAAAGTGAGTGTCCTTTGAGAGTGACACAATTTTCTCAGTGATGTTCTACAGCTTCTGTACTTTGTTTACAGTAAGAAGCTTTGAATGTTTTAAAATGGACATTAATCTCGGACCCCACATCTTCATTACGGGCAGATCTTTTTTTCAAGTTTGATAATCGAAAGTAATCTGAGAGGGCTAAATCTGGCGAGTAGGGTGGGCAAAGAACACATTCGAAACCAAGTCGATTGATTTGGCCATAGCGATGATGGAAGTGTAGACTAGTGCGTTGTCTTGATGAAGCAAGACTTTCTTTTTTGCCAAATGTGGCCGTTTTTTCCTAATTTCGCCTTTCCTCGCTAGACTAAATTTCTATAATGTTCTCCGTTTATTGTTTTTCTTTTAAGGAAATAACCAATAAACATTATCCCACGTGCATTCCAAAAAACCGACATCATCGTCTTTCCTGCAGATAGAACGGTTTTCGCCTTCTTTGGAGTTGATTCTTTCCTTTGAGTTCTTTATTTTTTACCGCTCTTTCGTCTCAGGTATGAACTGATGCACCCATGTTTTATTCACGATTATGAATCGACGAAAAAACTCAGCTTTATTGCTGCGAAGCTTTGCCAAACACTCACTTGAAACATCCTCATGGTGCTGTTTTTGTTCAATTGTAAGTAAACGCTGCACCAATCTTGCGTACAGCTTTCTCATAGCCAATGTTCGATCAAAACGCGATGTCCAGTACTTTTTGAAATGCCTCTCATATCTGCAAACTCACGTAATTTCACTCGACGGTCTTCCAGTGTAATTTTGTCGCTTTTCACCAAAAAATCTGGAGTGGTCAGATCTGAAGTGTCATTGGGTCGACCATTGCGGAGTTCTTCTTGGTAGCTTGTACGATCGCGTTTAAACTTTGCTACCCAATATTTTACAGTTGGTAACGAAGGACCGGATTTCCCCAGAGTAGAATTCACTTATGAATGAACAATTTTTTCCACGTTCACAAAATCTTTAAAAGTGTTCACTAAAACCAGCTCTAAAACAGACACAGATCAATCCAGCACTCACAAACTTAAGCCTTCAGTTTTTTAAGGCCAGGTCTTTGTAATATAGGCAAATTTTTGACACAAAAAACATTTCTATAGGTCAGGTCAGGTGCTTCTGGGACTATCCTCGTATATTACGATCCTGGAACGATCTAAATGCCTTAAGTCTCGCAAGCAATGGTTATGCAAGCGTGTTACACCTGCAAATATGTATATTCTTCTTTTATTACCAATAGGTTGGGAAAAGATAATCTTTTGCTGTTTCAAAGAAGAATATTTAGTAACATTTAATGAAATAAATAGCTCCCCTTACGATTGATATTCTGGTAATGGTCTTGACCAAATGTACCCGGACCAGTCTTTTCAATGCCAAAAGCGCCATAAAAATAGTCCTGACCCGAATTAAGGTTTCCTTAATGTTTTTAGCATTGTATAGCAGTGCGTATGTCTAGAGTTTACATGTGTTCCAGCATGACAAGCTTCAAATAATTCAGAGAATGAAAAAATCGGCAAATGTTGCAACTGTTGCCCAGGGAATTATTAGTTTCAATTAGGAAATTTCATAGTTTTTATACTATCTATTTCAACCTAAGGCAAAAGTATTCCAAAATAACATGATTCAGTATTCCCGAAACACTGTTCCTTCATAGGAACGTCGCTGCGGAAACCTTAGTAAGTGCTTAGGAGATTTCTAAATAACTCAACAGATGTTCCAGAAGTAAAATGCTCGTTTAGGTAACATATTTTTATTGCATGTATCCACACCGATCTGTAAAGTGTCAGAATACTTCTAATACGTTACGGTTCAATGTTTATATGACGGTGTTCTCTTTGACCAAGAATATTGCAATAATCCAGAAAGATCCATAAATATTTAAGTGTGACCGCTTCAAAACAGAAATGAAGGCTTGGAAGGAAAAGATTGCACGGAAAAATATCCAAACTTTGAAAACTAACTTGAAAACTTGCTCTAAAAAATCCTTGTTGGATCTTTGATAAAAAAGTTACTATTTAAGGCATAGGACTAGAAGTGTTTGAAGAACACAAATGGAGCCTTGGAAAGAAGAAGTGACCACAAAAAACATTGTTGAAATCTGTAAAAATGATTTTTACACTTTTTGCATAAGAAAGTTATCGTTGACATGATGAAAGTAAAAGTTTTTGCAGACGAGAAGTGAGACTCTGGAAACGAGAACTTACACTTGGTATATTTTTTGAATTCGGCAAACTTTCACTTGAACTAACCTGACTTAAGGACGTTGTATAAAAAAATCTTGGAAGAATTTCCACAAAAGCTTGTCCCCGTTTTGAAAACTTTCACCTGAACTAACTTGACTTAACAAAGATAGTATAGAAAGCTCTTGGGGGAATGTACTCAAAAGCTTGGCCCAGTTTTGTAAACTTTCACCTGAATTAACCTGACTCAACTGCGAGAGTGTAGATAGCTGTTGGGGGAATTTACTCAAGAAATTCTTCAAGGTGCGTAAGTTTTCTCCTGAACCAACCAGTATTAAGGACGTGGTATAGAAAGCTCTTGGGGAGATACACAGAAAATTGACCCCAGCATGGAAATTTTCACCTTGACTAATTTGAGTTAAGAACGTTGGCGGAGAAAGCTCCTGGGGGAATTTACCCAAAAAACTTCCAAGTTTTGCAAATTTTCACCTAAACTAACTTGACTTAAGGACGTAACGTAGAATGCTCTTGATCGAATTTACTGAAGAAAGGCATCATTGAAAAAATTAAAATTGAACACGAATATACACTTGGAAGAAACGAATCAAAATTGCAATATTTAAACTGCCGCACGCTGCTAATTTCAGCCCGAACTAACCTGAACTAACCGGAATCAATCTGTTTATGGAATCTAAGGAAGGGAGGAGTTATTGAAAGATAAAGCAGAGGCTTTTAGAGGACATCAGTGAAAATCACAATGAGGGAAAAACGCCCTTGCACAACTGTCTATTAATCTTTAAAGCTTACTTGAAAACCTTGATGGTATGGACTGTGTTTAAGTGTTCTATGATAGTATTAATTGTCCTATACCTATTTAAGAGTAAAAGGAAAAGACATTATTAAGTACACTTTTTTTCCTAGGTTTTCGCCCCTGGCAAAGACAAACAAACCAAAACTAATTTCCCCGATAATGCGGTGTGGACCATTACATTGTTTTCTCGAACATTTGCCTGCCTAAGTAATACCTGAAAGTAAGAACGTCTAGGAAAGTGGTTTCCGGTTTATGTATGCATGACACCTAGTAAATTTACTTTAACTTCGGTATTACAAATATGGAGCTGGTGTAGGCAAGGGGTAATTTACTGTTATTAGGGCTTATGTGGATTTAGCCACTATAAACAGGGCTGTTGTAAGTACAGGGTACGTGTGTAATATGTTGACCCAGCTCCGGTGCCGCTGGCAAAAGAACATTATTTTCTATGTGTAGGCCTTAGCATGCTAATTTACACTATTTTTGTATAGTTCCCTGGCATGCAGTTTTTTCGAACACATTCCCTTGCAAATTAGCGAAAGAATAGAGCTGAAAATTGCGTCAGAAATTTAATGATTACTCACACAAGAACGGACGCATTTTTAACTCCTCCAAATTAAAAATTTCTTCTGGCAATTTCGTTCCGTTTCCCTCAACCGAACCCCTGAAATGAAGACGTAGACTGGAACAGATTTTTCACTTTTTGTTTGCGTTTCAAAGGCATCAGGCTAATTCGTGCTTATTATTATTTCCAGGGCAGAATTAAATTCCTTTGCAGTATACTCCATTTTTAGCGCTTTTTAATGTGCAACGGCCACTTTTATTGAATTAGGGCACTTGTTTTCCGAATGGAAATATTTAAATTTCCTTTAGAAAATAAGGCGCTTTTAAGGAAATGGAAGTGAATTTTTTAACAATCTTAAGGGACGTTGAAATGTTTTGTCACGTGAAATGGATCATTTTTAAATCTGGGTAAATGCAAAAGTTTTCTGACACTGAAAAGGCATCATCAAAAGGAGACCGCCAAAGAAGAAACTTCATACGTGGAAAACAAATAGTGTGGCAATTTCTAAAATTCCTGGGGAATATGCTGCTGAGGAAACTGAAGAGAAACCAGAAAGCATCAAAGAGATAAACAAGGGATTCCCCAAGGGAGAAAGAAAGTACTTAATAAAAGAACTGCCAGGACAAACACCAAGAGACTATTACGATTGACGATCCCTATCGCAGAGGAGAGCGTTCCTTGCTCAAGATTTACCTACTTTCGCAATTTACAAATTTTTGAGCGCCCACATCTCGGGAACTCATGGAGAAATTACGGAAATCCTGAAGTTCTTCCTACAAGTTCGAAAATTTTACACAGAACCGGGTTGTTTTGGGGTCGGGAACTGGATCAGGTTCTAATAATTGCACTTGAGAGACTACACAAAAACCGCGTTAAATACTACATATATACAGTAATGCAAAGTATGAACTCTCATGTTCGGTATGACACGAAGGTGCTAGAGCCCAATTGAAGTAGGCCACGTAGATATATCACAGAACGGAAACATACTCGAGAATTCAATGAAATTTTTAAAATTCTAGTTTTCGGGCTACATAAAGGATATCAATACTTCACATGCCATTAAAGAACGTGAAGTTCTTGCTACGAATCAGCTGCTTGTTTAGATGATCTGCAGGGCGACAGGGACGTACCGGGGTTTAAAAAAATATTATTAACAAGAAAAGTTTCATAAATTATGGCTCAAGTGGCAAAATTTGCTTCTACGAATTGAGAAAACTTCGAAGCAACCTGAAGGAAACCAAGGTGAAGTTAGGGTCAAGAACTCAATCAGGTTCGGGAAATTGTAGTTTGCAATCTGCATAAATCACATCAGTGTCACGTGCACCATCTGAATGCGCAACGTTTTCCTACTAATTCTCTCTCAAGATTTAAAGATATAAACTCAGGAATCCAGGTTCAATATGTCCCATTCAATCGAGGCGAGCCAAAAACAAATCCTCGAACACTTGGAATTCTTCCTTTTTAAAATTTTTTGCGCTCAAATCTCAGCCCCATACATCTCAATGATGGCTCTACATCTTTTTTGGTTTCTGATAAACGTTAGATAGATTGAAAGTTTAAGTATGCGCTATTTTCATATCGTAAGAATCCGCAAAGTTATCTAAGCAGACCATTTAGGCACCCCAGAATGGCGCCCTCAAAAATTACCTCTAGATAAACAGGTTAATGTTTCTCATTTCCTAAAAAGAGCTCGTTGATAGGACAAAGGTGAGAATTCATCCGCTTAAACTCACAAAAATTTTTATCTCCCGAATGCCACTCTATTTTTGCACGAGTGTATGTTAACCTGTAAAATGAAACTGCCAGGGCGTTTCAGACTCGATTGAGCGCGAAAATTGGGCTACCTTGCTCGCCTCCAAATTGCCTTATAAGCCGTTAGAGGCTCAATCGCTGTACTATTGTATTAGAAAAGTATTATTTATGTAGTCATACTTACTTGGGTTTGTGTGCGACAGCCGTTATTTTGTTAAGTTCCAAGATATCCATCCATGTGACCTGGAAATCTGCAACAAAAATCCAGTGTTTCGATAAATCCCTGGTAAAATTACATGTCCAGGTATAGCTAGAAAGTGGCTTTTTATACCTGGGCGTGCCAAATTAGTCCGAAGGTATTTCGCTTAATGTGGAACAGACGGCTTTGCGATGCCGTAATGTTCAGGCAAAAATAAATGGGTGAAACATAATAATAAAGTGAGCAAGCAACAAAAATATTTGGGTAACCGGATTGCTAATTATAAACACATCTAGGAATATTTTTTCGCCTACTAATACTTAAGCTCTCAAAGCGGCTTCAACGATCGAAATCAAAAAGAAAATATTACAACTTTGCCGGTTTTGAAGTCGAAAATCAATATTATTTTTATATTTTGATGTTCGAGTATAACTTTTATTGAGTTTCTCGGTTAATCGACTGTGCATGGGAAAACGGTCATTTTTATCATCTAACAGTTATGTTTATAGGACATTAATTGAGCGTCGGGTTAAATTGTGAAATTCATTAAAATTTTGCTCACGCCACCTCAGCATATGGGATAATCCAAGGTTCGGGTGAATTCGGGGAATGACACTTATGAAATCACACAGGTAAAGTATATGCTAAAGACCACAAGCTGGAGACGGATAGAAGGATTTAGAAACAGGTTGAGCTGAAATGGGGCCAGTTAGATCGTCCGTTTTCAAGCTGCAACTGTCATCCCTTTTTGTCTTTTTTCCTCTCTTTACTTTTCCGGACCCCCATAAGGCCCTCTTTTCAGTTTCAGCTATTTTTCCTATGTATGTGTTTGACACGTTCCTCTTTAAGATTTCCCTGAGCTCAGTTTTTCCCATAAGCTAACCAATGTATTATCGAATATTGTGAACTTACCGATGTCAAGGAAAAATTTCCTGATATCTAACTATCTTATATTGAGAACTTTGAGCTTTCGTGACGATAGGGTTTCAAGACTTCAGAAGTTTTTTGACTTAGTTTGGGACGCGAAAACTCCACTCTTCATATATAAAAATACTGCGTATTATAGTACGTTACGCTCCGGCTTTGTTGCTCAACAAGGTGTATTTGCCTGGACAAATCTCTTTATCCACCTTTATTAATTTTTCGGACAATAATGAGATTGACCTTTTCAATATTTCAATATAATCGATACTATTTTATCAATGTGATTTTCGAAGGGAGTTTCTCGTTGAATCTCGCAAACTCGGTATTTTTCCATGGTTTGCAACTCTACTGGACATCGCCAGTTCGACTGTTACCATTGGAATCTCGGAAACTAGAGGAGACACGAAGAAGTTTAAGTGGAGGAAAAGTTGCGTGACTTGGCGCTTGACCAAAGGCCGCTTTCAGATCTTGAATTTTCCGAAAACCTTTGAGGATAGTCGAAAAAAACTAAAAATTCGAGATTTCGATAGTCGTTGGCAGTGAAAATGTGTGTGTGGCGTTGAGCTTGCTTTTCATATAACGTTAAAAAACGAAAAGGAAATCTCCAATTTTTAGTTTGTTTCTAATACCATGGGAAATAATCGTAAAATTCAAAATTAGAAAACGACTTTTGGTCAAGCATTAAATTACGTAATTTTGCCCCCATTTAAACTTCTTCGTATTGCTCTAGTTTCCGAGATCCCAATAGTGCGGGTTAAATTTCAAATATCCTGTACACAGTGTTCCTAAATAAAATGTACATATGCAGGAAGGTAATTTTGTACCTTGCTTCACGACTAAAAGTTCATATAAACATAGCTTCGCAGCCGCTTTGTTACGTATTCGCCAGTTGTTCAAATTTCAAAAATGTTTCAGACTTTCCTTTATAGCTATTGAAGTTTTTGAAATATTGACCTAAAATTTGCAACATAGTTTACGGTGTCGGACTTACTTCATGGGGCATGTTAAAGGGTTTTTATAATCTAGAGGGTGATGTTTTTTCAGGGTCATGCCCCTTACTCCTGAACGTTTGCGCCGTGCGTCATGCGCCGTGTGCAGTTGGTGGATTCCAAAATACAAATCGCCTTTTTTTATTTTATTTAGAAACTTTTTAGTCTCTTGTAGCTTTTTCGTGTATTTAAAAGCAAAACAGTAAAAAGATAAATGACAATAACTAAAGGTTGTTGGTGAGCACAAAATCGAAAACCCAGCAATTTCCTCTCAACAAAGAAGTTTCTTCATTGCTTTAATGCTACTTAACTGAGTTTCTATTGTATTCTTTACAAAATTTATATTTGTTTTTTTTTCAAGAAGCATTCGATAAATTTTATATTGCGATACACCATCGAATGCGGTTTGGAAAGATTTTTAATTTGAAATGCCACTTAGCTCATGTTTCAATTTTAAAGATTCGTCCATTTTTCACTACTGGTCACCTAAACAACATTTTAAAAGTAAACAAACATCAAAACAGTATTTTTTGCCCGTAATTAGTGCTGATTTTGAATTTTTTTTAAATAACAATTTGTTGAAAAGTTGATGACAGGGGGAAAATTCAGAGCTGCACGGGGTTATGCCGTGTACGGAATCTTCTCCTCATTAAGGTTAATTTCCATTTAATATATCCCTAAACCCGTTTCCTCCTAATTTTCAAGTAATGGTGAGATTAACAAGATCACGTGTTCAGTGCTGTTTAAAAAGGAGGTTTTAACATTATCGCCTTTCAATATTGGAAATGCGAGATTTTGTGTCTCACCACTATAACTTCCAACGCTTTTTACGTCACCTCAAGCGCATTTGTCCATTATTTCATCTTTGTCGTGCATAAACTGAGACCACATACCAAACTCACACAAATTCCTGCGACACAAGCACTAAACTTTTTATTTCCCGAGCACACGCCTCTTTTCCCACGGTCATAATTGTTTTATGCAGGACCCGGACTTGAAGTTTTCAAATAAATGAGAGAGATGGAAAGAACTACTGCACTTAATACGTTTCATCCCGATAAACACCATCAAAGTTAGAAGAAAAGCGCGGAAATGCGGCATTTAAATGAGCTTTTCAGAAACAGACGTTTGTCAAATGGCCTCTGCGTCATTTTTTTAGTTTTGTGGTGGTTTCGCAGAATCGAAATGAGATTGCTCGGTTATTACGGTTGTCCAAGGCAGTCACAATGCGCTTTTTATTTCCGGATGTCAGCTTCTGAGCGATCCAAATAGAACTGTCAATGATTCATTGAATCAAAGGGGCCAGACTAGCGGATTTTCCAACGAAGGTGGAAAAAGGAGAAACAATGACATCAACATCACAAACTTTCTGTGATAGGTATGTAGAAAACGAATTGGACAATGCCCTCTCTGTTGCTTCCAACCTGCCAAGGTCTGCAGCTTTCATCCACCTTCAATTCCGCAATCTGAAAAAAATCAATTTAGCTCCTCTTCAATGATACTCGTATTGTTGGGCCTCCGCTTCACATGGAGACTGATTTTCAGTTGACTGCAAGGGCGGCCATTCGGCTATTGCTTCATTTGAATTTTTTCCCTTCTAGACTCTAGATTAAGTAACCCTCTTTATGAGCTGGGATGACAAGAAATTTCAGTTTTGGTTTTTCTTCAAGGTATTTCTTGCTCAATAACACTTCGTGCACTTTGAGATTTACTCAGAAACATCATTTGTATACGGTGCTTGCAAAACGCAGTGAAACACGTTTATAACTTTTATAAACGCAATATTAAAAAAATTGGTTAGACACGTACAATTTTATTAAAAAAAACGTTTAAAGCATTATTTTAGATGTTCAAAGTTTCCACCCTCTGTTCAGCTGCCCCTACTAACGTTTTGTTTTCAAATGAAAAGTGATTCAATAAGGGATGTAACGGCATACCAAGAACTAAAATTGATTCCTTAGAAAATTCAGATACCTTAAAAAAGTTTTGAAACTTAGATAAATTGAAACAAAGTCCATATTCTAAGAAGATCAAAAGTTTCAATATTATTTTCCTCGTTAGACAAACTATTCTTATTTCACTTGGAAAGAAAGGGAAAAAATGACAATAAGAGGTAAAAATTCCTAATCGTTTTCAATGTAAACATTTTTTCGATACAAAATATTTTGATTTTCATAGAATTTGTTAGTAGTTGAATTCAATTGTTAGGTATTTCCCATAGCTAGATAAAAAAAACTGGATTATTTATCTGAGACGTAGAGAATAGAAGTTTTAATCTTTTTGGGATATGGAGGTGGTAAAAAAACTTACAAAGAGGTGTCTCATATTTAATGAGGAATATCCAGACCTGTCTATTGATGGAAGTGTAGTATGTCGGATTAATGAAAAGTTTCAACAAATTGGAAGTGTGAAAGCTGCTCTAAAACGTGAAAGACCTGGCACAGCAATTGGTGGCGATAAAGCATTAGACAATCTTTTATCTATCGATCTGAGTCGCACACAGTCTACCAGCAAACTTGCCCATGAATTTGATGGATCCTCAAAAGCAGTAAATAATCTTTCATGATGAGATCCTCACCCAACAATTGACCGCTGAAAATTTGAATCGCAAAATGGAATTTTGTGTAATGATGCAAGAAAAGAGCATTACAAATAATAGGTATTTTACTAGAATTTTATATGTACAGGGGGTTTGGTTTACCGATACACATTCGAAAGAGAGTGGTAGGTAAGATGATTGTGAATGTATTTGACCGTATATCGCCATTTTTCGGAATTTTACCAAATGCGCTGTTTACTTCCGTGTAGGTTAAAATAAACATTTAATTGAACATTTGTTGTGGCTATGGGTTTTCGCATAAGCTTGACTATGTATTTTACTGATATCAAACATGTAGTAGTATCTGCATTTGAAAAAAATGTGATGCTTCAAAATTTCAAAAATAAATTTCTCTAATATCAAACCTTGACTTTATAAGTAAATAAAGAGAAAGATGCAAATCGAAGAGTCATTCAAATACCTTTAACAACTTCTTTGACCATTGCTCTTTTGAATGATGTATTGAAAGGCGCAAACTTAATGCTACATAAGGTATTTAATTAAAAAAGAAAAAAATTACAGAAAAAATGCATAGGGCAATTTAACAAATTGAATAAAAACTTAATAAGTAATTATTATTTATGTAAATCATACTATTTACTTATAAGTAATTATTATTCTCAAAATGGGAACCACCGTTTCTGATACAACATCAACATCTTCGTCTTATCTCTGTGGCGGATACTCCCAGCCTCCAACAAACGTTCTATTAAATTTTTATTGTAACTTACACGGAAGTAACCAGCGAATTTGGTAAAATTTGAAAAAATGGCGATATCTGCAAATGCGTGACACTTTGTATAATTGTAAACCAAACACCGTGTATATATATATAACTCATCTTTATTCCCAAACGAACGGGCTATCGACCATTTGGTCTTTCGGTCCCTGTCGTACAATTATTCTATTTTGCTAACATATTTCACTAGAACGAATAATAATTATCGAATAAAAATTATCGAAAACATAGCAATACAAAGATCAAAAGGAAGACTCAAAAAACAAAAAAGAGCTCTGCTGCCAATAGTACTTTACTAAGGGTTTTAACTCAAGACGGAATTTTGCTTGTTTCATCTGTCCTGCCAGACAAAGCGGGTTCAGTATCGTCCAGTTGTGAGGGTTGTCTTTCCAATTGGCCTGCAGCTGTAGTAGTCTTTCAGTTATTTTCGTCACGTGCGTACGTTCACACAGTAGTTGGTTTAATGGGTTGTGTAGTGGGTTTCCATGGTGTCTGATCTCGGTGATCAGTGTAAGTGCAATCTGTTCTTTTGGTTATATGTATCGTTTGGTTTTATCTGTTGCACTGACCCTCAACTCGTGACCGTAATCCAGTAATGGTCTGCATTTAGAATTTTATTTTCGGATAAAACAGCGTTTTGCTTAAATGGATCCATTCATCGACATAATTGTCGCTACTCGTCTACGGATAATCCTCACTGGATGAAGATTTTGCAAGCATGACATCCGCAAAAAACTCAATGTACGAATGGGTATAATCGGCCACCAGTCCATCGGTCCATTTTTCATAGAGGGGCACTTAAACACCTCATTATACTTGCACTTATTTCAAAACGAAATAGTTCCATCAATCGTCGCAAGTTTTCCTGGAGAGAATGGGGAACAAGTAACCAATAATATTTGGTTCCAACAAGATGGTGCGTCACCCCATTGTGCTATGGCCGTGAGAGAGTATCTTGATGAGATTTTCCTTAGGAGATCAATCGATGGAAGAGGCGCAATCAAATGGCCGCCACAATCTCCGCATCTTACGCCCTTAATTTTTTTGTGGGTGTCACCTGAAAAGTTCTGTTTGCAAAAATAAATCACAAAATTTATATAATTTACGTCTCAGAATTGAAACAAAATTAGAATTAATAACACGAGCAACACTGGATAATTGCATGAAAGAGTTCGAGGAACGACTGAGTCATTGCCGAATTGTTGCTACAACGCAATTTGAGCCTTTATCGTAGGAATTTCAATTTTGTTTGACGTAATAGTGAGTTACTTTATTTTGTATATAATACATTTATTTTTTAAGGAAATTTCAGATACAATTTTAGTTCTGAGAATATCGTAGCATCCCTTGTTGAATTACTTTTTATTTGATAAACTACAATTAGGGCGTTTGTAGTTGAAAATAAAAATTTAGCAGGAATAGCTAGATGGTGGGGAGGGGGGGGGGGGGTATTAATTAGAACATCAAAAGTAAAGCATTAGATGCCCTTTTTAAATTAAATTATACGTGATTAGGTTTTTTTTTCTGATTGTTAAAATTCACAAAACAAACTGATATTAATTGTTCAATTAATAACAATGTCGGCTAAAATATTATTTATTAATTATTAGTTATTAAATTAGTGGATCTAAATACAAGAATCCTTAAACAGTATGAGTTAGGGTATCTCAAAATATTAGTAAAGTGTGGTAAAGTGTTATGTTAATCGGTAGTGACGTGTAAGTCATGAATGTTTGTTAAGAAGTCTGGTCTTTCCGGTGTGAATTTTGTGAAATTCCAGGTTAGAAGAAGGAGGGGAGGCACTAATTCTTGGTGTCGAAATCTGGTGTTCGTCATTCTAAAACCCACGGGGTAAGCATCTGTATTTTTAGCATAATTGCAAGGCTTAATGAATAAATCAATCGCAGATCTTCCTGGATTTATCTGATGGTAGAAAAACGTGTCCTTACGGATCTGACAAAAAACAGTCCTACTAATAAATTTCTGCCAGAAAGCTATTAACGGATGAGAAGTACCAGATAAGCATTTAACGTTAAATATTTGTAGAAAATATCAGGCATATGAAAATGAAACACTTTGCAACACTTTTTACCAGCGCTGTATACTTTATGTCTAAATTTTGGGTCTCACGTTTCGTCATTTAGATCATTCCTATTTTTAAGATCTGCATCTACAGCTGCTTTATGTAGTGTATTTCGTTTTCTATATGTACATTGTATTCTGCAAATCCACGTATTGTTATTTGAACAAAACTATCCCAAATTTCCTAGAGAACTCTGGAATTTTAAATTATGCTTCGTCATCTAGCCCTTCAGCAATTGTTCCCATGATTCTCTTCAGCTGCCCCTCCTTCGAACCTTTTGGATCACCCACGAATGCTACATTCTGCTTACTCACCGTCGATTTTTTCAACCACTTTTGAATAGATCAGCTTTTTTTGATTGGGCTATCGCAAATTCTAATTTCCTATTTAATCTCCTTTTATATGTTTGGAATCCATTTTTTGGAAAAAAATAATTTTGCGCTGCAGTACATGATAGAATTAGGCTTTGACCCATAATGCCCCTTTGCATAAAATCGGTGCCAAAATTAGCGCGTTTTTCACCGGAGAAACGAAAAAAAAAAACGGAGAACAATAACCAGGATCTCATCAATCTCTCTCCCGTAATAAAACCATAACGTTTTATATCTGAAATGGTGTAATATTTCACAGTTAATAACGGCATTACAACAAGAGCAGAGTGCGTGAGACTTATTAGCTTAATGCCTGTTGGTAATAAGTTTTATGGATTTTGTTTTTGGCCTTTAGCGATGATAATCGCGAAGATAGCACCACAAAAGATGAAAAATTGCGCCCTTATTATGGTCCATTAATGAAGTTTTCGAGGCTCAAAAGCCTGGAACTTGAATAGGGAGCTCGCCCTTTGTTTCCAACGTAAATAAAGACAGATCTATTGGTTTTGTGTGTTTCTGGCCTCAATAAGGATCGCTGCTGGTGTTCATTAATTATATTAGCAATTGCTAATGCGTGCTTCCAATCTATCTGGAACATCTTTCATTTTTACCCTTGGGTTTATGCAGATGACACCGAGAGCCAAAGTCGGACCCTCATCCCGTGCTTTATCGACACCAAGGGATATTGATTATGCAATCATTATTTAAGTTCATTAATAATTCATTCGTTTGGTGTGATAACTTTTTCAGTGTTATTAAGACCTTTTATGCTAATGCCTGTCCTAATGGACCTTTGGAAGTGAATTGATATTCATAGCGACAAGTAATGAGCGTTCTGTACTGATGTTTTATCATTTTTGCTGTTTGGGTTAATAGTTTTTTATAGTGCCGTCCAACTCACCACCAATTGCGTGGAATTAAGACTGCCGAGGTGTGACAAAAAGATATGGACAACTGATGATATTTTAACAACGGGAGAGAGACGTTTCCTTGCGGGCTGCTGCGCCAATTTCTTCGGCCAAACGATGAATTTACACTGACATATTCCTTCAACCGAAGAGTTGATGAGTTTTCTGAATTGGAGACCGGATGAAGATCAAAGCACTTCTGGAAGGGCGACTAGAATGCTTCTTGCCGAGCAGCTGAAACATGGTGTCTTCTTCCAAAATTCTACAAGGAAACCTGCAGAAGAGTCAGAAGCCTTTCAAAGTTAGAAAAGAAGGGAATGGCTCCCATTACAATACGAAATGCGAGTAAGCCTTGCTATTTTTCCTCAGGTTATCCACAATGCGCACGTGAACCTTGAATATCTGGGCTTCCGCACTTAAAAAAAGATTATGCGAAATGTCCGCAGGTTATAGAGGATATTGTGATGGACAATTTTTGCACGGAAGTCCTCAGTCCGAAATGAACAGTTTTGGCTTCAGAGCGATTTTTAGTGAAAAGATTTCGATGTTTAACTTAAGTGAATAGAATAAAAACGAAAAAAATAAACAGTTTTTTGTTTCCTGATGCAATTTTATCGAGTGCATTCCTAACGCTAAACACGATTTTATTAAAAATTTATTTCAGTCGGAATTACAGCAAATCAAGTGCTTCACATTCATTCGGTCCGATTTACGTTCCGGATCTATTAATTGGCCAACGCGAAGTCCCGATTTAAGCCTCTTGGATTTTTCCTCTGAGGTTACATGATGTCGTTGGTTCATGAAACTCCTGTAGTCACCCAAGAGGAACTGTTGTGAAGAGTAGAGGCAGACTCTCTTTCCATGCAGGAATATCCGCACATCTTAAAATGGGTGAGCGATTCAGTGATCCGAAGAACAAGTTTATGTAGCCAAATTGATATTTATTATATGTTTTTTTTTGTTATGTTTAGTAAAAATGAATTAAATATCGAGCTCTTTTGGTGTCAATGAGCTAGCATTACGTTTTTAAACAACAATGACTCTGAAGCCAAAATGGATCATTTTTGCCTGGGCGTTTCTACGTAAAAATTGTACACCTTAGTATCCCACGCAACCTTCGTAAGTTTAGTACAACCGTTTTGGAACGCTCTGTATTATTCGATCTATGAAGTCTTACACCAATTTCCCAGCCTTTGCAATACTTGATATGAATATTAATTTCATAAATTGAATATTTGAAACCCCATCTCTGAGTTTCCGAAGTGAAAATCATGACCATTTTAACATGGGTAACGCGTTGAAACATGTCTGTACCCATCCCGCGATTCCAGGATCTCCAGAAATTTTTACTTGCGATGATTGGTTTTTCGGATGGTCTCACGTTAGATGTTGAACATTACTCTTTAACCAGAAATTTTCGAGCCATTTCCAAGTCTTCCAAAGTTCTTCGAGAATTTCTGGGCAACTCCTGAGCCTCGGGTTTATCCCGTTAATCAACTTTCCAATGCAGGAAGAGTAGGCTCATGCCATTTCTACAGAGTCGATCAGAAATAAGTAAATTAATCTTAACTGGTGGTAGAACTTGTCAAGAGCAATAACTTTTCTCCATATTTATTTTCGATAACCGCTTGTTATCAAGATTAAATTTGAAGTAGTTTCGAACAAAATGCCCGGCACTGACCTATTCGACTGAGTGATAAACACATAGCAATACCAACTGCAAAAAACTTGACAGATTTTTGTACTCACACCGAATTCTTAACGTCTGGGATATCTTATGATTTGTGAAAATTCGTTTTTATTGTGATACAAGATTTTCTTACCTAATTTTCCTAAGGTGTTGAATCGCATGCGCGAAAAAAGCGTTAGTTAGGAGTTTGACGACTCGGAAACTTTTGAAAGTGGGTTCTGTAAGTTACACCAACATTTCCACTAGAGGCACCAGTTCAATATCTGAGCACTTTTTTGGAAAACAGTTTAAATTCAACAACAAGAATCATCATCGTTAATTTTAAAAACGAAACGAATACATTTTTAAATGGTTTTTAAGAAAAACGGTTTATAGAAGAAATGTTGTTCTCAACTTGATCTCTCACTAGTTTAAATTAATGAATTTATTTCTAATACATTCTGTATATGTATATGTTTATGAGAAATTTCTATCATATCTGTATATGCTTTTAAGGATCTCTTTATACCATTTGTTTACGAGGTTTGAAGAATCTTGCAGATAAAAGGAAGAAATTCGGCTTTAAAGAACATGAGTTTTGTTCATATTTTGTGTTCAAATCTTTGAGCAATTTCTTAGAAAAATTGGCAGTATTAATGACAATAACACATTTCTTTATTCTTACAGGAAAACACCGTCTAATGGATCAAAATATATAGCGTAGGCTCCTTTCCAATGCATAGTTAGCTTTGTTCTCTGATTTTTTATAATTTCGAGTTTTGGTCGGATGTAGACTTTGAGGCACTTGGACCTCAAACCTATGTCTACTTCTAAAGAAAAAAACATGCACTTCTGAATGTATAATGCAGTAGGCGTTCTAATCTCGGTTTTCTCGAACGTATCCAAGACATGCTTCTGGTATCCCAACGCCTACCGGAGCTTTTCTTTGATTAACGCCCTTGACTGTTGTTTTCGTTAATTTGACTTAGTGCAGTTTCCAAAGAACCCAAAGGAGAATTGAAGCTCCAACGAATCTGATTGAAACCAAGTAACATGCGATCAGAAAGAATTCTAAGAGCCAAGCACCATCAGGGTCATTGACCCAGATGCAGCAATCATAAAGCAAACTCTTACCGCTGGAAAGGGATAGAGGCAGCGGTTTTGGCTCCAACAATCCCCTCAAAGCACTTCCACATGCGGAAATCACTGGTCTTGAACACCGACTTCCAATTTCTAAGCATCGATTCATCCCCGATGCACTTAGAGTTTCTCAAACTCCGTCCAACTCCCCTTTGTTCGGAAATACATATGCAACTTCCGCGCTCCCGAAGTTTGTTTGGGAAGCTGTTATCTGTTATTGTTTATGTCGTTTAGAATTCGCTAGTTTGTCGAGTTTCCTGCAATGGATTTTTGAACTTTATTTGACGATTTGAGGGCTTGTCGGTCGGAAAGTTTGTTGGTTGCATGTTTTAAAGGGGATGAGCTGATATGAATGCTCACCAACAAAGAAAGTATTTATCAGACTTAATAGAGTACATTGAGGTATACACAAAACACACTTAAGCTGAAAGCGCCAAAGCTGGGTGACTTAATTAATAACACAAATTAATATCTCGAAATAAATTTAAGCTGGAAAACGAGGTTTCTCACAGCAGTGTTTCTCCTTTGTGAGCAACCCTGATATAACTCAAAAGTTGGAGTATCAGAAGCTTCAAGAGGCGTTGTTTATTGTTTAGAGCAATTCTGGCTCCCCTTTGCTCTAAAGCTGTTATACGAGTGTTAAGCTTGACATTCGTCTTACTTTCCAAACGTTTTGTGTCGAAAAAGCCTTAATAATTTACACTTATGTAGGGAATGGCAGCCAAGTACACTCATTAGCTTAGTTGCACTATTAAAGTCACACACAGTCTCTTCAAGATGAATGAGGCAATTAAGTTACATCTGCTAATAATGTTCATTGATTTCCGCGATAACCGTTGTTTTGTTGTCCTTGTCGCACTCAGGAGGTTGTCAAATAGGTTCGCCGTGTTGGTTTGACAAAAGAGCAGCGCTGTGTTGCCATTTAGACGAATTTTTATGATTAATGTTGCAACTGAAAAATTCTTCATCTACGTTCGATGACGTTGAATGTGTTTTAAAACCACGTTTCAAAAATTATTTTCCTGCGAATATATTAGGGATTTCTGGACTAGAGAATATCTTCAAATTTTTATATCAATTTATAAAGGTTCTTCCAATTTCCTGGAATAGCCGTGATGAAAAGGAGCAGTATTTTGATTTTTAATAACTTCAAAAAACTTTCCAGAGCTACGGAACGTTAGATATTTCTGAAGTAGAGGATATTCCTAAGCCAAAAACACGTTTCCAATCTCCTGTCACATGAGAAAATGTTCCTACCTTGCATTAGTAAATTCGCAAATTTCTTTAATAATTTACGTTTATGCTGCTGTGAAGGCAACCCACGAATTAATTGATTATCTTTGTTGCCTTATTAAACTCATTCCTTCAACTCTGATAACCTCCTAGTAAGTCGCATTTGGCATCACAGCGATCGTTTTTCGCTACACAGCACTCATATACTTGTCAAATAGCGCAGCTACATTGGTGCGACAAAAACGCAGCGCCGTGTTGCCACGTAGAGGAATTTTTCAAATAAACATAATAATGTTATCTAGATAACTCCTAGTACATGCTTCACGATGTTTGAAGTGTGTTAAGTTATACATAGGAAGAAATTATTTGCATACGGACCTGTTGATAAGGGATTCTCTTTCTCCTGGAAGACGTCCATACTGCACTATCGACAAGCTTAACTGACGGATGAGGCAAACTCTGGAAAGAGCATGACTAGAATGCAAACTATCTACTTCAAAAGTCAAACTTAAAAATAAAAGCCGACATGAAATAACAGCTATTTATCAGCGTTTAATGAAGTAAAAAAAAAGGAAATGCGCTAATCTGCAAGTCATATTGCCGGAGAAACATGTCGTTTAATTTTCTGCTATAAACTTGAGGTATGACACAAAAATTAATAAATAATTTATGAAGCTTTTGGAATCATTTTTACCCTTCTGGTTGAAATAGATTATTTCCGTTTCAGAACAAAGCAGAATGTATTTATAAAAGTAATTAACATAATGTCCGTTGTAACACTTTTTTATTGCTGGAACCAGTGGTGCAGCAAAGGGGTCTCCTATCAAAGCCATTTTCAACCCCTATTCCATTACTGAATTTAAGGGAAACCGTTCGTGCCGAATTTCCCAAGAGTTATTTTTAATTCCTAATAACTCAACCTTATATAGCCATAAGATGACTGAAAAGTGCACCACTGCATTAGACACGTCATAGAGAATTGCACTAGCAGCAAAAACTCACCTACATGAATATTCATGTTCTTAGGAAGGCATTTATAAGGAAGGGAGTTAACAGTAGAATTCTTACATATTTTTGCATATTCTTATTGGAAGCGGCACGAGTATAGTTTTTATAGAGCGTGTCCACGATGATTTATCGTCAGCGTGAACGTTGGTAATTGCATTTTGGCTTTGTACCAGAAGAATTTAATGACTGTTGCAAAACATCGGCGCTGATAAATAAGAAGGGCGGCCCAAAAGTCTAATGAACGGCAACCCTTTTAAGCGGCAATTCTCCCTTCAATTTCCTTGCAAATTGACTTGCGAGCTCAAACGGCCGAGCTGAAATTAATACCGTTCCGCTCTCGGTATCGCCTGGTAACAAAATAAAGTCCCGAAGTCGCCATACAATTTAATTATTCGTGTAAAAGCGATTTTCGTGACTATCATGGAGAAACTTGACGAAGGCGGCTCAGATTTGATTACGGAGCTCAAAATTACTCGGAGGAGATGATATTTTGTACTCTAAAATGAAAAATCACCCAGAGAAAAAAAATCAATATTCGAGACAGAAAGGGAGTTTCTCTCTGTAAATTTTATGTTAATAATCATAATAATGATCACCACCAGGCTCTAATTTCATCTGGGCCTCTGACTCAACAAAATAATTTAGAGCTCTCAAAGGAAGCTCGAAAAATTTTAAGTTCCACAGTTCCTGATTTATCGATATGTTTCTAAATTCCATTAGCCAACATGTCAAAATTTGCTGATTTGACAGCTCAATATTTTAACAACTGACTGCGTAAGAGGGCTTGCAATTCACAGGGTGTCCCAATTAGAGCTGTCATTGAACATTACTCAAAAATGGTACGTTGTATAAAAAAATTTTCAAATAAAAGTTATCCGATGAAGAGAGGGGACGTGTCATGGAAACAGTGCTTTTAGGACAAAACAACAGTTAAGGTCATTTCAAGGACATTTTTTTAATGGCAAACCCATATTTTTTATATCCTTGTAGATCTCCAAAAAATAAAATTTTCTATTTGAACAATTTTTTTATTAAACTTTTTGCTGCAGAGTTATCCTTGATTTTTGTTCAATTTTTGAAATAGTTGAAATTACTGTATCGTTTTTCTAGAAATATTTTGCAATGCATATACTGTTTAAAACTCATTAACCTCCTTCTATCCAATCAAAAAAAAATTCTAGGAAAAGAAAAATTATTTTCACCTTGTTAGATTCTACCTCATGACAGGTCTACAAGAAATCGATGTTATTTTTTCGATAATCGATCTAATTATTTTGTGTGAAGTTATTCAAAAATGAACCTTTTCATTTCAAAATTCAGTCATTGAAATGGATCGTTGCACTTTGCATTTTGAATTAATTGCTGCCTTGTCCAATTACAAAAATCGATTCGGTTTTCGAAATCAGTTCTATGGAGTTGCTGATGTAAAGACATGAGGTAGGAATGGTTTTTATTTACTTTCAAAATTCTGTCGACACTTGTCTTTGATATTCCCGAGTCAGCAGAAATTTGACGACAACTTACATGGGGATCGAGGGCAACAGCTGCAACAACGGCTATTTGATTGCTTTCATGTGTTGCACTTCAGGAGTGATTGCGTTTTTTTTTGTTTCCAACATTTTCGTTTCTTTGAAATTTTTAACGACACCGTTGAAAGTCGTCCAACAGGGAACTTTTTCATCCAGAAATCTTTGAGCAAAAAGTTCTACTGCCCGATTAACATTTCTTCCAGCCTCTCCATAAATAAAAATAATTTCTAATTTTTCATCGAAAATGTAGCGATCCATTTCATTTATTGAATTTTGAAACGAAAAGAATAATTTTTGAATCATT
The DNA here is from genome assembly GCF_040115645.1 of Euwallacea fornicatus. NCBI lineage: Eukaryota > Metazoa > Arthropoda > Insecta > Coleoptera > Curculionidae > Euwallacea > Euwallacea fornicatus. The sequence goes on from NC_089558.1 coordinate 1,567,281, forward strand.
TCGCACAAAATAATTAGATTGATTGTCGAAAAAAGAATATCGATTTCGTGTCGACCTTATAACAAGGTAGACTTTAACAAGAGCAAATTTAAAAAAACATTTTTTTCCATAGAAATTTTTTTTATTAGATAGAATTTTGTTACGAGTTTTAAACAGAACATGCATTGCAACATTTTTTTAGAAAAAGAAATACAATAATTTCGACTATGCCAAAAGTTTGACAAAAGCCAAGTGTAACTGTGCAGTAAAACGTCTAATAAAAAAATTGTTCAAATAAAAAATATTCATTTTTTGGAGATCTACAAGGATCTATAAACAAAATACGGGGTTGCCATTTGAAAAAAAAACAAGTGCCCTTAAAATGACGTTTTAGCTAAAAGTCATTATCTTCATGACATGTCCTTCTCTTTACAGGACACCTTTTATTTTAAGTTTTTTACAGTCAACGTACCGTTTTTGAATAATCTCCAATCATAGCTTTAAATGGGACACTCTGTTGATATTTCTGAGTTGACTGTTTACCAACGCGATCTCACTTTGCTTTACGTGATATGTGAAAATGTTCTAATCGCCAAAGTCAAAGTTTTGACAAATTAGTCGTTCAAGACGGTTTGGGATATACCACTTTGATAAAAAAATAAGGTTAATTTATTTATAAAACGAAAAATCTTTATCTATTTTTTCAAATAAATTTCATCGTCGTCAAAGTACTCCCCGTCCAATGCGATGCACTTATGCCATCGTTTTTTCCAATCCTGGAAACAGTTACAGAAGTCTTTTTCCGGGATCGCCTTCAATACTTCCTTCGATTCGGCTTTTATGTCCTCAATCGAGTCGAAAGTGTCCCTGGAGCGATCTTTTGAACTTGTTGAACAGTCCGAAGTCCAACAGTGCTAAATCAGGCAACTACGGTGGTTCTGGAACGATCTGGGTCAATTTTTTGTCAAAATTTTCTCGAAGAACCGACGCAGTGTGCAATCGTGCATTATGGTTGTACAAAACCTACGAATTGTTTGCTCGTAATTCTGACTACTTGAGGCGAATAGCTTCACACAAACGACGCATAATACACAAATAATATTCCTTGTTAACAGTTTGGCCTGGAGAAGTAGATTTATAATACACAACGCGACGATAATCAAATAAAACTGTCAACATGATCTTAATTTTTGAGCGACTTTGGCATAGATTTTTCGGCCTTGGTTCGCCTTTTTCTACAATATTAGCTCGATTGGTCGGTTGTTTCCGGGTTGTATGAATAGATTCGAGTCTCATGTCCTGGTGGTCAGAAATCAGCGTTTGATAGATTTCGAAGTGACGCTTTTTTTTTCAAAAAATTCAGCGTTTTTGGAATCAATCGAGATTTCACGCGTTCGAGGCACAGGACATCATTGAAAATGGTTAGAGCTGATCCAAATGGTACGCTCGAAGCATCAGCAAGGTCTCTGAATGTCAATTAACGATTTCGGAGCACCTTTCCGGTCTTTTTTAAAGACTTTGTACCATTTGTGAACATTTTGGTGTGACATAGCCGTATCACTAAAGGCCTTCTGTAACATCCTCAACGTTTCCGCGGCTGAATATCCATTGCGCAAACAAAATTTAATTCGAATTCTCTCAATATCGGGCACAGCAAAAATCGAAAATCTCACTGTTGTATGTTTACAAAAACACGTGTGGCTCTGCAGAAATTTAATATATTGACATGGATTTGTGTATAGGCATCAAAGACAGTGCTATCAACCTACAAAAAAAATGTTTTATGATTTTATGCCACCCGCGAATTTTAAATGAAAAAATCACCTTTTTTTCTATCACGGTAATAGATATTTCTGCGGGAGAATATTCCCAAGTTTCAGATTCAGTTGACAAATTATTAACATGTTTCCAATTTCCTGAAAATGTCATAATATTCTGAGCTGCCAGCTCAGAATATTTTGACATCTGGCCACGCCAGAGAGCTAGAAATATAGATATTTCTGAATTCGCAATTTTGCAACACGAACCCATTTTGCTTTATGAGAAATATCAAAATATTCTCATCTTCAAGCTCAAACTTTTAACAGTTCCTCCCTCCGGAGGGCTTGAGACATAAATATTAACGCATTAGAAAATTTGAAAATTCCCGATTCAATTGACAAAATATTGATGTGCTTCCAGCTCCCTGTGACTAATATGTCAAAATATTCTGATTTTTAAGCTCAATATTATGACAATTAGTCGCTCCGGAGAGTTTGGTTTATGGATATCTCACAGGTAGAAAATGTTCTAGTTTCTGCGTCGGTTGACAATTTACCAATGTGGTTCCAATTTCCTGCCGGTAATTTGTCACAGTACTCTGATATAGAGGCCCAAGGTTTTGACAATTAATCGCTTCAGAGAGGCGAATAATTGTCAAATAAATCACGATGCTAAAAGGATAAGGAATACATATTTAGGTATTCCCGGGCAGATAGGACTGGCAAATTTTCGGAATAACTGCAAAAAATATTTCTGGGGGTGTCGACACAGTGGCTGTCTGTTTCGATTCGATATTCTTTCTAGCTTTTTGTGATAAAAAGCTCTGGAATTTTGGTTATTCTGATCTCTCCAAAAGCCGCAGGAAAAAATCTTAGTTTGTGAGCATTTTACGTGAAGCATCATTATCTGACTGTATTTATTTCAACAACCTTTGTAAAATTATAATCATTTTAGGGCCGGAACGTGCACACTCAAACTTTGATTGAGGGCCTCCAACGTTTGTTCCCGTTAGTGCCCATACATCAGCCTTCCATTTCATTAACCAAAGTTAATATAATTAAATTTCAAATTAATAATGGTTCTAAACTATTTCGAACTAACTTGACAAATCTGAAACGTTACATATCAGAGGAAACTGAAGGAGTTTTTGTAGCATTTTAGCCATTGCTCGCAGGCTGTCATTGCAAACAATACAAGATCTGATTCAATAGGCTTTTACGGAACATTCATCATTGCAACCTATAAATGGACCATATGGTCACCAGAAATGCCTGGAATATGACTGTTACTGTAAATCACCATGCTCCAGAATTTTAGCTCGTTATTAGCTGAGACAAGTGATGATTTAATACCTCTATTTGCACTTTAACTATCTGTTAATTCCAGCTCTTGTGATGATATTGAGCTCTGACAAATTTGTGGTTGGCATTATATTTTCTAAATTGGAATATTCGGTTTTCAAACATGAAAAATCCAGTTGGAAAACTTCCTGGCAGTGCAAGTTAAATTACTAGCATTACATTGTGCGAATTGCAAAGCTCCTGATTGATTTAATGGCAGTTTGCAATAAATATTTTGCCACTAGCACAACACGTTAAAGGCTAATGGAATTTTTAATACGCGCATTAAAAGTGCATTTTTCTAAATTGCATTCCGCCACTTTACGATACTCTAAAAATGAATATTTTCCTGGTGAAATATTGCCGCTGCACTTTAGTTTTGAATGATATATTACTGAAATAAATGCAGCAAGTTCGAATTCCAATAGACTTTCTGTCAGTGTAAGCTGGCAGTTAAGACTTAACATGTGTGCAAACCCTAAGGATGAAGCGAACAGGAGTTATGCCTCCCGAAGGGTTCGAGGTTAATTTGCTTGCCACTGATGAAGTCCCTCGGGATGGTAAAAACGTCGTTCTTCCTATGTGCCACGTTATATCGCTTACTTCGAAAATATATCGACTTATCGGCAAATTATGTCGCAAATATCCGGCTCGGGTGGCCCTTAGCGAGAAATTATTGTTTTTCTCTTTAGATTCTATTCCGGATAGGTCCTTGGCAAAAATTTATTAGGGCTGCGTACTTATATTTTCCAGAAATCACGTCTAAGTTATCTCGGAACCCGGAATTTATTGCCGCATCACACAAACGAAGGAAATGAATTTTCGAATTCAGTCCAGGTTAAAAACCATGCAGGGTATTTACCATCATCCTTGCGTGACCAGCAGACATCTACTATCAAGGAAGTTGTACGGTGTAGCTGACGCAATATGCAGATATCCCTATCTACTAAGAAACATCTGACCAGTCATTTTTCATTTACGTCCCGATAAGAGCCGCCTTAAGGCGCGTTTTCTAAGCCATTTCGCTATTGTTGCCTAGATTTATGGGCTTATAAGATAACAAAAACTCTGCTAGAGCGGTTTTTTGGGCACCTGTTCGTAATTTATTGCGGGCCCCACATGTAGTCACTCCAGTAACAGAAAAAATCTGCCAGGAAAGTACATATTGCGTAGCAAATGCGTTAGTTTTAACATCCATGCAAAGTTCGGTGCGTGCTAGAAATCTGACATATTTATGTATTTAAATTTCAGCAAGGCCGCAAAAAAAAACCTCTATCGATTCGAAATTGCATTCGAGTCGAGATTACTCACCTGTTTATTCCATTCAAACGTGTCGTAATTTATACCCAAATAAAAATTCACGAAACGGTTCCTTTGGTCTCAAGCCTTAATCGACCAATAATTTACCTCCAGCTCTTTAAAAAGAAGCTTTTGAAGGTAATTTAATCGATACCGTGCATTGAAGTGAAATATCGACGCAATTAAAGTATGTGCACCCGTGAAATATCAAAGAGTTTTTGAAATTAATGGCAAAGTTAAATTAGCTATTTATATCTTGGCAGTCAATGGAAGGATCGGAGTTCGAGTACTGAGTAAATCTCAATCGTTGATTGAATTTTATGATATTCGAGATATTGCCGATTAACCGGAACTGACTTGAAGGAACAAGACGCTTTAGTTTCTTGCGTCGATCTCGTCAAACACCACTTCGCTACGCCACTGTTCCTTCAGTACGCAAAGTTGCGAATTTCCTAAGCTTCATGTAATATTTAAGCGACTATTCGCCGTGAAATGCAAAGACGTAGAAGATTTATTTGGTTAGTTAGAATTTTCCTAAATATCCTTATATTCAGTAGCCAAAGCGTAGCAATGCATTTTGCGACGTTGCCAAATGTCGCTCAGCTACGCCACTGTTTTCTTATTAAACACGGACAACATTTTACTATCTATACCCCTTATGTTAGATGTTTGAAGACCGAAAAATGCACGGGCATAGAGGGTCTATTTGGTCGACTACAATTTTTCAAAATTTCCCTGAAATTCTCCATTGTTCACCAACTTAGTTTATGACCTCATCAAACGCCATTTTACTGCGCCACTGTTCCTTGATTGAACAAGCTGTAAATTTCGCTATTTATACCCATTAGTCAGGCGACTATTCAGGGTGAATTTCAGAGGCGTAGAACGTCTGATAGCTTGTATTTTTTTTAAGTTTCCTTTTCATTTAGCCACTCTGTAAAAGCACATTTTGTGGCCTCATCAAATGCTACTCCGCTAAGACAGCGATCTTTGGTTAAACAAGTCGAAAATTTCACTATTTCGACCCACTGTTTGCACCCTGCTTACTGTGAAATGCAGTGGCGTAGAAAGATTATTTAGTAGATCATAATGTCTTAAAGTTTTCTTCCATTGTAACCCGAGTTTTATCATTAGCTTCTTGGTCAAAGCCGCTGCAAATGCCGCCAATTATGCCCAGTAGTTGGGCCATTATTAACTGTGAAATCAATGGTGCAGAGGGCAATAATTTCTTTCAAATATTTCAGTGTTTCATGAATTTAATTAGTTCTAACTAACCTGGAAGAGGATTTTCAGGACATTTCGAGGAACTCAAACGCGCTCTAAATGAAAATTTGAGGAGTGGAGTAAGTTTGCAGAGATCAAAAAACATGAAATCATCTTAGAGGCGCTTTTCAGGGGATTTGGAGGTATTAGGTGCACTATCCCTAAAGCCACATTTCTAGGACTACGCTAAGTTTGGATGAGATCACCTTAAAACCTAGATAAACTAGACAAAGACGAAGTCACTGGGAATGAGATTTTCAAAGAAGAAAAAGGATTAAAATTTGAAACTGTTGAATTGCCGTTTCTTCGGAAGTCTTACGTTTCTGTCTCTCTAGAAACTTCCTAGAACCGACCCGATTTCTAAGTAATGAATTTTTCAAGGGCTTATGATTTTTTACCTTTTAAACCAGAATTAGTGTCGTAACTGGCAGGAAGAGAAATATTTTTGATCCTTTGAGAAACTTCCTAAAAGACTAGCACCACTTCCAGGCCTGTCCTCTGTGGCCCGTCTATAACCAATTGACTTAGATTTGACGCCGCAAAATACTGGATGGACTCGTCTTTTAGTTTTCGAAAAGGATTTTCATGGTGACTTATAGTCATTCGGGGGTTTTTACATGAAAATCGAATTAAAATTCATAAATTTAGAATTACTCAGTGGGAAAGCCACACATGCATTATCCAAATTTTAATCAGCTATCGACATAATTTATTCCGCATTAACATAATATTAAACCAGAGATTGGTTTGCTATCTAAAGCGGATCAACTGGGTTTAAAATGTGGCCTGTTGCAGTAGTGGCGCGGCTCCAGTTATCCAGACCTCAAAAACGAGTTATGGCGCCAAAAATTTAATTTAGTTTTATAAATAGAGAAAATTCCATCAACATTGTGTTCCGGAATTAATTGTTGCACGTATCAGGAGGGATTATGGGATTAATCCCGCTCGGAACGCAGTTATTCGAAAATAAAACACGGAAGATTAACCCGGGCTTGTAATTGTCCGCTGCACGACTCTGGATCGTTTTCCCGGGAAAAAAATTCAACTGGAATATACAGAGTCATGTGACCTAGAAGTGGAACGGAACATGTAAAATACAAAATGAATTTAAATGGTGGTGCAAGTGGAACACGTAAACCTGTGGAATCGATTTTTGCATTAATAAAAAGGGCCTCATTTATATGCACATCATTGCGTGTAATAGCAAACCGAAAGGAAGCTCTACAAACATATGCAAAAGTCTAAACCGTAAAGATATCCTATCTTGTCTGACATTATTTACCCTTGTTTATTCACCCTACCTGTCTTCCGATAAGGCTTCTTAAGGAAAGGGTAAAGTTTAAAGTGGATCAGCATGCAAATCGCTGCCAGCTTGTCGTGTAAGCGATATTTTTAGGCTTCGACAGCATGGAAAAAAATAATAAAAGACTCGAAAACGCCATAAAATAGCTTAATGTCATAACGACCTAATTATGGCAAAGGAAAGTGCTAATAAGAAGAATAAAGAGGCGAATTTTTTAAAAGAGACGACACGCAACTGTATGTAAATAGATTGATATATGGTGCCATGCAGGCTAATACGGGGACATTTGCATAGTTATTAGTGAAACGGCAATCAAAAATTTACAATTTAGATTAGGAGACAAAGCGATTAATTACTAATGGTGCTGCAAATAATTAGGTGCCGCAGGATGCAGACACAGTGTCACAAGGAACTGCTGCAGTGACCTCATTTTCATTTTGAATCAAAATATCATTGACAGGCACCAATGAGCCCAGAAAGGATGCTACGTATTAAACTTGAGGGTCACTCTGGCCTCTCGTGAGGGTGTCTGGATCGCTGACCCCAATGGAGAGACCTCAACCACCAAAACGGAAGCCGTTTTATATGGTACTTACACTGGTGCCAGTATACAACGACTTAGGGGGAGTGAGCGCTGCGTTGGTATTTGCCGTTTTGTGCCCCCATTTTTGGTAAATACGACACCAATCCAAGACTGCGAAGTCAGAGGCCGCGAGGTCACGTTATTCGCCCATCTCTGGCGACGAAGTAACGTCTTAGTGATTTTGAGTTATAGAGGCCTTTGGCTCTAAAAATCGACCATTGTTGGCGAAGGAGCACGTTTTGATGACTTTAAGCCCAGGACAAGATGCGGGTCACGCCCCAATTTTTTTAACTAATCCTATTCTCTGCCAATGTTTCTGGGACATCCCGTATAATAAAACATTGAAAACTTTCTTTCGTTGGGCATTAGAATTATTCGCAAATCAGAGAAATGGAAACCTCTTTTCTTTGCTTTTTATTAACCTTCAGACTCGAGCCAAGTGCACCTCTAATTTGAAGTGGAAGAAAATGCAAATTTGATTTTTTTATAGGGGAGACCTAGAGTTATCTGCCTTTACAATAGGGCAATAAAAACTTTATTCCTACGGGCGCCACAAATAAAAAATATCGGAATTATAAAAAACTTCGTTATTTTGCATTTCGGAAACTCTCAAATGCAATCCACTTGCAGCTGTGAATTGAGATCAAAGAGAACATAAGATTAGGTGATTATAGAGCTCACTTAGAGGCATCTCTCCACCCAACAGGATGGTTAAACCTTAACGCTTCCACGTTCTGCGTGTTTTCAAAAATCAGATCAAAATCACTTAATTTTTCACGTTTCAAAGATTTCAGATTTGAAGCTGGCAGAAAGCCAAAAGGAATATAATTCTCCATTGAAAATTTCCCAGGATAAGAAGTAGAAGTTATTGAAGCTGCAGTGAAACAACGGCTTAGAAAAATGTTCGTTGAGGAGAAAATCACTAAAAAAGGGTGTAAGAAAATCGAATCTGAAGAAGTTGCGTTGAGTCCTTCGAATTCCAGTGAACTGTGAATCTGGCTGAAGTCGAAGGAAGTATAAATTTAGCTTCTTATGGAGGAAGATGATCCCCACAAAAGGTTTACGACATTTTTGAAAATGTTTCAAAAAATCAGAGAAGTCAAAGTTTATTCAGTAGCATTTAGCTTGAGCTGGAATAGTATATCAATTTGGCTTTTCGAGTACACACACTTTCATATGAAACGCACCACCTGGTAATGATAACAACTAAGTCTTGCAATGTTGGCAAAATGATGCTTCATAGCAGAGTATCAAATGATCAGAGTTTCGGTAAAAAAAAACAACGTTCATTAATTAAAAAGTTAATAATGAGTAACATCCTCTCGTATAACAATGCAAATATGTTCTCTTTGCAGCATGTTTTGCAACAAATGATTAATATCCTCCTGGGATATTTCATTCCATGCTCCCTCAAGGTGGCGTTTGAGGCCATCTAAGTTGCTAGGAGACCTCGGCGAATTTCGAAAACGGCGACTCATCACGTCCCAGGGATGTTTGATAGGTGATAGGTCCGGTGACCGTGCAGGCCGAGGCAACATTGTCAATTCTGCTTGTTCCACGTACCTTCGAGTAATGTGGGCATTGTGCGGTCTTACATTGTCCTGTTGGAAAATGCCTTTTGATAAACTCTGCATGAGTAGAGTACTAATACTGGCTTCGGGATATTGTTAATGTAGGACATATACATATTTGTGTTTATTGAACGAAATCGAACAAGTTGATGCACAAAGAAAAACCATTAGTGTTCTTTCATTTTTAATGAAACTCTGATCAGTTGACACTCTATTGTGAAACATTGTCTAGCTAAAGTTGCATAACTTAATTATTGTTATTTCTGTGTGGTCAGTTTCACATGAAACTGAGCATATTTGAAAAATCGAAAAATTGAGCATATTTCCCAAAATACTACAGTGAGACCGCACGTGGTGTAATAGTGATTAATAACGCGCTCAATCACACCCTTGAGCATGATTTTCCATACTATTTCTGCAGGAAACACTTTTTCAAATTATACCACTTTCGCTCTGAACGATTCATGTAACTCATCTACTAAAGTGGCATGCGTATCAAAGACCATTAAGTTGTGAAAAATTCATGCAATATGAGCATGAAATTTCCTCTGCCTGATTAGCAACGTTAAGAAAAATTCGTACAAGCTCTGAGCCATAAAAGCATGGCGTGAAATCGTCGAGATTGCATGTGACTACCAACTTTTTATGTAACAAGACGCGACATATTGTAAACAAAACATTTATGATAGGTATTTAGCAGCAGGAGCCATTTCCCTGCATGACAATAAAGTTTTAATGAGATACGAGTGGAGTTTCCGTCCAAAATTTATTTCAGATTTAATTTTTCCCCGCTCTGCATATCCATAAGTCCAGAAATCAAACGACTCTTTTGGAGAGACTTGACTTCCACTATAGAGCAAGTTTAATCAAAACCTATTTGTTGAGCAAACTTGCTTTGTCGCACAAAAATTTTCCGGCCCATTTTAAAAGTTTGTCGATTCGAAAAGTTGCCGGGGATTTTATTTAGTCTTTGCTCATGGTGAAAAAAATGAGTTTTCCAAGTTAGTGACCTATTAAACTTAAATTCGCCATCGTCGCAAATTTTTAAGCAAACTTTAGTCATCTAAAGTTATGGACAGCTAGACTTTAAAATCCTTGTCTTATAGAGATAGCTAAACGGGCAGGTGCTTTATATCATTTAAATATGCCTGCGATTGCAAAGAAAACAGGACAAAACATGCGGCAGCTTGGCGTAAATGCAAATTGGAAAACCTTCCGCCTGTAAAGGGCCCTCTGCGCCTGCTTTCAGAAAGATAAGGGCAGAGCTAATGGCCCAAGATGAATTATTTTATAGTTTTCCTTACTATTCACTTCAAAACTTAAGATTTTTTACCGTCGTGGGTTCTAAATATCAATAGCACTCACAAATTTACTACCAGTCGATAGATGTGGGGAAATACATAAAATACATTCCATGCGTCATTTAACTTTGCGCTTATCTTCTGGGACTGGGCGGAAAACCCTTTCCACACGATCGGTTTTATGCTTTCTCCTTTGGAAAATTTTGTTTGAGGCCTTGCCCTACTGATAAAAACGGATACCTGGCCGCTAAGTCTTAAACGATTTGTGCATTATGCATTTAGTTATATTATAAGTCTGTAAATAATTAATCGTTTAGCCCTTGAATGCACGCAATATCTACATTAGATCAGTCTAATTTCAAAGCAATAATTTCAAGGTATGTATTATTGAGTATGAATCAGAGTTCGTCAAAATATTCAGGTAATTACATCATAAGCTCTAAAATTCCATTTTCAAACTTACTAATAATTTATGTGCTTCAATGGGTTTTACAGGCATTGCATATGGATTACTTAGGATCTAATTTAGTTGATCATATAGTGTGTAGCTATGACTATGTAGAAAAAGATCTAAGCTATTCATTGTTGCTGCTTCAAGACAATAGACAGTTTAAATAATGCAGCTTAATTTCAGTCATTATGTAACTTAGAGTGGAAATCGTGGCTTTAATCCCTCAACTTTGGTGCGATATTTTGCCCAGACCTCGCACTCTTCAGAATTCTTCCACTTCTTCAGATCACGTTACGGGATTATTAAGGCAACAATTCCGTCATTTCACCAAATTTCACTTTTTTTTGTAAGTTTTGCATAACTGGCACAATGTTTAAATCCTTTTTTTCCCACCTAAGCAATGTTCTGTTCGCTGCTGCTTTTTTAAGAGAGTTACTGAAAAAAATCAGATTTGAGAGATCCGGGAGTTGTTGAATACTGAATCTAGTTAAAACTAGTGGCGTAGTACGATACTGAGATGTAGACGATTTTTCACGTTAGAAAGTTATCTTTCGTGGTATTTATTCTACTGAATTTTCGTCCGACGCTGCTTTTTTGGAAAAAAATGTAAAACTTTTTTTTCACATGTATTTATTCAATGCTTTTAGAAGCTTAAAAGGAATACTCTAAGGTTTTATAAACTCTATAATGCCGCATCTATAGCCAATGTTTTGAGAGATCTGGGAGGTTTTTGAAACTGCATTTCCGCAACGACTAACTCAAAATCCCTCAATTTTGTTGAGTATCGCCATGTTTAAAAATTTGAAATTCTGAAGAATATTTCGTTAAAAATAGGTTTATTTACTAATCTGAAGTTACTTTTATTACTTGGACCGATGGGAACTTTAAAATAATACGAAGTATTCATAGAGGACCAAAAGTCCTGGATAAGTTTGTTAAAAACTAAAGGAAATATTTTTCATAAAAATGCCGGAACACGTAAAATATCATTTTTAGTTGTGCATTTTTTTGAAATAACAGACATGTATACTGGGCTACCCATATAGTAGATAAATGTACTTTTTAATTTTTTTATGAAACCCCAAGTATACTATGACATTTATGAGTTCCATTAGAAATTCTGAACATATTTCATGTAACCCACCCACGTCTAAATTCAGCAGATCTCGAAAAAAGTGTATATAATTTAGAAATATCGTTAAAACTAATTAATAGTTGAAACATACAAATATTATCAACTATCACCAAATGCATTAAACATTTGAATTGTGCCCTTTCTGACGTTGGGAAGCCACAAGTCAAATTTTTCACGAACGTTTCCCATCATATAAGGAGGTATTTCTTGAGCCTTTTGAGTCATTTTATTTTTTAACTCTTCTGTATTGTCGGGTCCGTTCAAATACACTTTACGGTTCAGACCACCTTATAAAAACTCCATAAGGGTCATGTCAGGCGATTTAGCAGGCCGCTCTAATTGCCATATTGCACAAATATTTCGATAATTATTGAATTGATATATGGGTATGTTACGTGAAATATGGTCAGAATTACTCAGATAACTCAAAAACGTTATTATATACATGGGGTTTCAAAAGAAAAAAAAATTCAAATGGACATCTATTTACTACATAGGTAACAATGTATACATATGTGTTACGTCAAAAAACGCACAATAAAAACAATATTTAACGTGCTCCAGTATTTTCGTGAAAAATATTTCCTTAAATTTTTAACGAATTTATGCAGAACTTTTAGTCCTGCATGTATGTGGGTTGAATTGAATAGAAACTCACTTCACATATTGGAATTATAAAAAGTGTATTATTAAAATGCACATCAAAATTCGTCCATTTCTTCACATTCACACAGAGAGACGTCCCCACATACAGGTGATAGGGCTTTTTCTTCCCATCAAGGGTTTGCATCAACCCTTGCTGTGCCGCCCTTCTCGCGCGTTATAACACAACTAAATTAGGTCTTCAAAAATCAATAATACCTCAAACATTTTGCGCTTTCCTTGATTCAAATGAACAATAAAGATGAACGAAATTCAACTCAAACATCCAGCTTGGGCCCTTAACAACGTTTATATTCAGTGAAGTAGCCAGGAGGCTGAAAAACCTCAGCCAGTCCTTCGTCCTTTGTTTGATTACGAGTTTATTTACCGATTTTTGTTTACATTTCCGAGCATTAAGCAACATCCTGAGCAAAGATGACCATTGTTTGGGGCCGCTAGTCAACACTTGCTTTATAACCCGGTTGAGCACCCTTCAAAACGTGCGGCCTCAAAGATTGGGACAAGATCGAGGATCGAGTCTCTGTATCTGCAACAGTATATTAAAATCGAGTAAAAGTCTGACGAGCCCTTAAAAGGCGTGTTACCTTGGCCTGAATTTCGCCCTATTTAGCATGCAAATACCTGCGTAGGTGCTCTCCTGTATCCTTCCTTAATTTAATTTCAATCCAATTAAGTAATTATGTAAATTGGGTCGATTCTCCGAAGAGGATTTATTGATGTGCAGTTTAAACAAGCGTTCCTTGCATAAGATATATACCTCTGACCCAAACGGGTCAAAAAGCACCCAAGTAATGGGAGTTTATTTGCCTGAGTGATTTATTTGAGTGTAAAGTCGATTTAATTCTCGAAAGACCTTTTGTCAGGTTAAAATTCTGCCCTATAGGTATTTTAGAATAGATTTATCGTTCTGTGAACGATTGGTCCTATAGTTTGATAAATAACCGTGCTTGGCTATAGCAATAACGGTGAAAGGTTTACCTGGTGTCCAAGACAAACAAAGGGGAATTTAAATAAACCACTAGACAGGCACACAGGAGAACTTTCAAGATTAGCAGCAATTAATTAAGAAGTTCAAAGTTTGGTGTTGTGCCTCAGCCTGAAAGGGTTTTCCTGGTAGTTTTCCGCTTGAGCTGTCCCTAAAGGGCCTTTTTTTAGTTTCGGGTGAGTGTACCTATATGGATAAACCCGAGATTTCCTTGAAATAATGCATAGACTAGCCAAGAAGCCACAATAAAAATCCGGAAAAGTGGGAAAATAACAACTGAACGTGACTTCACGAACTCTTTTCTATAGTAATGTGCGCACGCTAGTTCGTCGCTGTTTTATATCAAGTGAATTACAGTTAGCAACTGTCTTTTTCAGTGTTGAAAGTTTAAAGGCCCGTTTAAAGTTATGGTCAGAATAAATTACCAACTTGCAGCCTTGAAACTTCCTCCTTGTGTATATCCAGTTTCCTGAGAATAACTTCTATTTATGTTTTTAGTCTCGAATGCTTATGGCTGCACAATCGCGAATTCAATATCTGATGTTTAAAGGCATTGGGAAAGTCAATGTGGCACAATGGAACGCGGCTAAAACGAGAAAAAATCTAATAATGTTGCCGATAAATCTCGCATACGAAAGTTGATACATGCAGATTGAAATAAATCTCAATTTTCAAGGAGGCTAAAATTGTGTGGTACGAGAACACGGGACGATAAATATCATTATCTCGTTTTGGGTCAGGTTTAAGAATAAAGTATTAGACAAAATTGGGTTGAAGCTTTACTCCAACCGAAAATTTGCAGGTAAAGAGAAAAATCCGGAAACCCAGTAAGAGTGTGGAAAATGGTTCTTTCGGAATCCCTCTGAACGAGAACTGGAATGCTGGTGCTCCTAATGAGGATGTTGACAAGTACGATGCTGATGATGATGGTACTGGCGACGATGGCGACGATGATAAACATGATACTAATGACAAGCTCGATATCGCCACTGACAAAAATTGTCGCGCACTGTCTTGTCTTGCTCTGCAGAAACTTTGAGAATTGATGGAGCGCTCGTTCAACGCCTGCACCGAGTTCTGGAAGAACGCGGTGTATCTTGTAAATACATTGAGAACCTCTTCTTAATACTTTCAACTTTCATTGCATGCTAAATATTCCTCCGAAATATGCAAATTAATTTTTTCCCTATGAAAATATACCCGAATAACACGAAAAGTTGACGATAAACGCGAATAAAGTTTTTCGATTTGAAATAATCATAAGTTGGGGTAGCTATGCAATGCGGATAACAATTTAAGACTATGCAAACAGTATATTACTAACTTTCCGACAAACACGCCCGTCGGTTCGGATTTCAAAGAAATAAAATGGCGTGCCACGAGGCAATATGCACCCAATCAATAAATAAGTCTCTTTGGATATCATCATTTTACCCTTTTGTGGGGGGGTTTTACGTTTTCGTGCCGCGGAAACCTAAATCTGGGCGGGCCCTGATTAGATTAAGCCTACCATTCCCAATTATCTAAAGAAATGCAGCTTATAGGAAAAAAGGCAGCGACATTATTAAGCAAAGTGCTTCCACTTTTATCCTTCCACTTTGTCATTTTCCATTATGCTACTTAACTTTAAACGAAATTACTTAATCCACGCAGCTAAATGGCTCGGCTGCATTTTATTCCAGAAGCAGTTTTAGTCAGAATGCGGCAGGTATCTCTTGGCTCACTATGCTTCTGGTTAATCTCACAGGCTCTTCCTAAAAAACTGAACAATTTAATTAAAAAATTTAATCTCCCAAAAGCGCTTTTGTCCTACTTTGTTAAACCATCCACTTCCATAAATGTCTCATTCAAGAGAGATTAAAACCAATTTTAGTTTATCAACAGGAACCGGAGTTCGCCCATAAATTGAGCAATTTTTTATTCTTTTCACCCACTAATACCGGACTAACAAATCAATCAACATAATTCCCAAATATTATCTCTACAATCAGCTCTTTCATGACGAAGTCCAAGCGGCTTATTAATACCAAACAGCATAATTTGTGACGTGGAATCGACGATTTGTCCGAAATAAATCATACGTATTAAGGCTAAAGCAACAATGTGTGAGCATCGCTTAGCCATAATTTATTGACTCATTATGGTCGTTGTTGCTGAGACAAATCAACACAGTAAGAATCCGGGAACTAAAACATTGGTCGGGAAGACACGCCCTTTCCTCGTTCAAAAACAAAATTTCGAGCCCCCCGATTGGTTAGTGCTAGCAATGTCAATCGGTGCACAGCTTTTTGTTGAGGTTATTGGTCGACATTCGGTAGATTGGTTTGGCCTCAAAACCAAAGATGATGTGTGAACAGATTTTTACGCAACTTGTAGAGTAATCAAATTTAAAAGTTTTAACAGGTGCGAAAATTTTCTCGGGCAAGAGAGCTTTGGTGAGATTGGTAGATCAAAGTTGCATGTCGTAACTTAATTTGTTTACGGTCGAACTTATCTACGATGTGCGTACAATACGAAAGAACTTGTTTCAGAGTATAGCCAACGCTCTGTGTAAAACTATTAAATAAAGTACGCATCTCCGAAGATACCTCGATATTATATACCTGTTTCCATCTCATCTCTATATGCATATTCTTAATTAGCAAAAGCAACTTTCTTAATTCCATAAAGAAAATTTCTGCTCGCACACTGTTTTGTTTTTCTTGAGCACAAGCAAGCGTCGGGACGCTCTCAGTTGTAATAGACAACCAAAAGGGAATTAGCAAGTTCCCTAATTAGTTGCCGTTTTGTGAGGAAAATTCTCCAAGTCTTCTAAGTGACGGCTAATAAGTGGAAAATTTGCTTTTTAAGTAACCTGTGAAGGGAACTTGTGTTCCTACGAAGGACTAGTTGCATTCAGCAGAAACGTCTGTCGAAGTGTAAGAGGTAGCTCGAAGAAACATCTGTCGAGCACGTGAGGGAACAGAGCATCTTGGGGTTCTTCGCATTTAACTTTAAGGAGACCAGCCTCGTGCGCCCCATCCGGAGATCTCAAATTCAAACCCAAGGAACTGAAATTATAACCCTTCCCGGACCTCCTTTTCAACATAAACAAAACCGGCTAAATTTAAAAAAACAGTCCACAAGCCAGAAATTAAAAACCACCGCGGTAAATTGAGCTTATTCGTCACAGGGGGGGCTTCAAGAGAAAATAATCCCCTTTTAATTTTAGTTCCCGGTCCGCAAATTCAAGCTGACAAACTCAACGCTCATACAGGGTCCACTCCTCTAATTAAACCAGAGAAGGTCCATAAAAAGACAAATCCGAGGGTTCAATGCTACGTAATGGACCAGCAGAATGAGGGACAAATTAAAATGTGGCTGTATATGCGCGGATGTGGTCGGTTTATCGCTCTATGGAAATTAATGGATTGCTGTATTATTCGGGTTTACAGTTGACGTTTCAGAACTCATGTTAATGTTTCAGAGAGGCCCATGTACGAGGAAATATGTGTATAGAGTGGACCATCTAAAATGTAATAAAACGGGAAAACCTGGAACACCTCAATGTTTTTATAAATTGGTGGGTGATATCGTCATCACTAGCTTTAGCGAGGCACTAAAAGTTGATCTAAATTGAAAAGTCCTGCATTGGCCATTCTAATATAACTGTCCGCCGCGCGTAGAAACGCCTGAATACCTACCGACTCAGGGCTCGCGCAGACGAGCCACTTCGACGCACCACCAAGTAATGGCGCGCCAGTGAGTCACCACATTCATCGGAAGCCTGGCAGGAGACATCCGAATTCATCGCAAACTAAACAGACTTATTCACCTTCTACGAATTGAGCAGAACATACCATTTGCTCAGAGTGTCGGATAGGTGGGCATGTCCTAGGCACAGAGTCGAAGCCACCGCTTTGGTCTGAGAGAAACTGTCGTGTCTCAGATTGAATGGATGCTCATAAGAAAACGGGTGGTTTCCTGGAGGGGCAGGGGACCTTTTGACGTGGAAGGACAACAGGTGTATCCGGGAGCGAGACGACCCCTTATGTACGACTTAATGTAAAGTATTACTTCACCTCGTTCCCATGTGAAAAATATTTGGAGACGACACCCTCTTAGAAGGGTAAATATTGGGCAATAATTTACACGAGGAACGCTGCCCCCACATAAATAAACTTCAGGTAATTCGGGCTTTTTCCGACAAATTCATTTGCCTTTATTTACGTTTTTAATGAGTATATATAATCCAGAATGAAATTCCGATGATTTCCCGGTAATTTGAACACTGAAAAAGGTCTGAGATGTCATAATTAGAAACTCATTTCCATCTTTTGCTCCCTTCAAAAGTTATTTAATATTAAAGGCTGAATGATGGAATTATCCGAGGGTCACACTCTGAGTGGGTAGCAGATAAAACGATTTTCTTGTAAAAGCAACAATGCCCTTAGAAATTATACATGCATTAAGTCAATGGCGGGTTTGGAAACCCTCTTAATTATTTATTATTATTCCCTGGATATGCATTGGGACTCCGACTCTAATTAAGAATGAATAAAGAACAAGTTGAGAGTAATGGAGTGACGGGGAGCTATAGTTTCTGATTGAGTTTTTAAAAGTTTTCATCTAGACTTCTGGGAAAAGGTTCAGGTTAGTTCGGGTTATCAGAGAACCGAACGGAAGACCTGAAAAGAAAACATTTTCTGAACCAGATCTGTGGTTTTCAAAGACGACTTTGTGAGAATTGACAACAATTCGTCAATAAGCGTACTTTATAACCGAAGCTTAGTTTGACCCACTTTTTGAGTTTGCCGTAAATTCCATCCAATTTTCCAATCTTAAAATCATGATAATCCCCATAGCATTTGGAAAGAAAACGCGGATGCTTTGACAACACCGTCTTCCGAACTCCCCAATGACCTTAGCCATTTGTCTCCCTCCCACTTATACGCTTTGCGAGCCTTGTGGGCCATAACGTCTGTACAAATGAACGGTGCGCGGTTGCCGGTTTCTTGAAACGGTAAAAAAAAAATTAAAATTTCATTTCAGTTTGCAGCTGGTGCTCCGTGCACACGAAGGGAAAAAGAGCTAATCGAAAAAAATTGCAAGAAATCTCCATCTGAAAATGCAGATTTTCCTTTGACGTCGATAACTGCTTTATGATGTAAATTATATTTTGTATGTTTTTATGGTGCTTGTCATCAGCACACATATCTCAAATGTGAACAGTTATTCGAAGTCCCTGTATTTCAATAAAATAAATCGAGGAAATTAACGATATTTGTGCCGAATAAATTTAAAACAAAAATAAATTGAAACGAATGCGGAATAATGCGATATTTTAAACAAATGATGCGAATTTGTATATTTTCTTTCTCAGAGCCAAACAGTGAGTGAATAGACGTATAAACCGAGATTTTATTAGGTCTATGCAGAATTTATTTTAATAGATGTTTGATGATTGGGTAATAATGTTGAAAAATAAGCTGTGGGGATGGGGAAGGTCAGCGAAGTGAGTGAGATCTCGGAAAAACGAGTGAAAGAAAGCCGTAGAATGAGGACACTCACGAGAGTTGTGATGAGGAGGATTATTCGTACAGAGTTCTCCCTATAATAAGTCTCGAAGAAGTTAAAGGAGCAATAATTTCACCCCTAAAACCATAAAAGCGGAATGCTCGCTGTCATTTTTACTTCGAACTTTGCCGTTTTCTCGCTCTGAATTTTGTGCCTCTTATTATTATTTTTTTTTCAAAGTCAACTCGCCATTCTAAAAGCAAAATTGCGCCTACTGCCAATCTCTAGACATAAAAAAAAATTCGAAGCCCCATTTATAATTATTAAACCGAGCAGCTATATCAAACTGACCTTTAGTAGCAGCGTCGGCCACCCTCGAAATCACGACACTGAATAATTAATTTAATGGACATTCGAGAGGGATGGGGCTTATTATTTATTAAAACAAACTAGCACGCACATAGCTGGGTGTGAGCTTAAATGAAGGCAATTTGTTAAAACTTTTACGTATCCGATTATATGAGGAAGCCGCGTTAGGTAGTTTGAAGCACGTCAAAGAGGTGCACCCCACCTAGGGGGGCCTGCACGTGGTAATTTGCCGTGCTCATAGATGGGTGTTTGTTTGAACTTGCCCATTCGCACATAATATCCGTTTTTACGTCCCTCTAATGTAAACCCAATAAAAGCTTCACCAAAGCTAAGTCGTGTGAACATTTCGCAATTACATCTCATAGAACTAGAAACAGATTCCTGTGCAAATGAGCTCATTGATAGGTGAATTTCATCCGGTTGTGTGGAAGTTAGGAGTAAACACTTTCATGGCATAAACACAAAAATAGTTGGATGAGAAATTTAAGAGCACTAAATACTTTTACCAACTATGTTATTTATTTGTAGGTGAAGTTCATTCGAAAATCTACCTTTAGGCAAATAAATAGATAGAAGTTTCGAAATAAATTACGGGGTTTTGTAAATTGTTTTGTTGAAAAACTTCGTAGAAATTCCACTTGGAAAACAATAATCTGAACATTCAGACCAGAGGAACACAATCTCTGGAATTTCGCGACCGAATTTTCCCCTAACACGAAAAAATTCGAATCCAATTCAAATTAAATTTCAAAAACTGGTTTATACTGTATGTTTGTTTTCCATGCGCGAGCACGTTTTGCAGAAAAAGACGGTTTGTGCTACGTTTTATATTAGCGTTTAACCACGGGCGCAGACGTTTAGTTTTCGAGATACAGGAAGTTAAAGCTTCACTCATCTTTTTCAAGGAATAGAAAATATATTTTCTGCGAGAGTTAGTTTCAATTTTTGTTCTTTTTGCGCTTGCGAAGAAGTACGAGGAATGTGGAATAAATAAAATTTCAAAATAGAATTTGCAAGCTTTCACAGGTTTTGAAATATTTATTTTATATTTTAACGTAAAGATCCATTTAGCTCTTTCAGCAAAGAAGAGCTTTCCAGTTTCCATAGGCATGATGAACAACGGGAAAACTAAGAAATATTCCTTTAAGCTCATTGAAAGCGTTGATGGGGGTTAGGAAGTTAATCTTATTCTTACAGGAATGCTAGTGAGTTTCTGCTTTGAAATCGCACTTAGAAATCTAAATATCAAAAATATATATTTGGAATGTTTTACGAAGAAACTCGTATTTCCAAGGAGCCAGAGAAACAGTGATGTAGAGGTCATCAAATTTCCAGAAACCTTGGTGAAAATCGCACATTTCTATGTTCCGCCCCTATTGATACTGCGCATGTTTGATTTTCTGCCAGTTATTTATTCGAAGTAAATTGGAGATTTTTTCTTAAATCATAAAGAGGCACCAACAGTTGCGCCAACAATGCGAAAAATCACACAATTTTGCTGAGATTTGAAATTTTCCTGGAATCCAAATGCAACGGTTGGCAAATTGAAAAAATCCATAAAGGGCCTTAAAAACCGTCCAGGGCTTGCGAGAATTTTTAAAGAATTACAAAAAAATTCTGATCTTCCAAAACTTCCTCGGATTCATTTTAAATCACTGCGGAAGCTGGAGGGATTCGGCGAAAACCCAGGACAATCTTTGGACCTTAAAAAAATTCCGAAAATTTGAAGAATTTTTAAGAAAACGGACGTTGTCCTTTGCGAAGTTAAGAAGCAAAATCACTCTAGAATCGAAATGAAGTAATGGGAATAACGAGACGTTTCAAAAAAGCTCCGAGGGTTTTCGAAAAAGCCCAATTTAGCCAAAATTTGCCGACAACTTAAAACTCCGTCGAGAAAACTCGAAATTTCTGCGGAAATTAGAAAAGCCGTACACTTCCTTCTTGTCTGACACAGGAACTAACTTCCGCAGGGAGTTAGTGTGAAATTAGGAACAACCGGTATTATCGCAAGGTACTTTCGAATTTATATTAACCTTGTCCATTAATCTTTTCTGGTCGTTTGTTCCACTTCCGAACAGAACAACGCTTCTCAAAGTACTGACAAGTCCCAGATGTTCCCGTGGAATAAGTCGCTTCTGACGCGGCGATCCAGAGGTCCTTCACAGACAGCACGAGATCCAGAATTAATGACGCATGCCTTTCCAAGCTGTACAAAAACCCGAAAAAGGGGCAATTGGCCACATAATAGGGGGAAAATACTTTGATCGAGGTATGTTTAGGGTTAAACAAATGTTGCTAGCTGGCGAATGTTTGATAAGGGACTGTGTAAACTGGACTCGCTAGGAGTGAAGTATGTTTCTTTTATTCCTAGTGCGGTTTATGAAAAACCATCGGCGATTCGTCTGTGTCTGGTCAAAGCAAGGACGAAGCAAAACTAATTTACCCTCCTCAAATAATTGAAGAGCAATAGCTTTTAAAGCATCAATTATTCAAAATATAATAACGGCGAATGCACATTTCGACGGAAAATAAACAGTAATATTGCCACGTGAAAATAAACATCACTTACAAATACCACGTTTAATAAAGCAGAATTTATGAATACCTCTGGTAGATGGCAATCATTTGCCTTTTTGCGTCCTACAAAATTGAATCACATTATGAGTTAAATTAGTAATTATTGATTGGAAATTTTCCAATTCAAACCAAGAAAGCCACATAATGCCTTGACCTACATGTATAGCTAGGGAAACGTGCAGATGGCTAAAATTAAGCCTAACTGACCAAACTACGTCATTGTGTCCGACATCTTTAAAAATATCCCTTATAGGTGGTTTTAGGGTTTTCATTAACGTCACTTTTCGCGGAAACATGCTGACGAACATTTTCAATTAGACCCTGGACTTTGTTTTACATAATGTAATTAATCCGGTAATTTTTCCCCGTCCGCACTCGTCGTTGCCAAAATTGCTTCTGGATCACTGCCTTTGAAAGTTAATTAGGATTCTTAGATGACGACTAATTATGGAAACGATTGGAGAATGTCAATGGCGAATTGGCTAAAGATGGAAGTAAATGAGAGTCTGAGGTCTAAACATTCTTTTCGAGGGCGTGGTTAAGGCTTTCGCGACGAACGTGGCGATTTGTGAAATTTTCCTTCTGATTTGAGCTTAATCCATATATCCTCCTTGTGATAGTCTCTCTTTTTCGGCTAATGTTGAAAGATAACATTCGCGATAACCGTATTAGTATCGACATTCGGCCGCTCTAATTGCTAAAGGTCTGTTTCTTCTCCTCGTGTTGACTTGTCCTCGTTATTGATGAAAATGTAGTTATTCGAAACCGATTTCATCCATCCGTTCACCCTCAGGAATATAGACTTTTTCCGAAAATTCACAGGCACAATGAGTCTTAACAAATAGTGCAACAAGTGCTGGCAACGGCATTTTGCGTACGAGTGTGCCTCGGGATTTTCGAACGTGTTTCATACTATAGTTTCCGAGAAAAATCAGTACACTGGAAAACAATGGACTTTCTCTCGTTTTTTTCTGCAGACACGGGTCCCACGAACCTACACAAAGACTACTCACATATACGAAGTTTTTTGAAAATCTCAGTTGCACGGAAAGCCGGGACAAAAGGCGCTTTCCACCATCCATAAGCTTAAGCAATTTTCCTTAAAATGGAAACTCGAGGAGGAAAATTAGCGAGGATTAAAGCGCCTTTTTCCTTAGGAAGATCGGATCTCAGATCTAAAGGCACAACATTTGAGGTTTTTCCAAAATATGGGAAAGAGGAAATGATGTAAAAACGAAGCTTTATTCCATCGAAAAAAGCATGAATTTTTCCATAAAATGAGATCTTACAAAACCCAATAAATTAGAAAGCAACGCAGTTCCCTTCGGTTTTTCCAGCGGAAATGGATCTTAGACCTACAAAAATAGCAGTGGTATACGTGAAGTTTTTCGAAAATCTCGGAAACACGGAAATCCCCGACAAAAGTATATTTTATCATCGATAAGCTTATTTTCTTTTATAAGGAAACTTGATGAGGAAAATCAACGTGGTGGAAAGTGCCTTTTCCCCAAGGTTAGTTCAGGTTCAGATGTAAAGAAACTACATTTGAAGGTTTTCGAAAATATGAGAAACATGAAATGCGAAAGACGCTTAACTCCATCGAAAAGTGCATGAATTTTCCCATAATATGAGATCTCTTAGAGGCAAATCAGTAGACTGGAAAGATGCATTTTCCCGTGGAAACAGATCTCTGACCTACAAGCACCACATACGAATTTTCCCGAAAATACCGGAAATACGAACAGTCCTAACTTATGAAATCTTCTATGAAATGATCTCGAAGAGGGGAATCAGTAAAGCGAAGCTGCTCTTTTTCCTTATCAACACCGCCACCTCAACCCGTTACATGTCGTATATTGTCCTAAGTTTCAGATATATTAAAAATTTAAAAATATACTTTTGACAATCGAAAATGGAACATGTAAAATGATCCCAGTTATTTTCCTGCATACCTGTCAGCAAAAGCTTCTAATGGCTTGGCAAATAAGGATACTCCTCATTATCATAAAAATCCCCGCACCCCTTCCCTTTCAACGACCCCTGAATCACTCCCCCAATTTAAACCAGAATTGTAAATATTCAGTGTAATAAATATATTTTTATGTTTCTTTATCGTGAAAATGTATCATTAATCTGAAATATAGACGTCCATTTCTCTATATTTTCACTAAATTTGTTTATGTGTGCGATAATTGAGCTGAGTTTTACCTTATTTTGTTTTCGTTATTGAGAATTTGTTAAAATTCCGTTTATTGTCGATGCTTAAATTGTATACGTTTGTCTGGGGATATTAGGAAATTATAAATTTTTTGAACTAACAAAGAGACTCGTAAACTTTCGAAACTTACCTATCACGCTCACAGCCCTTAAAGAAATCACCCCTCAGCCACTGAAATCAACCCCACTGAAAGTTACAAAAGTCAAACGAGATTTAATGTTACTTTTAAGGAGTTGCTATAAACAATTTCTTTTTGTTGTGAAGAGCGCGTACTTTCGGACACTTTTCGGCGTCGCGACACCAAGCGTCGTACTCAACAAGGCGCGTTGCGGAAAACTGAAGAAAAGCCGACGGCCGCCGCCGGTAAATAGTGGCGCATCGCGACGCCCGATCGGACCATATCGTGGGGCGTCGGAAAATTTGAGGGACAGGTGAAAAGCGAATAGTGCAGGTATAACTGATGCAGTTTTAGATTGTGTCATTCGGTCAGATGGTTACATGGTATGTTAAATGGTTTCCGTTGTTACGGCTGTTCAGCTTTTCGGCAAAATACGAGGATCTGCCTAAGTAATGGCAATTTCAAACAGAAAATCCCTTTCACGCGCCCCTGAGTGAGTATATAGGGCTACACAGGTGCACATGCCTGTATTATTGGTCTTTTGAGGGATGACGTCTACTTAACTATGCATTAAAATGCCGTGCTAGCTCTATGAGCTCTGTTGGCTAAAGTGGGCAAAAATGCAGACATTGCCATTTCTCCTCAGCTTTTAATCAAATCTGGGCACTTTAATATGCGGCTTTGTGTTTTGGGCGGTGGGATAAACGACTTCAGCAGATTCGCCCTCGAAACGGCAGCGATTGCTAATGGGAACAATACGAGGTAGTTGGGGTTTAAATTGTTAATGTTTGGATAAGGAAGCAGTAAAAATATCGGACCTACGCCAATGGTTTCTGTGGAAACACATGTCAACCTTTGGAAATATAAAGATGTAAAATGCAGTGGCGTAATTCGTTCTCAAACGGTAGAACAGAGTGGAAGATGCGCAGGAACGGAAGCTACAGATTTCGTGAACAACCTTTTTGGAAATTAGAAGGCAACAGCATTTTTGGATATTCCATTTTGAGAAAGATAGAGATCCTTTCTATTGGAAGACAGTGGCGTTGCTAAACTGCCTAATATACTACAAGTTTAACCCCTCTAGAAGTCGGCCACTTTTGAGTAAATAGAATCGATTTTAAGGTCGATAGATAAGTTATTTGACTTGAAATACATGTAAAAAGGCAGTAGCGTAGTATAGTTGTGAATATTAAAATAGCGTGAGCAAAACCGACAAAATTCATGTGAAAAGAATATAGAGCAGTAAAAACTGAACTACCGCGAACGTAGTCGCTTCAACTAACCTAAATTAATTCTATTTTCTATGTCTGCTTTTCTACAATTTCCCTCCTTTTCCCTGATTTATGATTCACGTCCCTTGCTATGCTAAATCGACATACTATACAAACAAGCCGTGAATGCTGGCTGACACCGTTATGATTTTTTAATAGCAAACATAAAAACTTTAAAGTATAACACACGGGAACGTCCATAGTGTGAAGACCCGAACCCAGTGTGTACTTTCCATATACGTATGTTAGATTAAAGCAAATTTATTCAAGAATCGAGAGGACAATAAAGATACGCTAAAATTTATTTATGCCGAAAACCGGAAAATTTTTAAAAAATTTGCAATCAGTAACCGCATTAACATGCTACTGAACCAATTCTTTTTCCATCTAGGGGTGGCCAGCAGTCTGGACAAACGTGTTTAACACAGTGGACTTGCTGAGCATAAAAATAAGGTAAATTTGAAAAACATGAAAAAATCCAATTTGATCCAAAATGAGAAGGTTGGAAAAAGAAAAATATTTAACCAAAAAAAAGTTCAAAGGAAACACCGAGCTTTGAACCTCGCAACTTCCCATTGAGAAACCAATACCGATTCGCAGGGATTAGCCGTTGATGGTTTGTCTACGAGCTTTTTTATATATAAAGTTTTTATTACGAATGAACCCCCTGCGCCCCCGACGAGGAATTATTATTGCCTTCAAACAGTGCGAAAAGGGGCACAGGACCTAAAGCGAGGAAAACCTTAGTAAGATTCTCCAATTTTCGTTCGTCATCCAGTTTTTGAACCAGTGATCGAAATCGAATATTTACGAACCGCCGTGAATAAATTTCCAAGTGATATTTGGTTGAAAGAGAGGTAGACGCGTGAACAAGCCGGGTCAGTCATTGTGACGCTGATTACGCCCAGCTCGATAATTTTTCGCTTGGGATTTCGGAAAAATTTGCATTTATTGTAAATGAGAATTACGGTCCCAAATCGATTTTTCAAGGGAAGACACATAAATCCACCACGTAGTGGGGAAAACTCGGAAGTTGCATTTGAGCTTTTACGGAAATTTTCGGCTCCCAAGGAGGAATTTGGAAATTTGGGACCAAATAAGGCTTGGCAAAGTGAAAGTAAAAAATTCTCCAAAAAAATCTTGAAACTTACCAAAAGGGTACCTAAGAAGAAGATAAATTCGACTTTGGCGTGCCACCACTCCGTTTCCTTTCATCATACTGACCTCGAAGCAGACCGTTGGAAAGCCCAAGTACTCCTCTTTCAGCCCCAAACAGTCAATGAGCAACCGCCCGAAACTACGCAAACTAGGTCCAGAAAAAAATTCAAAGGGCCAATATCACTTTAACCTGTCAAAAATTAATGATTTTTTCTTAGAAAAAATAACTTTTTTGACTTTTGACGCGCGATGATTTAAAAAAATGGCGGTTTTTTTCACTCATTTTCCATATAATTAGAGGGTGTGACACTAAGAAACACCATTTTCGGTCGCAAAATACTGAAATCTTTATTAATTTAAGATATGGATATTTAGAAATTAAATTCGAAATAAAGCATCCGATAAATGGCCGCCGCGACTTTGGTGACACATATGCAGTCTTTTTACGATATTTTTGAACAGCTGTTTTGTACAAATGTGTCGGTATTTTGATGATACAGCATTCAATTTCGGCCTTTAATGAGGCTCTGATGGTCTTAGATCTGTTTAGATAAACGTGATATTTCGAAATACACCAAAAGAAAAAAGTCAAGAGGTGTTAGATCACGTCATCGCGGAGGCCAAGTTTTTGTCACCATGACCGGCGATGACTCGATTAATGCCGTTCAACGATCGGATAGGTGGCCTCTCTTCACTGTGCATGGTGTGTAAGCAAAAGTTGTTGAGTCAGTTGGATCTTGTAAGGATAAAGGTGTGAGTCTGTCGTGAGAAGATGATGATGAGTGGCGCTTGAAGTAATCAATTGTTGCACACATCGAAGAATCGAGGTTCCTGGATTTACGTCCACATTCTAGCGAACTGTCATGATGTTTATTTTTGAATCAGCACTACGACGAGGTAGTTTTCTATTTCTGACATCAATAACTGAACAAGTATCAAGTTTTCAACATTTTGATAGTAAGACTTACCAATAAGGACACGTTACTCTACCGTATACCGGTGCATGTTTACTAACTCCCATCTGTGTTCTTTAGACTTGGCGCATATATTCACGTAATAAAAGATCACAGCCAGAACAACGCACAATTCAAATCTTGCGCTGTTATTGTAACACCCTTAACGAAACTTTGTTTTTGTAGAGGAGGAAAATCTTCATATGTACGCGGTGTGTTGGTCCGGCGACGGGGTTATGTGAGATTCAACCCCGATGGGGGAAATTACCCACTAAAAATCCCCCCTCTTCGTTCTTGATTCCTCTAGATATCACCGCTAAGCATTACTTCGGGGGGTGGATGTTCCCCTCGTCTGAACGCGCTACATGCCACCGCGGTTGCCTGCCTTGCGCCTCTCATTTTCTCTAGCACCGTTTGCACTCATCGTTCTCTTTATGATACACTTGAATACCTTCATTTTTTCATCGCTTTTCACCAACTCACTCCCATCCATGTCGAGTCCACCCTCTTTGGCCTCCGCACTATCGTCCTCCTGTTCCCTACATTCCCAAAGCGCATGCTCCGGTATGTCCGTCACCGGTTCCCCTTCCCCAAAGAACTAGCAGTGGCGACTTCTTTCCATTCAAATTTTGCCCGAGTATTTTTCGAACACTCCATACCATATAATGAAACTTAAGCTAACCTAGGCTAACCATAGTCAAACTCACCATATGTATTTTAACTGTTTTTCAATTATGTTACAGGTTTGTTTTTATTTGGGCATGAATTATTAAGTCATATTAGGTTGATTTTGACGTGTTTAGAAAATACCGGCGCAGGAGTGGAGTGGAAGGGAACGATCACTTTTGGCTCTGTGGAGGAGGGGTCGTGGACATCCCGGAGCACACGCAGTGGGAGTTTCCGGGGTGGAACCACGAACACACGGAAGCCACTGGGAGAGGTTTGACCCTGGACCGAAGTGCGATTTGGAGAGAGTTGATTGAGAGCAAGGTGGAATGGAAGGCCTACAAGGGTATGATTGGCAAGATAATAAGATGTAAGTGTGAGAGAGAGGTCGTTATTAAAGGAGCGGCGAACTGAGACGCTTAGTGCGGGTGGCTACAGCGCTCCGACGGAATGCCAAATGGCGACTTTCCGGGGCTATGGAGAAGAGGAGGAAGGGGTGAAAACTCAAATCTCACACTATTCGGCTGATACTCTCGGGCTAACAAAGACCCTCGGTCGGATGTCTTTGCAAGGTTTCCATCTCCTCGACAAAGAAAGAGTTAGATTAGATTAGGTGTCCCAGTATTCCTATTCACTTCACGGTCCCGATAGCTTGCAGATATGTACTTATATTTGTAAATGGAAAATAGGAAAAACAAAATTAGCAATTTTTGTTATATATAAAGTATCACGCATCACAATATCAAAGCGGTAATTTTTTCGAAGAAGCAACCATTCATTTTTGGTGGGTTGAAGTGATACGTCACCAATTTAAATGATACTTAAACGTTATAGTCGCTGAAAAGGGCCACATAATCCAGGCCTAAGGGCGATTAATTGGGGAGTACTGGAAAAACTGGGCTTTTACCGATTCACTTTTGTCTCGTCGCTTGAACTTCTGTCGGGTTTTCAACGTTCCAGCGCTTAGGACACGATTCTGCGACCTCGGGAATACAATTTTGTATTATAAATAAAATAATGAGTGAGTTGAATGAGTGGAAAAGGGAAAACTTGCCTATTCTGCAACAACGTCCGCATACACCTCATCACAGACACTGGTATTTTAATTCTCCCGCGTGACCGCATTGGGATAACAAGAGCGAAAAAATGCTCGCGGAATGAAATAATCTGCCCAAAAAATTGAATTAGAGAAATATATGAACAGATGAAAGAATTTCGAACCATTTATAACTCAAAATTTCCGGGTAGTTCGCAACCGCTTCGGGGCAATTTCATTATTTGAGCCGAGGTGATTTGCAATATTTTTTGCGATTTGGCATATTAGTGAAATCGGCGTTAGACTGGAAGCATGGACAAAATGGATTTTTTTTTTTTTTTTTTTTTAATTCCTGAGCAAAATGCTTTTCAATTCCCCTCCACTTCCGGCCAATTACTTGCAATTTTTGCGAAATTGCCGCAGATTCTCGGACAATTTCAGCAAAATTCATCGCCCATACCAAGAGTTTCTGCTTACGGGGCTGTAGAGACTAATGACCGATACTGAGGGATGATTCTTCTCGCACCTTGACGAACTCTGGCGACATTCGAGTGAACGATATGAAGGCTATTTATCTCCCACAAGGAAATTCAATATTCATTACACCTTAAACAGTAGTTCTCTGATCTTCACAATCCCCTATTCGAACACTCTCTAATTTAAATTCGCGATTATAATTTCCCGTGCAAACTGCACCGTGAAACTTTCTTAATTTATAAAGAGGGATAAGCGAACATGTGCGAAATTTAATTTAGAGCCATCACTTTAGAGTGCAAAATTTCTACATACTAGTTAATGCGAGCTCTTCGTTTATTATTATTTTCGCTCGTTTGTCATTTTGCTAAGCTGACGAGGCTAAATAAATATGAAGTGTATGATTGAAAAGTTTTAATTAAAATTTCTGCAGGCTTTTGTTATTCGTCCTGTTGATTTAATGAATTGGGAATTACGGCGAATGACGTTGTTATGTTAAACACAACAACGCACTTAATTATTTTTTGCGAGAAAGTAAACGGATTTATCCCTGGACGTAAACAGGATCTCTGGATGGTCCGAGGCAATACTCGCATATATAGGCAACCGGTGTCCTAGGACAGTTAACTGCTTGGCAGTAAAGTCCGGGAGTGCGGCCGAGATGTCGCTGTTTCGAGCAGGGGGACGCCGTATTGATTTGCTGGAAATCTGAAACGCAGAAGTTTCCTACGAAGAAAACGAGTTTCCTGGAACTTGCAGGTTCGAAATCTACTTTTTCAAAAATCCGATGTGGATTCAAAATGTGATTTTGTGAAGGAAAAATCTTTGCAAACGTGGCGCGACGTGTAGCTCTTTCGTTCTTGCGACACTTTAGGGTTCATAAAAAATTTTAGTTTGGTTCGTTCGAAGGAAATTCAAATTTTTCAAATTGAAATCTCTGTATATTTCCTGTATTTACATTAGGCTGACGACATAGCATAAACAAAAAATAAATTTTAAAAATTAACCACCTCTGTATTCGACACGCAGTGTCCGATTACACTACACATGTCCTACGTACACTCGAGCATACTAAAGTCCATAATGTAAAATTTTGAATATAGAAATACGGTTGACTACTCTAACCAGTCAACCTATATAAACAGTAGTTTTGTAGGTAGGGTGAATCTTAAGTAGAGGGATTTCCTTTTAACACGACTTAGATCTCAAGAAACTAATCTTTACATGACACACAGTTATACGATAAAACCACTTTCCACGATCAATAGCGTTATCGTGAGTGGTATCGAATGTCTGTCGGACATTTACGCATACGGGATATTCACGGTTACACTACAAACACAGTGATTTTTCTATTATAGCAATGTTACATTCAAACTCGATAACAGTGACTCCCTACAGATAATATCTATGACATTCCAAAAGGGAAGGAAACATTTCTGAGGCTTATAAATGATAAACTCGCTAGGCAAATAACAACCCATTTTGTGGGTCTAGGATCTAAAATTTACTTTTATAAACTTTGTATAATTATATAGGATTATTTACTTTAGTTTTAAGTCATTTCACTGGTGCTTCGATATGGCCACCTTCTCTTTGAAAACATTTAATCTTTCCTTTACTGTGGAGGTTGACATGTGTTAGAATATTTAACCCTTACAAGAATGTAAGCAAATTTGCTGCCAACAAAGGCCTTATGCCTCAGTGCATTGGACGTTAAAGAACATCCTCAAAATATTGGTGATGTAAAAGTAACTTACAGACATTCAAATATTTTTCAGCCTGCTACATCTCCTGATTTAACCCCTATGGATTATTTCTTATGGGGTTACTTAAAAAACAACATAGGCCGCTTCAAGATGTCAACCATTTGGAGACGAAAATTTCGGAAGCATGTCAGGAAATTATTCCAAATACGGTAATGAATATATAATAAAGGAATATGGCAAGGGAACGATTAAGTGTTTTGAAAGAGAGGGTGGTTATGTTGAGGCACTAGTGGAATAATTTAAAATTAAAGTAAATAATCCTGCTTAATTGCACAAATTATTAACTCCGTTTTTTCGATTGTAATGCATCAATTACCTGTCTAAATTGGGCAATTATTATGAAAACAGATTAACAAACAAAAAGTTATCATGTTTTCAATAAAAAAGAGAAAATGCGCATTATTGAAACTAACAATAATGCAATTTTTTTGAGCAAATTTAATATTTTTTAGAAAGCTGGCATACCACCCCAAAAAATGGGATGTCTATTTCATTTCAGGTTTAAGACCACGCAGGATTTTTTCTGAAAAATAATTTTTCTTCATAAAATTTATAATAAAAAAGTTGCTGATATGATTCCAACTTAAGTAAACACACTATATACACATCTCACCAAACAACTTTTGTACAGTTACATCTTTCATATCTCACAGGAACAACTTCTAGTTACATACAACCATACACCACACAAATCTTACTGATAACGGTCACATCTATGTCTGCGTGAGACGACCTTGAAACAGGCGCAGTGATAGACATATATCGCAGCCACGCTAACACTCACGATAACGCTATTGTTCGCAGAAGTCTTAATGCACATCTACTATAACATTTTTTTTTTTACATCAGGAACAACCCAAACGTGCGGGTATAAATGTTTTAATAAATAACTAAACCTTTAATTATTTTCTCTGCAGGACTGGCTACACAAGGTATTCGAAATTTTCGCCGTTAGTTTCATTTGCATAAATTATCGCTCGCCTTATCCACGACTGATACATATTGTTAGAAGTGAACTTTTCCCGAGAATTATTACTGCCGCGTTTTCTATCCGTTCATTCAACTCTGCCAGTACGTTAATTCATCAGTTGTAAACACCGAACGTTTCATCTAACCCCATAAATAAAAGTCACGTGAATATAAATCTGGTAGTCTCACAAGTCAGGTTATTTGTCCATCGGAACCTATCCACCTGTTAAAAGATCGGTTCTTCGAAACTTTCCGCACTTTTTTTACTTTATTTATACCCGTATGTTGCGGTCGGTTTTGAGCTTTCAAAAAAAATGTTACATGGAGATTTCGTTTATTTTTTAGTTCTGTCGTATTGAAAGTGAAACCCCTACATGAGATTCACCTTGTATAACAACCAAGAAGGCCGAACAAGATTAATAATTAACACGCATATTACCATTAAACTAAAAAAATACAGATGTTTCACCTTAATGTGCTTTTAAACGGCGCTTTAAATATTTAAGAGACCTACTCTGATCTAAATCAAGAACTGTTTGCTTTATTATACAAAGCACACGTTCTAAAACTAGGAGACTGCAACATCGTTTTTATTCTATTTAGTTTTGAAAGGGGAACATACTTCTGACCATCAGGGCACTTTTTCCACAAAAGGAACAAACGTTCTTCGCGACACACGTGACGATGCACGAAACTAAACGACATTTACGCAACGGGCACTTTCACTCACTGTTAGTTACACTAGTGCGTATATCACGAATGTTTGAAATAAAAAAACACTCGATTATTCTGATTAATAGTTCTGGATTGGGATTATTTAAATGGCATACGATGTCGGTACGAAAACATACAAAAAACTTTACAGTCCGCCTCTAGCAAAGGTACGAGTCTTAGGCCTAACGACGATAAAATGGTTTTTAAATACTCAAAAAACTTTAGAGCCGCTCTAAGCAAGGAAACCATACTCAAAAAACATTTGACTACTAATTAAAACTTGGAACGTCTATTTTGGTCTTTTGAAAAAATTATTCCATCAAAAACGTGCATGATTTCGTATTTTCTGCACAATATGGCGAATGATATGGTTATTTTGTGAGCAGCGTAAAGATAATTAAATTAGCATAATCACGTTATGCAAATACATCTGAAACTGATTTGAATACAAACTAATCACAGAATTCAGTGCAATAGAAAATGCGAGGTCTCAAAATCGGACTTCATACAAAAAAACTCCCCAGTGCAGTTTGTCCTGCGCGTGGGCCTTATGGCCGCCACGGCCGATGGGTACAGGGCCTGATAAAGAGCCACTTTTACTTAAATTTAATTTAAAGTAGCTTCGAGCAATAGGGCATATAAGAATCTAAACACGGGTAGATGGAGGAATAAACTACATTTTACCAGCACGACTTTACGTGCATTGTAACCCCTCTTTACAAATTCAAAAATCGAAGCAACCGATCAGGGCTACTTCCTGCGCCTCTCTGAGCAAGATGTAAGTCACCAAATGATTCGTTTCGATGACCTCTATAAGCCGGCGCAAATTAGATTGAAATACCTCTATTAGTGCCCGAGATGTAGCGTCACCTCTCATAAAACAGACGTCGGTGCATTTGGACGACTCCAATAAGGCCATTTAGAGATTGAGACTTCAAATAAGATCTATAATCCATATCACTCGATTAGACCGAAATAAATATAAAAATACGAAAATTTTTAGAGTCGAGCACCTATCTGGTTGTCACTTTTCAACATTTGGATCGATCCCTCGGGGGCCTGTAAAGGACAAAAATAGAGGAAATTAATAATCTCGACGAGGCTTATAGAGCTGCATCAAGAGTTGTAATATTTCTTTGTTTCTGCGATACGGGGTCACTTCGATACGTATCTTCCGGATTTTGAGAGTGCTCTAAAATGAAGGCGCATAATGAGGCGTTTTCAAGACTCTATGACTTCATTTCCTTGCATCCATATTCATTGTGTGATCCAAACCGGTTGATGGAAAAAAGGAGCAAGAGCTCAGAGATTTCCAGGGGTGAGAGGGTGGGGATTTTGAGGGTAGAGAGTTCGTCGGAAATAAGGAAACAAACGATGGTTTTTATACATATTTATATAATTGTATATGACTATTGTGTACGATATAAAAATTGCATTATACAAATTTCGTTATTACCACAAAAGATTGGAATTTAGTATACGATTTTGCGCGATCTGAAGTGTTGAACGAGCACAGAAGCCGGGTAACTGACGTTCGAACCGAGGTTAAAAAGTAGCAAAAATATGTCGGTTTTCTTATTAGGTTTACGTTATGTAAAACTAGCATGCAACTTAATTCGTTTGACACACCTTATTAAATAATTAATAGTCTAAAAATCAATTTCAATATTTTTTTAAAATTAATAATTACGTTTAAAGAAGACACTTGAATTAGAATTTCCTAAAAAAATTTTTCGTCTTCGGGACCAGGAAATAAAGAAGTTTTTATGATTTTTTTGTTGGAAAATCATGGAGGAATTCTGTTTCCTAATCCTGTAGATCCGGACTATAGACACTGCAAATGAGTAACCATACGTTAAAAAAAAAACACAATGATGTATACAGCCACGCAACTCCAATTAAATAGTTAACACTCCTAAATGGGGTATGCGCCCATTCAAACTCCCCAACTATCCCTGCTCTGAAACCCTTCTAAACAAAACTTTACAACAAATAAGATATAGTTATTATATTTGATCTTTAGGTACTAGCGTCGACTAACAAACTAACAGAGTTAATGATAAAAAATTGAAAATATCCTTAAATTAAAAATACTCTTAATAAAATCCCTACGCAATCGAACAACCACGTACAAATTCATAAAATAAATTATACTTTCTTGTCGCAATTCCACATATTTACAAGTAATACGACTGGAATAGTTGTAAGTGATTTAGTTAGCAACAAGGTATTGTTAGTGAACAATAGAAGAATAATTAAGCCGGAAATTAACTTAAAGCTAACTGGTAGATTCTGGCACATGGTGTAAGCTGACCTCTGTCAGCGATTTAGTTGAAGCGAGTTACGAGGTGGTGTGCTGAGATTGCTCGGTGTAGTCGTCGGAGGCTACTGATATATCAGCTATTATACCACTTTCTGGAAAACATATTGTTTCGTCATTTGCCATCGTCATAGAAAAAGCATGAAAAATGGGAGATTCGTGCCCTTCAGAAGAAAAGAGCAGACCTCGCAAATAAAATTGTCCCTGAGTGAGGTTTGTGTCTTCAGGCTTGAACAACATTTTTACAAATTTAGGGCAATCTCCTGTTTACTTTAACCGATCCAGGAACCTGTTCGGTTTCTGGAAACTTGATATACACTAGAAATGTCACGATTTTCTAGCAAGGTCAGCTGACCAGAATTTAATAATTGTTCGCATTTTCGCTATACACGGTGGCAAAATTTTATTTTATTTCTTATATTTTGCGTTTTTCTTACGTATTCCTTGAGTTAACTTTTTTTCATTTAGTACACCTTTTTTCTTAAAGGTTCTCCACAACAAAATGTTACAGTCGTCGGCAGGCAAATACATACAGGGCATTATGTTTTTAGGTCAGGTATTATTTTAGACTTTGTATCTTTTTTTTGAACACCCCATATAAATTTTGATACCAGACTTAAATTACTTCATCAATTATTTAGCTTTTGCCTATTTTGCAGTTTTTTCGTATCTTTCACCGTTTTCGTAGTTTGCAAAAATGTGAAACGTTGCCACCCTATACATCGAAAATGGTGTTTCTTCCACCATGGCTCTACGAGTATTAGCATTTTCTATTATTTTGTAGAGTACTATCGTCCTCTGAAATATCTCCATGGTGATATGTTACCCCCTGTGTGTAACAAAGTCCAGCAAAAGTTCTGGACGTAGTCCCCCATTTGCAAGAATTTGCACAGACACTAATATGCTCATAAGTTCCTAGTAAAGATTTTGGTTTCTGGATCGGATTTTCCATTTCAGATTTTCCTTTCCCAAGGACAGAACAAGATTCCAGCAGACTGTTCGGAAATCTTTCTATCTTTCAAATTTAGCAGAAATTTTGCCACAATCTAAACATTAAGCGGAATTCAGATGATTGTGGTTTGGTTTTGAGATGTCCATTGCATTTTAAGCCGAAAAACCTTGAAAATTGAGGTTTAGCAAAGGGACAGTAGGTATTTCACTGACCTCGACATGGTAAGTTTTTCCAGGTAAAATAAAAATCCTCATCACCTGTACCGACGTTAATCTCGGAGGAAGAGCCACGTGAATTTCAGTTGGCCACGAATATTTAACACTTAGAAAAACCGTCATTCATCATACCACTAATTGCCACACCC
Organism: Euwallacea fornicatus; assembly: GCF_040115645.1. NCBI lineage: Eukaryota > Metazoa > Arthropoda > Insecta > Coleoptera > Curculionidae > Euwallacea > Euwallacea fornicatus. The sequence goes on from NC_089558.1 coordinate 1,604,339, forward strand.
ATTTAACAATTTGGCCCTAAATACCGAAATTTTAGCGCAATTTTCCTACTTCAATAGACTCTACTCACCTACAGAACACTGACTATTAAGCGTAGCAGATCGATATGGTTTGGGACTATCGAAATTCGAATCGAATCCGATACTGGAATGACCCTGGCTGGTGGAATGGCCCCCGGAACCCCCTGAGCTGGTGCTGCTTGATGAGACACTGGAGACGGAAATAACCGAATGAGGTCGTTTGATGGTTCGGCAAGATTCGGGGGCGGGACCTGCAATCGAGTTCCGAAATCTTGGTGCAGCTGCGGAAGGGAGAGAACAAACAAAATCATCATGCAGGGAAAACGTACTATTTTCAAAAAGGTACTAAATTCTAGTAGAAACTACTAAAGGTGCCAGTAGATTCGAAGAACCCCATGGCGAATTAACGCAATTATCGTGTAGAGAAATACATGTGGGGACTTACATCTGAAACTGTTATAAAGGTGTATTGCATTAACCCGCCATTTTCGCGTCACCAGGCAGAAATCAGAGTGCAAATCTAAAAAAATAATTCCAATGAATGTGAGAATAAATTCCTCTCTTAACATGCACAACGTAGATCACCGGCAACACTCATTACATCCTAAAATCTCGTTCTACGTTGAATATTTTATTGAGAACTTACTTTTGCTCAGTTGAGCTATACTAATCGATCTGTCGCTGATCTGGTCAGCGCTGGGCCTGATGTCCAAACAAGGCTTGTTACCAATGCCCATGGACGACATTTCGGCCATTCTCACAGCTGAGGAGAAGGAATAAAATTGGGATCACTATTAATCCAATAAGTCGCAGTTACCTCTATTCCTAATCGCTTGCTTCCACAGCAACTGAGACAGTTCTTCCGTCCACGCTCTCTTCACATCTTCAGACATGGACTGAAGAGTGAAGGTGTCGTTGGGTTTTCTCTTCCTGAACCAAATTTCGAATTTAGTAGGGGTCTCTCCGATTCGAGCTGTTAGTCCTATGTCGGTCATCTTTATACTGTTTTTATAGATGTAAAGGTCGAGATTCTGAAATTTAAATTTGAAGCAATTTGCATTTTTTTGCGTTTGAAAAAACCTTTCGGTCTGGGAATCGCCGGGCTTTGCTGAACAGTATAAGCTCCTCGAATAGGAAGACTTGTCGCAGAGACTTTTTACCGCTGCGACCCTCCCAAACTAAAAATTCGTTCTGCCTTAAAAGCCTCCCTTGTTCCTTTAAATTCACCTGAAAACTCTCACAGTAGAAATCAGTAATTTTGTCGCAAACCGAATTCATACATCACATTCCCTAATGCTGTCCATCGCCAGCAAATCATTGCCGTGCCTCAGTTGGAATCGGACCATCTCTTCGGCTTGTCGAAGGTCCTCCAGCTCTTGAATATTCCTCTCGGGGGAGTTCATCAATGCTGGAGTACACGCCTTCATCATTTGTTGCAACAGAAGGGCATACTTGCCCATGCGTTGCACAGGCTTCAAGAGATAACTGGCCAGGTCCATTCTATCACCGAGTTCCATTTGTTTGCTCTGTGTTATAATCAATGTTAGAAAACTGGAAAATATCGGGTGTCCCAAAAAAGGGGGGTTGACGTTGTCTATTATAGGTTTCGAAAACTGCCCACTTATTACCGAGTTGGTCAGCAGCTGGCAGAAGCACAAAATAAACCAAATTAATGACGTTTAAGGCAAAGGTGCAATAAATCGACGAGCCCTAAGAAAGTTGGTTGCATGACATGTCAAATGACCCATGAATTTGAATGGCTAAAGCTAGAACGTTGAAACTGTATGCATAGCACAGCTTGACCGCACAATTTACAATGTTGACGTTGGATTTGGCGTTACGTTGCGTACCTATGCGCAAAAATAGAAACCACCGTTTCATACTTGCCATTTGTTGCAAAAAACAAAACATGAATATACGCCATCAGGAACTAATTTAATTGGATTACGATGTCTCGCTATGGCTTGGCTACGAACGCCAACGGCAAGAACAAAGAGCTGTTTAACCTTCGACGGCAGCCCAGCGGCGGCTGAGCGGCAACTCCGCATGCAACGGCGTAAATAAATGTAGTGATAAAATTTATCGATATTTATCATTCAGGTCAGTCGACCCTTCAAATCCACGTTTGTGCATAGGAAAGTAGTGTGTGAAGTCAGACATTCCCCGGGAATTTACTACAAATCTACATAAATAATTCACTGAACACTTGAATAGAGCCCGTTCTTCTTAAGGAGTTTAACCCCCTTTTCGAGACACTCGGTGTAACAATCAATCCTCACCTTAAAAAACAGAGATCCATACTCGGACATCAAAGAATCCGATTTGGGCTTGTTCTTATTGTACAGGGCGTACAAATAAAACTTTTTGTCGTACTTGAGGAATATTTGGCCTACTTGCAAGGGGTTGTGCTCGCACTCTTCCAACTCCTCCAAGAAGCTGTGACTATGGAACTCGTAGATTTTCTCCACATTACCAAAAACTGTGTTCCTGTGCCCTCTGAGAGCTTGAGGAATGTCCTCGCGTTGCAGCTCTGGAATGTAGTTGACTATAATATAATCCAGAGATCTGACATAGTCCCGCTCTGTTTCGATCATCTCTCTGATGATATATGTCAGAGTCCTAGAGGGAATTCAATTGAGTTTAATTTGAAGTAGTCTAGGGAACATCTGCACGAGGCTGTCAAACCTACTTTTGGGTTTTTGGTTCCATGGTATGGTAGAGAGCATCGGAAGGTAGATCTAAAGTGGATGCGTGGCAGTATAGGTGATTGTTGGCTTGCACAGGAGGCACCTTCCTTCTGTCTTCCATATATGGATCGTCTTCAATTTCATCGCTGCTATGGCTGGAAAAACTCACCTAAAACCTTCATACTCAAGATAACTGCATTATACCTTTTATTAAACCTATCATCATTAATACTGTCCTGCTGGTTCTCAGCATTATCCTGACTGCTACCTCCGCTGGAACTGCCATTGCTGCAAATTGTACAAGTCTCCTTATAATACTGGCACGAGCACATCCTCTGCATCTTCATTTTGGATTCCTTGTAGGAATGAGAGCTGTCATCTCCTACAGAATTGTCCGCAGTGGATAATCCACTATCACAACGCTTGCAATTGCTATCCAAATTCTCAATCTTCTCCAAGAGGTTTTCCACACTTTCCCTCTCCTCTTTTATACCTCCCAAAGTCCCGCTATTCTTTCTCTCCAACTCCCTTGTAGCTGCGGCTTGGCAGTTGCAGTTATGCATTTGAATGTACCGTTTTTTCAGCTTATACGAAACTGAGTTTTCAGTGTCACTTTCGCAGCAGTTGCACAGTTCACCAGCGGCATGATGACTTCAAGAGAAACAAGCTTGAAGAGTGGGAAATTTTATTGTGAAAAATTATGTTTACCTGCAATGGTATATGTAAGCCATAGAGCTAACAGACCTTCTTCTGATTTGAGTGTTCTGAGACCTCTGGGGAGTGCTGGATGCGCTGAATTCGGAACTGGAGTAGAGCGAGAGGCTTTTGTCGGGGCCGGCGGGTTTGTCCGGAGGGTGGTCGTGGGGTTTGGGAAGTGAGTTTGAGTTTTTGAAGTTCTGGAATGGAATGTGAAGTTACCAATTTAGGATCCATATGAGCGAATAAACTCAAAAATGATTTAAAAGCGATGAGAAGAAAAAAGACACCGCAATTATTGTCATGGGTGAAGATGGCAGAGAGTCCATAGTTGAAGAAATTGGTTCCAGAAAAGGAGTTCGGATGCATCTAATTCCTTTTACCTTGCTCAACTGCAGCAATTTCTCATTGCCACTCCTCTCTGCCAACTTGAAGAACTCCTCCTGCTCCGCGCTGTCATCTTCGAGGATGTCCTGACACGTCTCCAAGAGTAAAAAGCATCTGGAGCTATCCTCGATCCTCTCCCTCGTTTCCTCCAAGTGTTCCCGAAACGACCTCATTTGAGCTGCCAAACTACTGCACACCTCCTTGAGATGCTGCGCTTTAGAGTCGACAATATTCTTGCATTCTTCAGTCAAATCGTTGGATTTTTCGATTTGTTTCTGAAGAAGTATTGAAGATTGTTAGATAAGCACATAATCATGGTCTCAATTAACTTAATTAACAGTATTTATGAATCGACTTATTCTAGTGTTAATAAAGTTGCGTTTTATTGCTGCTACACCTGACAAAGAGAGATGTCATTCAATGGGGAGATGGAGATTGTATTTAGCGCACGTTTTATAATCTAATAAAGTCCGAGCTTTATGGTTAGAATGTAACGGGAGATCATTAAAAAAACCTCGCTGCAAGCGGTGAACCGTAAACGTAGGGCGTTGATTAAGCCATTTGCTATTTACCATCGAACATCTGCCTGATAACCAGGTAACAGATGAATTGATCCAAGACGTGCCTCTGATGTTTCAACGACCACTTGAGGTTTCTTTAATGGTCCCTTCGGGCTCAGTTGAATTCTTTCATGCGAATGTCGTTTCCTGTCAATGGACACATGTCATATCTGAGACTTACATCCCCGGTGCGGCTCAGAAATCGGGCAGATCACTGGACCTAAGTGACGGCACATAAATTTTAACTTACCCATGCAATGAAGAAAAACTCGTCGAAGTTGTTGGCCACCTCTTTGACGCCTTTGGAGTCCGCAGAAGAGCAGAGAAGAAGGGTAAGATTGCCTATTTTTTCATCTCCGACGTTTTTGGTCCACTGCAAAAGCTGAAACCGAAGAGAATGTTTATGGGGAAAACGTCCTTTCCCATGCTCGTTATAAAATGTTTACAGTGTGCGAGATGTGTTCCTGCTCTCTCCCATGAGCCAACACACCTTCGTGTTTAATATCGATTGAAATAATTCTTTCCTGTTCAATTCGAAGTAGCAAAAACGCAACCCATTACCATTCAAAATCACTCGCAGCAATGGTAATTAAATGGCAGTGTAAGAGTACCTAATTTGTCTATTTACTATAAATACGTAGGCAGGTACTGAAACGAAATGCTATGACGTGAGATGAAATCTTCTTTAGGGTCAAAGCGTGCTCGATACCCGATTTAATGTATGTAATTATTATTTTACCTAAAGCTGATTATTTCAGGGAAGATTCACGACAGATCGGCGACGAGGAAGTTATCTGACATTTTCGCCTTTCTGGGGTTACTACCGGGTTTCGTTATTATCGTTATTAGGGGCCGAAAAACCACGAGAAAACTCCACTGGCAGTACCTTACGTAAGCTCTTAAAAGCACGACGAAAGCACAAATCACTATTTTTCCCGTCCCTCACCTCAATGTCGTCCCGAAGCACTTAAAGCAAATATTTGAGAACATACACACAGCAATCGAAGTAACAATGTTAAATTCCGAATCAACATCTAAACGTTTTGTAACATGGCTGACTAAGTAGTCATCGCAACTGATATCGCTATTTATTTTGAGAAATTTACCATTCTGCGGCGTTTATTCTCTATCTTAAGGCCAGGCATTGTCAACATTATCGGTAAGGATTTTTCTGGATCCGAAGCAATGATGGGTGGCTCGACAAGCGGAAATACAATGATGTAATTGAAAAACTGTATTCTATAAATTATGCTAATTGGCCATTAAGATTAGCGTTTATCTAGAGAATTGTAAATAGGAGTACTTCTGATGGTGGCGTTCACGTAGGGAATAGAGGCGGACAGAACAATATTGTCAAAACGTCTTCAAGGACCAAGATTCGCTCAACGCACCCACGTGGAGCTGACAACGCACCTAACGTGGAAAAGGTCGCCGAGGACCCTTTTTAAAACATCTTAATTTTTGCCCCTCATCTACTGCAGAAGGAAGCCAATGATGGGAATACCCCCAATTTGCACACCTGATCTTCCCAAACTTGGTATTGGAGAACTTACCATTCAGGTTTTCTGGTTTGGTCACTCAGGCTTCACAACTCAATTCAGGATTTGTAAAATAGCGTGTGACTCTTGGATCATATTTTCCAGATTTTTACCTTCTTCCCAGTGAAATTTGCAGTGCTTCAATCTGACTTCGACGTAGTCAGTTTTGAAATCGATATTCAGTATTTTACGATGGTGAATTTTAACCATTAAATTTAGAAACAAATTTCACTTTCCAAAACTTGAGATTTTTAAGTTCAATTTCCCGAAATCCAAATTTCAAAATGTTCGCTCTACGCCAATGACTTTTGGAAGTCCAAAGGCGGGTCCAGGCCACACGCGCCACGCTGCGTGGCGCTGAGCTACGCAGCTCGGTGGAGAATGGCGCTGAGTAGCGCAAAATGTTTTAAAGAAAAAATTGATTGAGTGCTTTGTTCCAGTTGGCACGCGCGCACACACAGCTTTAATTAAAATCATCCGTCACTCGGCCCAAAAATCTGCAGATCGCGCACCTATTTACAATCGCGTCCAAAACAACAGTTTTTCTTTAATGTACGGACACTTGCTGCATCGCTTCCGCTCTCGTTGCCGAATCGCATGGTTTGGCCCGCTTCAGCGCGGATTACCACACCGCGATGCGCAGGGAAGATTTTAGCTGCGCTGCGCAATCACTCTCAAGACGCCTTAAGATCAGTTTGATGCGTTTTTGGCAGTTTTTTTTTATCCAAGAGTATGTCCTGTTGGTCTTGCACACATTTTTATAATTTATGTGCGAGGCGTTTGGGTCGGGTTGCAGTGGATTCTTCAGGAACTTAACAGTGCTCGGAAATTAATTTAAGCGCCAGAAACTAGAATTTTCCAAACCCACATACTCTAACTTCTAACCGTTCTCACCTCTAATTTTAATTTCACCAGTCATCCATCAACTTCTGCTACTACTATTATCCGGATTACTAATCAGGATAATAGTAGTAGCAGAAGAATCAGGGATGTTCGAATATACCCAGGCGGCTGATGGAATAATCCAAATTCGAAAAAGAAACTTACAGCTGCGCCATTCTGATATGGTGATCCATCCACTAACGAAATACGACACAAGAGGAAGCACTACTCCTAGTAGTATGCCGAGACACAAATATTTAACATACATGAACATAAGTCATATTGACGTCATATTAAGATTGCAAATTATTCGGTAAAGTTTTGAAAATCTCATCTAGAAAATTGAATGACAGGACAGTTTGTTGGAAGTTTCTACAACTTCCTTGTTTTTTTTGTTTTTTTTTTGTTAAACTGCACTTAGACTGTGAGTCAATTCTACAAAATGAATGCTATGGAGCATGAATGATGGACTCATCATTCACGCTCGATAACATTTGTTACAGTGTAGGGATTAATAGACCTTATCGCTTTTGACAGACAGATGCAAAATTACTGCGTTCTTGTCGAGCCGTGGTCAGAAATAACCTCCTGGAATATTTACGTCGATTGAAGCTTTTCGACCTTTCTTTTCCACGTAATTTTGGAAATTCCCCGGGATATTTCCAGCAAATCTCCAAGTTTCATCTGCATTTGCACAATATCAGCAACTTCGGTTCAGAAAATTGTCCCGATGGAGTTCCTAGTAGTTCTGGGAGCAGGTCTCGTGCAGCGAAAGTTTGAAAAGAAATAAAACACCAAACAAAGAGGCGAAAAGGGCACAGTTACCTAAATTTCGTCCGATTACTTCTTCCGAAACATCTTAGAAGAATTTGGGGAATTCTTTCAATTTTAACCGAGAAACGTTTCTATTATAGAAAATTCCTTCCGATCATAGATCCAGTTAATATTATACACTTAAACGAGTCTAATCTCTCAACACCAATTTGCACTTTCCGCAATCATGCCTTATCACACGAAGGTGTCCTACTATGCGTTAAGTGTTCAGGAAAATTCCCCATATTTCTCCACTTAAGGAAACGAGCCAATTTGTAAAAAAATGATTTACGGCAAATTACGGAAACAAGACCACCAGCAATAAGCCGTAAAAGGCCCCCCAATCAGTCGCCTTCATGCATTTTGCCCCGCATGAGACGTGTAAACATCTTGTGCGACATCGGTAAATATGGAATAGACAGTACAGACTCCACTGCGGAATTATTTATACATTTATCATGGCGAAAACAAGACTTTGAGATAGCTGCTCCTAACAAGGGAATTTGTTGGGAATGCCTACATAGTGAAGACACAAAAGTCGGAACCAATTCAGTAAAATTTCAACAGGGCCAGGGTAAAAAGCTATTACATCACTTGGTAAGTAGTAGCAAAAGAACTCTCATACGATTTGACACGTGATTTTGAATTTTGATACGATCTCTCGAAATAGACAAATTTCTCGAAGATGCAGAGTTTCCCACAGATCTTGTAAGTCTCGCGGAAACAACTGAATTTTCCAGAAATGATAAGATTACGCATTCGTTTCACCAATGGAAAATAGCGCGATATTGATTAAGTCTTTCGAGGCACATACTCCACCGATTTCCGATGTTTCACCATTCAAAGCCTAAAAAGCCAAAGAAAACACGTGTTCTGCTAACTTTCAATCAGACCTCTTTCATTTGCCTTAAAGTGAAGTTTTTGTCAGTGATTTGCAAATAGAAATTTCCATTATTTTCCCTAATTTCACCGAATTTTCCTATAATTTCAAGTAACATGAGATGGCAATTAATTAGGTCAATTTTGCCGGACTTGACAAACCATTGGAAAATGCAAACCTGCTTGAATAAATGGCAACTCGGCGCAATTCCTTTGTTTTTAAATTATCCTTGTCGCTGATGGAAAATGTCCGCGTTCAAATTGAGTTCCCTGTTGCCAGATCTTCCAAATGATTTACTTTTTTTAGATTTTTCATTTAAATTCTATTTCCTCCATTATATGAGATTCCTTAATACTGCAAAGCAATTATGGAACTCTCTCTTCCGTTTCTTGTTGAAGGATACAATTCTGAATAACGTTATAATTGCTTTGTAGGAAACAACCCTCTGTAAATTGTCCAGAATTGGATGATTTGGAAGAGTTTTCAATGCTTTAAACATCTTGTATGAATGTTTAAAACATTCGAATGTAAATCCGTTTAAGATTCGCAGGATTTCCCAAAATTTCTAAATTCTCTATACCATTTTTTATATACAAGGAAATGGTCGAACTTCGGATGGATTGCCAACTATTTCCAGGAATCGAATAATTTGATATTAGTTAAAAATCTTAAAATTTCGTTACTAATTTTCAGGGAACTCCCATATATATAAAACTCCTCAGTATTTCTCAGACATTTCTTGGATCCAAGGAAAGGGCTGAACTTTCTATGAATATGATACGATTTCTAGAAACACTTCAATATTACTCGAGAATGATTTTAGTGAGGTTTGGAGCCTGCATTAAATTGGAAAAATATTAGAATGTCCTACGCATTTTCTACGAATTTCTAAGAAAATCTGCAGAGCTTTAAAAATTTCCCAAAATTTAAGAATGTCGAATTTGTCTTAACGTTTCAGTAATTCGCGAAATATTCCATAGATTAGATAGGACAAGGATACTTATTGAACACATTTCCCCTTAATAAAATTTTATTATTGTCTGAGTTCTAGAGTGAATTATTGAAGCAGGAAAAGTAAAAAGAGGTATGTATTTCATCTTATATTACCTAGGCAATAAAAGTGACGCTTTACTGCTGGCTTTGGGTCATTGAAATATCCTTTTTCCGTTTTATGCTACCCTAGATATTTGAAAAGAATGTTACAACTTGAGATCCCTTTATATCGCCCAGTTGTAAATCCTGCCCCCCCCCCCCTCACCCCTAAATTTTTTTTAACGAACTATTACTTTTCTAAAATTCAAAAGCAGCATTAAATGGGACAAAAATATGATCTTTTAACATTAGTTTATTTTTCTAAATGTGTCTTACGTCATCGGTAGGGCGAAGCGTTCGATAAAAAAAAAATATTGCAACATGGGCCAAGTTACACATCAACTAAAAGATATTTCAAAATTACATTTAATGGTGTAATGTAAATTAAAGTTGATCGGTTCGTTTTTGAGAAAAAGCTACACACACACAGAGGCTATATACAAAAAAAATTAATAAATGTTGAGAAATGAAAAAAATTAAAAATAATAATTTGTTAAAATGATAACAGGGAGGGGCGCTACCATTTAGAGCCTGATGGTATGTTGTGCCAGGAAACGAGCTATGAAGAAACTACATTAGAGTTGCCAACTTGGCAAACTTACTTCTTCGGCCTCATCCTGCATGGTGCGGTACCTGGCCAGCTCCTTCAGTCTCTCCATTCTCTCCAATCTCAGCTGCTCCAATCTCTTCGTTACTCTTTCAACTGCATTATACGAATCGGAGGCAAACGTCGTGCTCCTCTTCACATCCCTGCTGCTGGCTAGCCATTGCCCTCTTTCGGCCAAGCTGGTGACAGTCTTGTTTCCCTCTCTTCGGAGCCTTTGGACCGTCTCCGAATCCAAAGCCCTGGATATTTGCCTGAAACCAGACAGTGAAGTCAACACTGTTTTTGCCATGATTATTAGACTTACACGTTAATACGACACATGGTTTTTGACAAGAGAAAACTCAAGGGTATTAAACTCAAAATTGATACGCCCTTTAAATTATCGCAGTAACTGGCACTTTCTTCCTTAAAAGCACTTTTACAATAAAGAAATGGGTTAACCGTTCCGTTCTTTAATAAGACACTTAAGAGAAATCTAAATGAACGTAGAAATTAAGGCTAAATGGGTTTAGATAACAGGAGAATAACGTGATATGGATCATTCAGAGAAAAGGAAAAAATTGTCGCAGAACTCACGTAATTCCCACTGAATTGAAGTTGGACCAGAACGAGGGATGTTGCCAACAAAATAGAAAATTTGCTTCCATTGGCACTCACCATCACGTTTGATGGACACTTGCAATGACTTAAGGTAGAGAAAATATCGTAAATTCTTTCGTGTCTCTCAGAGAATGCCCCTAAAAGGTGTATGCTACCAAAAGCATGTCATAAAGACAATTTTATCGCCGATGCAACGTTCTCACGTTTTCAAGCTATTTTGGGAACAAATTTGTACCAAGATGCCGACTACATATTTTAGTAGCATAAAATTAGGAATTCTTGCTGTTGGGCGAAGATTGATGGCTATTGAAAAGTTTAGGATTTTTCCCTTAAAAGTGCTGCAAATGTTGACTTAAGAGGAGTCCCAATTAGGCCGAGATTACAGGAGCAAAACTAGCTTGTGCTAGTCGGATATGGAACAGCACTGTCAAGGTCGCCATATGAGAAAAGATTTGAGACGTAGAACATGATACTACTTCTGGATTAAAAAAAAAAAACCACATGAGTGCAAAGCAACGGGGAATTAAGGCTTTAGTAGGCGAAAAAAGACCTTAAAGCTTTGCTTTATGAACAAAAAACGGCAAGGCAGGTGCGAATCCATATCAAGTACGGTGTGGAACTTGGTTATAATGAACCTTCAAGGGATTTTGCCTGTAGTTCGTTATAGGCAATCGAGCAGAGAAGCTTGTTGATTCAAAATTTCTGTTTTATAACATATTAAATGAGAAAAAACAACAAAAATCTTAAGTACAAACTAAGCTTAGCTAGAAAAGAAGTCCGTAATTTGCCTCTGCACCTTGCAGTTTTTCACTACTTTTTCAGTTATTTTAATTTTCAAAGGATCTATCGCATTTAAAAAGTTTTCACTTCTTGGATGAGTCATTTGTACATAATATGCTTGAATTTTCAAAACAAAAAGGGCCCTTTAAGCTGTGTGGATTAATACTCCATCATTTGCGTCAACTTCCCCCTCATCACTCGAACCGTTTTCATATTGATCATAGATGATTATTTGAACGATGTTAATATCGTTAGGAAATTCGGCAACTTTCACGTATTCATCGAGAATTATCGTATTCATTTTAGTTAATTTGCTCAAAGTCAGACATGTGCCAGTTTTCGTTCGTTTAAATCTCCAGCAGCATCCCCCAACGATTCGCTATAAACGAGCTCAAAGCTGCAGAAAATAATGAATATCGTATGTCATAACCGAGTGTTCGTTACAGCCGAATTCTGCTGTACTTCACTCCGAAATTTCATATACCTTTTGCAATAGCTTTAGAACTAATGAAAGAAAAATCACGTTGACGTCATCAATTTCACTGCAAATTAATAAATCTTATCAATTTCACTAATCGAGTGAGAGATTTGACCTTTCCCTACATAATATACACGACCCCATTATTCCTCACTTCTTTACATTCCACTGACCACTACTCGCACCACCTTCTTTTCGATTGCATTTTCGCTTTCCTTACTCACGCTCTTTTTCTCACGCGAAAAATCAGCAAAATTTATTGTTATTTTACCCAACTCAACATAAGACCTTGTGGGACGTCCATTACAGTCATTTTGATTGATGTTCTTCAGGGTCCTTCACGCTACTTAAAACATTTCGTTTTCAGAGGGAGTTTAGAAAATCCATAACACGGGACGAATTTTCAAATGCAATGAAAAATTGTTTTTCTAGATTATTCCAAAGGAAACGCCGAGCTTCAGCTAGGTAAGAGGGGATGAAGGGATACTAAATTCGCCCCGTTTGAAGTCCCAGAATAAATATTCGTCAGATCCGATTTCAATTGGTGCAAGGATTCGCTGATTAAGATGCTATCAGAGAATAAATTACTGATTGCATCGGATTAACAAATAATTATATCGATAAATAAACTTTCTCAATCTTAAAGTCTGAGCATTGTTAGATTAGCGGCATTTTGGACATACACAAAAGATAAGACTATTTATGTGCATAATGCATGATTCGATGAAAATGTAAAAAATGCTAGATTTACCGGGAAAAGTCGCAGCTTTTCCGACAAGTAAAGCTTAGAATTGAATTAGTTAATCAAGTACTCACTGTCGTCGCTGCATGGCGGAAAATCCAGCACAACACTTAGAAATGCTTATCGAGTGAGTAATCCACAATCAGCACAACACGGGAATCCCCTACACCCCAGGCGGGTCCGAGCGTTTAGTAACCACCACCTCACCACTGGCCACACTGACCGATCGAACACATATTTTGCTTTTCAACCACAAAAGTTATTGAACGATAATTCGCACTGAACATACTGATGCACACGAACTTTTCGTCTAATCTGATAGGAACTATCACTCATTTTTTTATAATTTGATATGCTGTTATGTTACGAGATCAACCAGTAGAGGATCTCTAACAATCATTGGCGACTCACAACATTCACTAGATCAAAATTTATGCCTTTGCGCTGTTGTGAATAACTGTTATGATAAGATATGCGCATAATTTGTTCATTTTTCCCCAGATAATGAACTTTAGCACTACCTGAACCGTTCAGACAATGAGCGAGTTGTATAACGTGTCGGAAAATAAAAGCGTATACACCAACAATTAAGTCAAACGAATGTATTTATTCGCTTGAGTAATGCAGAACGATGGATGTGTACCAATTGAGACAAAAGTGCGGAAAAGACGTCAGAAATCCCGTGGGAATCACTTCAGAATTTACTTAAATTTAAAAATTCAGGAGGCGACTTCTTACCTGCATTGATGATTCAAAAACCTCCTTGTCACCTGTGGCGGAACCTCCTCGCTCCTTAAATGCGACAAAGTCTTCAGCAGCGACTGACCCGCGCTGGTGCAAGTGGTTATGAAGGGTTCTAATTGCTTGAAGAACTCCACCCACTCTAATTGGTCATGGATGCAGGTTCCTCCACAGCTAGCAGGGGTCTGGTCCTGAGCAAGGTATTCCTTCAAACTCGATTCTTCGGTTACCAAAATGGCCTGCAAGGCAAAACACTGGAATGCCGCATCAAAAATGACCTCTTTGCCTACATAAAAAAATGAGTAGATTATCATACACCTAGATTTTTTTTTAGAGAAATTTATGGCGTACTCAAGGGAACACGGAAATTTACATAAGATGGTATGAATGGCCAAATTAAGGTAATTTATGGAATATTTGCGAACAACTTTTCGGAAAAAAAGGCTCATAACGGCATTGTGCTTTAGTTCAGGTAGTTGATTAGCATTAGATTTAAATATTTCTACAAAGTTTTGCACATTTTTTTAGAAAACATATGGTAAATGCAAAATTTGACTAGTTACTGCTATTAAGATTAGCCTAGCAGACTTCTGTTTTATCAGCGGACACATTCCTTAACTTACAGTGGTTAAGTGGATTGTGCTGGAAAGATAAAAACATGAATCTTTAATTTTTACAAAATCGAATTAACAGTTATCTGTTGAGTCGAGTTGTCCCACAAAAGGCAGTCAGCGAATTTGAGCAAGACCTATACCTCTGGGTAGCCGCAAATTCTCTGGATGCGCCCTTTGTTTTTTTTGGCTAAATTCAATCTCAGAAATAACACTGAAATTGGGGCATTACAAGTTGGCCGTTCCATAACTTGAGAAATTAACAATCCTCGGCATTGGAAATATACGAATGAAATGTGAGGGACACAGGAGATCGTGAGAAAATCGACGAAATTTTTGGGGGCATGGATTGGTAAGAAAATTTAATATCTTGTAATGTTGGGACACATCTAGAAAAAAAGGTATAGCAACGTCAAGATATTCTACTATATTTATCAGCTAATAGTTAATTCCCCCAAGGTTGCTAGGCTTCGCTTTTATTAGTTTTTCAGTTATAAGTTGTAAAAGGTTGAACGGTTTTCAATGATATTGAAAAGCAATTTGAGATACGCATTTAGCATTTCAACTTTAGATAAAATTTTATCGGTGTGTACTGATTTACAAATGAGGTCTTCGATAGCTCTTTATAAATAATAGTCTAATGGGGAAAGGTCTGGCAGGCGCGCCGGCCAACGTATGTATCCACTGTTTTGGAGGAGGATTTGACATTTTAGTCACCACCTGCGAAATTTGCTCCACGCCTGTCCGCAGGACATGTGAAATAAAATTCACGTATCCTGCCTACTTCTTTAAGCTACATTAACGTGTAGAAGATCGCAAAAAATACGCAAGAAGCCTGCCCACACGCAATGTGTGTGATCCCACAGAATTTCTCTTTATTATTATAAATTTCACACTTAAAACATTTACAATGCAATTATAAGGCGTGAGCCTTAAGGTTATGTTATTTCCCTTAGAAAACACTTCCTTATCAGCGATTTTCCTTGCCAATCATTTCGATACCGTAATGCAAATTGTGCCCCAAGTCAGAGTTTGCTTTGGCCTTTCCTGCCAGAGCGAAGACACATTCTAATTGCAGTTTTAATAGAATGGAAGGAAATTTGCTATTAGCTTAAAAATACATATTACACCGCATTATAGTGGGATAGAGTAAAGAAAGAGAGACGCCTTTAGGCAAATGTTTGCTGCTTTAAAGATTTTATCATTAATCACGCAGACTAGGTTTTTACAGACTCTTGAGTAAACTCTTAGTGATAAAGTTCAGCATTCAAAAGTTGAAAAAGAAGTCAACGGTCTATTATTCAGGCGCGCTCTCAGGCTCCAAGGCTCTAAACGCGTCAGCTGGTGGTTATCAGGGATTTTGGTCTAAGTGCGGGAAAATCGACCTGCTCAAATGTCGCTTGGAGGGTAAGATGTAGAAAAATCGTGAGATAAAGACTTCCTCGGTTAGAAGGATCTTACGTATTGTCCCCGAACCGGATTATTTTCTTATCGTTTAGGCTCGATTTAGATGCAAAAAAGTACCTCATGTCGCACTATCACTTATTTCACGTGGCACTTGCACTCAACAAAAGCGGAAAAAGAGACAGGTTCGTTACTCTTCAGAGGCTTCCACTCGAAATGATGCCCGCATTGTCTCTAAGTTTTACAACATTTTAAGTGACTCCTATAAAAGGGATTTGATGAGCCGAACCGTATGGGCCCGGCTTTACCGGATATGTCAGTCTGAATGGAAGTGAAATAAGCGCCGAGAATTTTAATTCAATGTCTCTGTTGTTACACGGTTGTCGATGATTATTTTGTATGCTTTTTGGGTGTTCGGAGTTCAAATTTGAATGCAACACCGTGACAATATCAAACCATCAAGTGGGGGGCGAGAGCGGGGCCTTACCTCAACTTGACTAGCTAAAGTTCTAGAATCCTTGTCGTTTTTCCCCCCCGCCATGCCAGAGGTCCATATGAGGAATCTGTGGATTTTGATGCAGTTTCCTATCAGGCAGATGGACTTGTCCAGCATCTCTAGCATTTTGTAGTCGGCCTCGTTTTCTGCAAGCAAGAGGATTGTGAAGCCTTTTTCCCTGGATTCAGACCTAAAATGAAGAAAAGTTTTGCTGAAGAAAAAAGTAAATTCTGGCGGCACATAAAGGCAAAATGAGTCTGAAACATTCATTATATGCTGCGTGACATAGAAAGGGGAACACCCCGTAAAAAGGGTTTCATCTAGATATCTTTTAGTATGCATGTTTCTTACGCTAAAACAAACAATTTCTTAAAAATTTGAATAAATTTCATTGTTAAAAAAATAATAATAATAAATTGCCGGTTCTCCGCCGCGTGTTATACATTCCTGTACATGTCTAGGCATAGATGCAATGAGGTGATTGATACCCTTTTGGGGGATCTTGGTCTAGGCTAACTAGAAAGCATGATATAGGGCCGTTAGGATTTGTGGGGGATGGGGCGAATTATGCAACCTTCTGCCTACAATATTCCATACATGTTCAATAGGTGCGAGGTCTGAAGATCGAGGTGGCCAAAGTAGCAAATCGACTGCATTTTGTTGAAAGAAGTCCATAGTCACTCATGTGGTCGTGCATTGTCTTGCTGGAAAACTGAATCTGTAAGAGTTTCCAGATATGGCACGAGATGAGGTCCAAAGACTTTTTGGATATACTGCCTCTAACGAAAAGTGAAGGTGACTTGCTACCATAGGCAATAGCACCCCAAACCATTATCCCAACAGTCTGATAGATATGCGTCTGTATTTTAAACTGAGGATCCCCTCTTTCACCCCGTATGCTTCTTACTCTGGCCCGACCATCATGCGTACCAAAACAGAATCTGGATTCGTCACTAAATATGATAATATCCCATTCCAGATTCCAATGTATCCGTTTTCCGCACCACTGTAGTCGATTTTGACGATGATTTGAAGTGACGGGTAAAATAAGGTGGGAACGGTAGGAAATAAGACCAAATTTCTTGTCTGGTGATAAATAGTTCGGATCCCAATGGGCCTTCCATGCTCAGCAAACTACTGATCCCCCCCGCGTCTTCGACAAGTCGAACCTTTCCCTTGCAGCCATAATTCGAAGGTGGGGTTCGTGGCGTTCTGTAGTTCTTCCGGATCGTTCAGTACATATTCTTCTGCCTGTTTGCTCTTCTTGAAGCCATTCCTGATAACATTTCACTATGCTGTCTACATCATGGTTCAATCTAGTGGCGATTTCTCTAAATAACCGACGAGCTTCTCGTAAACTAACTATTCGACCTCTCTCAATCTCGCCCAATTCATGAAAACACACGTATACAATCATGCACACCAAAAATTATTTAAATCAAACCATTTTTTCGGGGTGTTCGCTTTTCAATATCACGCAGTATATTAATCAGCTGAACGGTGGCTGCTGTGGTGTATCTCAGAATTAAGAACTTTGTACTACGAGAAACTGCGTTTTACCAGGAGTTTCCCCCAATTCCCACAGGAAATCAGCTAATCGGAGCTAAGAATTTCTCCTAAGTGCCAAAGAAATCTTCGACGACCGTGGTTCTAAGAGAGGCATCTAACCTGGTAGAAAAGCGTTCTACTTCAAACCTGGTCTAAATTTAACGGAAAATTCCTATTTTTTTCCATAGAAAATGTGATCGAAAAGTGCTAATTCGACCCAAATACGAGGGTAGTCCCGGAAGTACCCGAGTTAACACTTAAAAAAACAAGGAAATATTAGATTATGTATTTCTCAACATGGTCTTCTTTGAGATTAACACACTTTTTCCAGCGATGCCTTTTATACCCTCCTTATAATAAGGAGCTTTGAGTGTCTCAAAGTAGGCATCAGCCTCGGACTCCAACTCCTCATTATTGGCGAATTCACCGAGCCATTTCTTCACCTTTGGAAATGGAAAATAATCTGGGAGGTTAAATCTGGCAAATAGGCGAGGAAAAAGTTCGAAATCAAATTGATAGATTTTAGCCTTCATGATGACGAAAATGAGACAAGACTTGATTTTTCGCCAAATGCAGTCACTTTTTCTTAATTTTTTCGCTTAAACACTGCAATAAATGTGTATCATATTCTCTGTTTCTTGTTTTTCCTTTATGCAGGTAGGGAATAGAAATGATCTCACATGCATCTCAAAAAACCGACGTCATCACCTTTCCTGCATAGGGAACGGTTTTCGCCTTCTTTGGAGCTGATTCTTCCCTTTAAGTCCCTTATATTTGACTGCTCTTTCTTCTCAGGTATGAACTGATGCAGCCATGTTTCATTCACGATTATGAACCGATGAAAGAAGTCGGCTTTGTTGCCGCGAAGCTTTGCCAAACACTCACTTGAAACGTCCTCACGGCGCTATTTTTGTTACGTTGTGAGTAACCACGGCACCCATCTTGCGCACAGCGTTCTCATATTCAATTATTGGGTCAAAATGCGACGAGCAGTAGTTTTTGAAATGTCTATCATGTCTACTAACTCACGCAATTTTAGCCAACGGTCTTCCAATGCGGTTTTGGGGAAGTTCACCAAAAAAATCTGGAGTGGTCAGATCTGCAGTGCCATCGGGTCGACTTCATCTTGGCAGCTCGGACGACCGCGTTTGCACTCCGCCACCCAATATTTTACAATTGTTAACAAAGGACCAGATTTCCTCAGAGTTGAATCTAACTCCGCTTTGATGTTCGATGGACTAAGACCTTTGAAATGAAAGTATTGAATCGCGTGCCGATATGTGTTTACTAAATCTCTGAAAACGTGCACCAAAAGCGGCTCCGAATCTGCTACAAACCGACGTGCCACCCTCAAACTTCGGTCATAATCTTCTCATGGTTACGTCTTTGCGATATAGGCACAGTTTTAACAAAAGAATCGTCATTTATGTGACAGGTGCGGCACTTCCAAAACTATTTTCGTCCTTCTCGGGGAACGTTATTTTTAACTATTTCCAAAATTTTTAACGCCGATATCTCAGAAACTCACGGAGTAAATGGGTTCAAAAACATCCGAAATTGGCCACATTAATCGGCTCAACAGCTTCACAACCCTCGTCGGATGCCTCCTTCGGCTTTCGCGATATGGGATTGCTTTGAACTCTATTTTCACGATCTTGAAAATATCTTTGAAGGAAAGGTGTCTTCAACTGCATTTGGCTGGTTGAAGGACGATGAAATCCACCCGGGAACGAGCAGCAAAGCAGAATTCAGTTACCTATTAAGGTCCATTGACCTGAACTAATCTTTTTTAATGATTGACGATAGGAAGAGAACCATTGACAAAATCGACGCACAGTTAAACTGCTCTTTCCTTGATCAGGAAGAGGTGGGGGCTGCTAACGTGGGCCATTTACTCGAGGATCGACAAGATTAACGAGATTCCACGAACTGCTTCTTTGTACATTTTTAGAAAATGTTGATGAGGGATTTAGTATTAACGCAAAATTGTAGGAAAATAATTAAGGGATGTAGATACTTTACGAACACGTAAGTGGTTGCCATCTAAAACGCTTCCTTCTCCATCTTCTATACAAAGAAACTGACCACATGTGCGAGATTAATCATCATACCGAGAACTCATGATTTCATGTCGTGTGTTTAACTTAATCAAGGAAAAAAGGCGAGAAAAAACCTGTGCTTGATGTCGCTATTGTGTTTTCTCTTTTCCGCAAGTCGGAGCTAAATTGGTGTTAATTGTCTGACGGAATTCGATAATTGGAATTATCTAAATTACATTTCTGCGGCATCAGTTTAGTGAAAATTTCTGCAGGAAAAGGGAGGAAAACGAGGTGAATGGGCATTAAACGATTTATTTGCGACCGCAATGATTAATCGGACCGAGGAGGAGGGCTGCGAAACCAGGGTTCGCAGCCCTCCTCCCCAGGGGGGGAAATTCGCAGCTCGTGAAGGTCGAGATGGGTTTTGAAGTCGATACTTACGTGGGTATTGAGGTATAATAGAGCAGCAGCTTCGCAATTTCGTATTTGTTCAATGCTGCTCTGGATATACACTCGGCGTAACACAGAATTATTGGTCGTCCATCGTTGTCTATCGTGCCTGAAACCAAACAAAATTTATTCCCAATGGGTCTCTGAAACCCTTTTCAGGGCCGCTTTGCTCAGAAATTAAGTTCGCCCCCTCTTGCTCAGAAATTTCTTCGGCTTGAACAATTAGCTCAGTATCAACAACTAATTCAGTGCTTAAATGGCTAACACTAGGTTGTCCGTAATCGATACAATTCCAATAAATCATGGCCGGTTTTGAGTGCATATTTCTTTTCTGTTTGGCGGAGCTTAAACGAAATTCAGCTCGTTATTTCGCTTTTGACAGCATATGCCGCATTTTAATTATAAAATATTCAATCGATCGATTATACCTTGTTGATAAATGGTTTTGTGTAGGTGATCCGCTTGCACTAGAATTCTGAGAGAATTCCAACGTAAACGTACCTCTTTCACTTTTGGCTTTTGATGAAAAATCGTGGACTGTATATCAGGTAGGAGAAAATGTGTTTTTGAACATGGAAAATCGACCCGTAATACCGGACATCCTTCATAAAAAAGCTTGGAGAGATACGTTTTCGAATTATCATAGTCTCGAACGTCTTATCGGAGCTAACATCAAACGAGGTCAAACAAGAACTCATACAGAGAAATAGCGTTAATAAAGCAGTTTCCGAAGATCCACTTTAAATTAATTGATTATTCCTTCAGTCCTCATTAAGCCGCCCCTGGATCCTGGAAAGTATTTGAAGCAAATTTATTTTATGCTAATTTACAGCTTTCAGTAATATGCGGCATAAAAAATGAGGTCTACAGTGGAGTACCGAAAATTCGATGTTTCATATTTCGATATCCTGAAATTGCTGAAAATCATTACATAATTCCTTAGCGCTCTCAGACGCTCCTGGCTTTCGTCATTTAAATCCATTGGACTTGATGATAAATTGAGATTTTTGGCAAATTTTCAGCCCCGAATCGAGGTTGACATGTAACAGAGGGAACTACTTTTCTTAAGTTTCAATACGAAAACCACGCAACCTTTTTCAAAGGTATAGATAAGTTTTATTATCGATGGTTTTTTTCAAACTTGCACGAGTGCTAGTAAGTGGATAAAGATCACGAGGGCACGCAGTACGCCAGTGCGTTTCTCAGTTTAAGTTGCACGAGTGTTCGGCGAAGAGAATCTTCTGAATCCCCCCCCCCTTCAATACGATAGCAAGATTGAAATATTACAGTTTCTTACAAAATCGCTAGAGTGACCATCGGGGCAATCATCGCGATAATTGTAGTAGGACAAAGCACGCTTGTAATTTGCTAGTGATTTTCTGCGGTGAAATTCGCATAATAATCAGTTAAGCCTCTTGGTGACGCCCCTAAATTCAGGCTCTCGAATGAATTTGATTTTACATTAAATGGCAATTTTTAGAAATTTGGCAGATTAAACATGAAGTCTACAGAAATGAACGGAAAAACAACAGCTCTTCCAAATATACTCTGTTTCATATGAAATGCTCAGCTCATTAATAATAATAACAACTAAATCTTAATGACAATGTTTTGGGGCCAATATTAGTACTCTCCGTGCAGCCTTTGTCAAATGGCATTTTCCAAGAAGACAATGCAACACCGCATACTGCGAACATTACCCGAAGGTACCTGGAACAAGCACAATGGGAAATGCTGTCTTGGCCTGCACGGTCATCGGACCTATCACCTATCGAACATTTTTGGGACACTATTACCACCTTGAGGTCGCATGGAATGAAATACTCCTAGAGGATGTTGATCATTTGTCGCAAAGCATGCCGCGAAGAGTATATGT
The DNA here is from genome assembly GCF_040115645.1 of Euwallacea fornicatus. Lineage (NCBI taxonomy): Eukaryota > Metazoa > Arthropoda > Insecta > Coleoptera > Curculionidae > Euwallacea > Euwallacea fornicatus. The sequence goes on from NC_089558.1 coordinate 1,626,264, forward strand.
TTCATTGCTGTACGAGGAAATGTCACTAATTATTAACTAAACTTTTTTTTAAATTGAAACTCTGATCACTTGATACCTTTTTACTTTGCCAAAATTGCTTACAACACTTAATTATTACCATTACTGGATGGTGCATTTCATATGAAAGGGAGTGTACTATATTGCCTCTTAGCGGAATATTTCGATTGTTTCTGATGTGACACGAAAGTGGCACGGCACTGCTTTTTGTGCAAAAGAGACCATTTATCGGAACGAAAATGATGTCAACCAGAAATTTGAAAATAGGCACTGCCTGTATTTATAAAAAAAAAAAAATCGGCAATAATTGGAAAACGAAATTACGGGCCCGCCGAACGGGTCTGCGAATTGCGTTTACGCCCTGGAATATCATATTGAGTAATGCAGCACTCAGAGCGCTAAAACACTTCCAATTGCCGCTCTTAGGGCCAATATATCAAAAATAATGTCCATGGACAATACCTTCTTGGTAGCGTTACCAAGACATTGATATAGTGAGCTAACTTTCCCCACTGAAGTTGATTGAGTAATTGTCCTTAATCTGAATGAACAGTCCATTTTAGACGTTTGCAAAAAATCCGATTTTTGCTATTTCCTCTGCGGCAACTCTGACATTTCGCAGTATCGATAGCCGATTCAGAATCGATACAATAACTCGTGGGTCACGCCCCAGGTCAATCGTGATAGTATTGTTAAGTCGTCCGATTGACTTTTAGTTTCAAAACGCGAAAGTAATTTCACTTTTTGCGCGTTCGATTAAATGATATTGACTTTAAACTCAGAAATATCGCTATTTTTCTTTTCGGAAGCCTCGTGCCGTCACACAAGAACAAGAACTCTGTAGGCGTATTCATTAACAATACAAATTGATTCTCGCGTTTGCTACTTTGGCTCTTTAATATGCAGCCGTGATGAGCCGGTTGCAAATGTAAGCAAATGAGAGAAAATTACGTCGTGATGGGTCTTTCGTCGTGCCAGAATGCGCTTTAGAGCGCCAAATTACCATTAGATTAAGTCGCAATTGGCATACGTTGCAAATTATTTAAAGGAGAAAAAAACCTAGGAAAACATTGGGTATAATTAAGCTCTCTGTATGCCTTGATTCGCCGCTAGTACACCCACCCACACCCATTGCATACAATCAACTTGCTGCATCTCGACCAAGGCTTCTTATGGGGAGGTCTTGGGTAGGTACGTGCATTTCCTGGGACCTCCACAGTATTCCATTTCAGCTTTTTCACTCAGTGAAAGCTATTAAAGATTTTCATATCGGCCTCATGTGGCTACAGTAATTATTTCGTAATTAAAAGGCCCTTGTAGGCTTATCAGGTGTGTTTACATTGTGGCCTTTATCTTCAGTTTGCATCTCCTGTACTCACTGCGTTCGAGATTCTGATCTTTGTTGTGAGAGGGAGATGTGTACGTTCGACTTAGTGCGAAACGATCACCGATTTAAGTGACTCTTTGGCGGTCGCCTCCGGAATATGAGCGAAAACACCGTGGAAATACGTGGAGAAATGCGTTCAAAAAAGTAACTCCAACTGGTGGTTTCGATGACCTCTATATGGCTGAAAGTTCATGGCACCTTCGGACGGAGCGGAAAAAAGAAACCTGAAAAAATCGAGAAACAAAAAGAAAGTTCAAGACCTGAAAGTGGGTTTCAGGACTTCAAGACGTAAAAATACATCGGGTGGTATGAACAGGGATGGAAGAAGTCTTCTGAGATTCGACGGGTCACTTTTCCATATAATTTCACGACAGTTTTAAGGCAGCAAAGGAGAAAATCTTAGAGAAATATTTCTTGACGGAAAGTAGTGTACCTTAAAATTTTTATCGCTTTCCCGCGGGGCCGGACTCAGAAGTGCTCGAAAATGGTCCTTAAAAAGGCAATTCCGATGCGCCAAGGCCCTCAGCAGCGGCATTAGGGTTGAAAGAAATCGACTTAAACCATCTACTGGAGATAAAACGCTGTCACTGTTTGGCCTTTACCAGAATCAACCTCCAATACCTTTACACAACGTTTAAAACCGACTGCAGCAAAATCCATCACTGGTTGCAGTAATTCGGCTCGATAAGAATCTTTAGAAAGATTTAGCACCTCTCACTTTCAAAATAACGTAACAAGCGTGGAAGAAAAATTGCTCCGGTCAGTACAAAACGCAATATGTAAATCACTCTGGATGTTGGTCACAGATAAAAACTTAAGACAAGTAAAAGTTCCACTAGTGTCAACAAGTGCTAAATTCCTCAGCTTGCATCCCCCTTTCAAGCTCGTTAATTACGTAAAAATTTCTATGAGAACCATATGGTCCAAAGAGGTATGTCGTTGAAATGCGCTCATGCGGGAATTCCTCAGAAGTCTCCATAAGGTGGGTCAAAGCACAAGTTCAGAATCAAATATTTCACATGAACTTTTCACTCAGCAGGTGATCCTGTTACGGACTTACATACTACAGGATATAAATCTGCATATTTTCAATTTACCAGTACCGGAAAAATGAGTTTGAACAACTTGTTGCCCTGAGGAACATTTCATGTAATCCGATTTTTTCTGGTAGAGGAGATTCTAATATGAAAGAGCCGTATACGCGGAAGAGCATATAAATCAGTTGCTGCGGCCAGTTTTATCGCGCTGTGTATATTTGCCCAGATTTCTCATATTAATTCAAACAACCCATTTACATGCTCTCTGTGAGAGATGCCGCAACCATTGATTTTGTTTATTTAAATTGACCACGGATATACGTGACCCAATACAAGGAGATCGGTGCCACATGAGACTATTTGGCATCACATTTGCATTAAAAACAATGAACTAATGGAAGAAAAATGACAATAATTACAACTGATTCCTATGTGGGACAATTGTTATGGTTTTGCCATGTAAGGAGAGATCTTCATCCGGACAGATCCGGTGTTTAACTGGTTGCCTGGTTGTGCTAATCTGCTTCCAAAATCAAATTTTCTTAGTTTGGGTGTTTTTTTTTTTTAACTTTTACTTAGCTGTTCCTATATCCAGAACGTAGCATCCCAGATTAACATCTCTAAAGCTCTATCGATAGATGCACCTGCATTGATGCTAATTAGCCAGAGTTCACTCGTGCTCTCGGCTGAGGTGTAGTTTTTAAGACCCGATATTAACGATAGTGTTTGTTTATAACACATTGACTTGCAAATATATGCGCGACACGAAGTAAAACAGCAATAAATTAGAGGACGATGATGTTATCAGTTTATTGCGGATTAAAAGGTCAAGCACTTCCTGTCTTTTACGTTATTGTTATTCCTCTGTTATCTGAAAAAAGGCAAAAGTCATGAGGCTGGAAAGTAGGTATTGGGCACAAGTCGGCAATCATCGATCAATAAACTGAGCTTTTGGAGAAAAAAACCTGGCAATCAACACTAAATCAAAGTTGAGGCAATTCCCAAGCGGCGATTAATAAACATTCATCATATTATTTAAGAGTGATATCACTAAGGATAATTTATATTTCACCAATTTTGTCTTGTAATAAATCTAATACCAAAGAGGCAAGACCCAGTTCCCACATAAACGTAGGTACTGTACTTGCTGCACTTCGTACAATTGTACTACAAATAGTACAATTATTATCGTCCACGTTGTGTTTTTTATCTCCCATAAATCAATATAATAAACTAAAAAAAATGCTCAACAAAAAACCAACGTTTAAATAAACCCTGCAAAAATAGTACAATTATGCTGGAGAATCCAATCTCTAGGAGGTCTAAGTCTGGCCATGGAACAGGTCTTCCGGTCACTCGGGTACGAGGTGCGGCGCCCTTTTTGACCTCATGTTCTTCGTTTTCTTCAATAACGGTGCCGGGTGCCATCCCTGATGTATTATGTGGGTTAGATACGTCATGAAATCTGCCTTTGGGCGTGGCAGACTTCATTTTGATATATTATTATTTGTATAGTGGGACAAGTTTGATGTTGAAAATGCCCTGAACGCGATGGCTGCTGATTGATTTGTGTACATAGAGGGATACCAGTTTTTGTAACTTCATGAGATAAAAATAATGTTCGTGTGTCTTCCGCAAACCTTCGGTTATAAACGAGAAATAAATGCTTCTCCAATTACCACAAAAATTTCCAAAATGCCATGTTCTTCGTAAACCAAGGATATTCTTGCCCATAATCTCGGGACAAGAACAATGGGCTCATTAATTTCGACGAACGTTTGGCTTATTAAATCGAGGAAGTGTTACGTTTATTACCGCATTTAACGCTCTAAACGACCATTAGAATCCATATCGCAAGAACGTGCTCTTATCTCGTGCGAGATCTGATCACCATCAGACTTCTTCACTTTGGTCTTTCTTGTGTGAGCCAAGATGGTTTTCTGAGACACGTGTGTGGTCTTTGCGAAATATGCGAAAGCAAATTACGGTGTAATCAGCCTATTAGGTCATTTTCGTGCAAAATTACAGGGGGCTTTAAACGTGCATCATGCAGGTACTTTGCAATCAAAATAATCAGCTAAAGAAAGCAAATTTCAACATTAATGTGATATATTTTGAATGATGAAAGTTACATCAAATTGATTTATTCATCCACCAAAAACTTCACGGAGTGACTAAGCTTCAAGGCTGCGTTGTCCGATTGTCATACAGTGGATTCTATTGAAGTTAATTGATCAAAAACACGGAAGCAGTTGCATGGGAATGACTACATATTATAAGGAAAAAACTAAAAACCAAACGTTTGTTTTAAGCACTCACTTGTGCCTCTCTCCTTGTCTGCCCTGCCTCAATAATAGGCCATTTCTGCAGTCGAGTTTACTGCATTAAACTAAGCAAATATGACTTATGTCCTTCTGTTTGCCAATCTCACTGGTCTGGTAGCAAAGTACTTGCACATGCAAATATTTGCCTCTATGTGTATCTACAAGCTAAACCTTCTCGAAATATAATCAGGGTATGTATTGGCGCGCTGGGTTCAAGCGGTGCACTAGGGGTTAAATTGTATAGGAAACTACTTACTTTAGCTCAGCGTGAATAACAATTATTAACAATAATCAGTATTGCAGACAATCGTTACGATCTTGTAGTGTACATGATCGAACTCATCACATTTACTTCAATTGTTTAAATGGTTGCACGTGCACATATGGTGCGCAAAGTTCTATCAAAGCTCGGCCGTTGATATTATGCAGTTTTACCAGGTGGCCTAGAAAGCTCATTATTTAGGCCTTGATTAGGCGCACTATTCGAAGCTGCACCCTTAAAGCCCAATCGATGTTCAAATTCCGAAATTTAAAAATCCGCTTAAAAGGGTCGCTTCGAAAGGGGGCCCATTAGTGGTCGAAAAACTGTAGGGTAGTGCAAAAATGAATGTCGTTTTTACAGGGAAAAGTACGAAGTCAAGAAATCCAGCAATTCTGGCGTAACATTTAACATCTGCAAGGATCGCAGGAGATCGCGCACGTCTCTAAGGGCCGGCTCTCTAATGTCTAATTAGAACGCGAAAAGTGCCGGTTAACAATTAACTGTCAAATAAATCAATTAATATTCATCAGTTAAAGTAAGGACAGCTACATGCAACACCCCCGTAATTAACACGGACGAGTTGAGTGACAGTTAGCGTTAAACGCAAGTTATTTCACATGCAGTTAGCAGGACATTTGAAGAACTGGCTCTGATAGCGAGCTGTCCTCAGTGATATAGCTGTCCTAGCTTCAAATTGTTGGTTGATTCGGCTTAACTGCCACTGGAAAAACACTTAATCCGCCAGTGAGTTGTTAACCGACAGCTGCAGCTTGTTAACCGGACACTGAAGAACCGGTTCTAAATCACAACTGAAAAAATGTCCTCAATCTAATTAGATTTAATCAAGACGTTAAATCAGAAGAAATAGACCTCGCTAGAAAATTTGCATTCCGAGGTGACTCAAGACTTTTAATATGTTATGGGAACAAGATAAATAATTGTTTTATTATTCTAAATTAAAAATCAAATACCTATTTTAAATATGTTTATGTTAATTTTTGTGTTAATAACTCATTTTTTTTTTTAATTCGAGACAGATCATTTTTTTCTTGCTTCGAGTTTTCCTTGGAACCAGGATATCCGAACTTTGCACAGGGCCCCTCTTCTGGACCTTCGCCTAAGGGCGACAACGCTAATGGAGCCCCCTAAGTGAAATGTACTTAGACCGACTCGGCGCATATCTCAAATCCACCAGACTTTTACGTAGTTCCAGTAATTAAACGGTCTTTGGAGTAATTCGTTATTACGCGGATCTGCCTTCAGTAAATGGAAATTTTTGATGCCTCAAAAATACTTTCCGACACCACCGGCAACTCCGCTCAATCTGACGCGTTGTTCGACAAAGATGACGCACGCATGCGATTAGTTAGGCATTGCTGCCGGGTGCTGCAGAAATTCCTGTATCTCCTTATCTGCATTAACAATATTTGAAATGCCGAGGCCTCGAATTCATACTTTATTGGTTCAAATCCAAATTAAGGCGCTTCGCTCCCCTGCAATTAAGGACGCATTAAAGGGCATAAATTCCCGATAGAAACGAGGCAAACTCTCGGGTCTAAAAAAGGCCTAATTAGAAAACCACCTTCTAATAATATCTTATGCATATAAGTATAAAGTATCACACACGCACCGCAGCAGTTTGCAGTCTTAAATCATTTTCACACACGTAATTACATCTTTTAAGGAAACCATTACAGGCGAAACTAGCTGCAGAGCCTCCACTGCGCTAATTGGAATAATTTAATGCCTGTGCCAAGGTTAACTTTAAACTGCCTATTGTAGAGGTTAAGCTTTTTAACTGCCTACATTACGTTATTACACACAGAGGATAACAACCAATACGAATATAGAAACTTTTGCCTAAATTGCTATCTCACGAAAATATGTGTCCAAATGGAACTCACCACACAATTCGCAATTGAAATTACTGTTCAGGATGTTATTACGTGATCGAGATGAAACGTGATAGATCGCGTGGAGTAATAAGAGCTATTGTTTATATGGAGTAATAGATGATTGATGGACCTTACCTGGTAGATTGATGCCGCTCATGAGGAGCTTTTCTGGAAGCTCTGATATACTCCTGGGCCTGGCGATCTCCATTTTCTTATTCGGGGCGCCTGAAAGGTGAAAAAGGCACATAACAGATTAAAAAATTTCCTTTTGTTGCCAAAAACCATTAAACATTTTCCCACGGCTATTGTCTCGCTATCGACTATTGTATTCGAATCTACCGTATTATATTGCCGTATCCTACGGCAGCCAATGTTGTCATAGGATATCGACGATCAAATAGATTGTTTGATTTTTCCCTTCTTCTGTTTATTCAATGGAGATAGATGGGCCCGTTCCCCAATAAATCCGCAGTTTGGTGGCAGAATTTAATTAAACATTAATATTTTACTTGCATAACTTCCATTTGGCAGTGAAGAGCGGTTGCAAAAGCGTTGAATAATCGAAGTATTTCGGAAAACAATCAACTAATTCCTCATGTAAATTAAAGAAACCCGACGCCATCGGGCGCGATTAAGTCCATTCATTCACTGCGGAGGAATTTCCGTTTTAAAGTACTAATTTGTACATAGCAAAGGAATAAAATTTACTGCCTTTAGTTAATACTAATTAAATAGGCGCCCGGATTATTTCATTTCGAAATCCCATTGACTTTTCAGCTCCTTTCATCCTCTCAGATTCCCCGCTGCAGCGAAAATTACATTATTTGAATCGCAGAGTTAAGTACGTTTACACAGTGTAAACCTCATAAAACTCGTTCGATTTCCGGATCTGCCATCAGTAGCTGTTCGGTAACAAAAGTAACTGGGGGGCATAAAACGCAAATTAAATTTCCAATATTCCGAGGCTGACAGAACAGTGATCGATAATTTACGATCGATTTTATTGGCTATACCAAATGGGTCTGGCGTTGGGAGCTACTGCTGCCACACATTCTTCAAGAGATTGTTTTCCAGGGCATTTACTCTGAAGTGACCCTTGAGCGCGTTGCTATTTCATGCATTGCAGCGGGCCACACCTACTCATGATGGCGTTAACTCAGTCCCAATCGGTTTTAAAATATGGCCAAATGCCCTGCGACTGTTTAAATTTCACGACCTCCCCCCCCCCCAAGTTCATTAACTCTTCAACAAAAATGTGATTTTTTTTCGAAATTCAAAGGCAGCACTAAATGGAACCAAAAATGCTGTCTTGTGATGTTTGTTTTTTTTTTATGTTGCTTACGTCACGGGCAGCGTAAAATGGTCGATTTTCAAAAACTAAAGTACGAGTCAAGTGACACCTCAAATTAAAGGTCTGTCAAAACTACATTCAACGGTGTATTGCTATTCAAAATCTATCGATTATTTTCTGAGAAAAACGGGTACAAATTTGGAAAAACAGTAATACAAACTCAGTTAACTAGTACGTAAATAATGAAAAAGCTTGTTTGTTGATAAGAAATTGCTATATTTTCCATTTTGTGCTTACAAATAGTCCTTGGTTAAAAAAAAATAATAATAAAAAAAATAAAAATAACCGATAAGTACATGGGCTCATTGGTGCGCCCAGGTGCGATATCCCACTAAATATGAATTTTCTAAGAAAGTATTTCGTATCAATATTTTTAGATTAAAAGGTGCGCGTTTTAAAATTATTTACCGATATACAGAGTTTGTCATTAAACTGTGGCAGTATCAAATTATATTTTTACTTTTAGTGGAACAACCAATTTTTTTGCTATTTTCGGATTTATCGTCAAATTTTAAGATCAATTTATGTGCTTTATATCAAAAACGTATCGTTTCCAAGTTATTCGAGAAAATTCGAAATTTTTGATTGATGCAAAGTCTCACGGAAATCGATGCTGCACTCTAACTGCTGCGAATTTCCGAATCCGTCTTAAGGGACTCCAAGATGACCTAATAAATCACGTTTCGACCAGATTCAATTACAAAAAATATTTTTTTGGTGCTACCACATGCTTATGACGCACCCTGTACGTTTAAAAATAATTTTACAATACGCAGGTCTCAACGATTCAAAAATATTTCTTTCAAAAACTCATACCAGATATTTGAAAATAACATTGAAATGTTTTGGGAGACGATTCTAGGGAATAAAATAATAAAAAAGTTATTAAATGCATATCACAGAAACTGCTTCTTAAAGGGACTGAAACCCTTTAAAGGGGGAAATTTGAAGATGTCTTTTTCGCAATGTTTCTGAGACAGTTTGCATTGAAATGATGAAATTTGGTGCAATGTAATAAGTTAGAATGGGAACAATTTTTTTGTGTTAATCATTGTGGATTTTAGTCAGGGGCGTCACATACAGGAGGTCTCCTACGTAAACGTTAACTTCATTTTACGTTTGTGACCTTTCTTAATTTCTAAAATAAAATTACTGAATCGAAAATATTTTTAAGTTAAAAAGGTTTTCTTATTACCATTTCGTCAGAATGGACCGTTTTCCTCAAAAATCAGTTCTTACCAACCGTTGCACAATTGCAAAGACATCGAAATATATCTTCCTCGTAGGCATTCTTGTAATCAAAATATTTTTTCCGCCAGCCATAACGAGACTAATATTATGAAGGATTTGTCACCTATTCGCAACAAATTTTGAAAATGGTCTCCGATCATCTCAATGGAGCCTCTAATTCTTTTCGCCATTGATTTCGATGTCCATGTAATCGCGTATAGGTTTATGAAGATTCGTTTTTCGGCCAGACGCTCTCTTCTAACTAGATGAAATTAGGGGACCTTTTTTACTTAAAAATATTTGCGATTAAGTAATTTGATTAAAAAAAATTTTAAACGTCAGAAACGAAAAAATTAGCTCCACATTTACGTAGAAGACCTCCTATACCTGACGCTAGTGACTAAAATCTGTAATTATCAATATAAAAAAATATATATCATTCCAACTTATAACAGTATAGCGAAGTTCATAAGGTTAGCATAAATAGGTTCCGAAACATTTCGATAAAACCAACTTCAGGTTTTCCTTCAAGGGGCACTAGCCCCTTTAAGAAGCAATTTTGGAGCTATGTTTATAAGAATCTTTTTATTATTTTAATATGTGAAACTACCTCTGCCAAAATATTTCAACGTTGTTTCCGGACACCCTGTATTTACTGAGATATGGCACTTTGACGCACTAATGAGCACCGTTGCATATCTTTAAGATAATCTAGATTTCGACGTATCGATAAATTGAACCCGATTCTTGTAAGTCAGTAGTAATTTCAATTGCTCCACTTTTGTAGAATTACATTTGCGAAAGTTATTTCTGGCTAGAGAAAAATGAATCGGTCGTTTTTTCCCTGCACCGGTACGTGGGATGACACATCCATGGTATGGACAGGAAAAACGAAAGCTTCGATAGATAATTGCCATTTGCAGGTGGCGATCCAATTTTTGCACACACCAATGTTCTATTATGCTCAAGGAAAACAGCCTGCTATACATTATGAATGAACGGAGCTTGGAAGCAATACATATGGGCTGTAAGCCAATTAAGGATATGAAGCTTCATCTGTCTGAAAGCGATGAACACTTCATATGTACCTTGAAAGAGGCGAGCTAATCGTATCTGGTGAAGGCAATTGCAGAATGGGAACAACACTTGTCTAGATAAAGATTTCAGACGTTATTGAGTAACTTGAAAAAATGTACATTGGAATTCAATTTAAGGTATCGCAAAGTGACCACCCACAAGAGAACCGTTAAATGCTTATCGGTCCTACTCCACTTAAGCCTGTTGCGGTACATATATTTGCAGTGTCGAGGTGACAAGTTGAACAAGGACCAATACTCAGCCTTAAGGATATTTTTTTCTGAAAATAGGAGAGAGCTTGCGAAGATTCACTAAAATTCATGCAGCTACACGGAGGAAATTGGGGATATGTCGCAGAGGAATCTTCGAGAACGATCAAGAAACGCCGGGGACTGCGTCCGTACCGCGGTCAGTTTTCAAAGTCCGCGTAAAATAAAACTGAAAGCCGAATTCAGACTCTTAGATTGGCTCGAAAATTGCTTACAATTCGGGGTGATCCAGCCCAAGCCGGGCCTGACTCCAGTCAGGTCGTCCTCTTAAGAGATCCGAAAATTGCCTTGAAAAACACACGCGTTATCCCAATTCGAGTATTAAGCGTTAACAGAAGGATCTCATGCATCATAAAATGTGCCTAAGCATCCTTAGAGGTCTTCAGGATTTTCAGAAATTCTACATAAAAAAGTGGCACGCAAGTTTAAATGAGTTTATGGTTAAAAAAGTGTGGGCACAAAATGAGTCACATCCAATTCTTCTCGAAACGGCCTTGACGTTTACCTGCAAAGAAGAATCTTAGAAATGTGTAGCAATTCAAAGAAGATTAATTTTAGCACAGTACAACCCTGGGCGTTTAGCAAACAAATTTGCATCGTTACAAAAAGTCGCAGTAGAAACTGAACCGTTCCGGTAAAAATCAGGGGCGGACTCGCTCCAAGACGTTGCTGGAAAAATCTGAAACAGGCTGACATAGAAATTGATTTTGTGACTGAAGTTCTTTCACTACGAAAAACGTTACTGAGGCTCCTGCAAAGCACGATTTTTTTTCACTGAAGCATCTTATCAAAAGCCAGAGGTGCCTCGAAATCTGCGGAAAACTGAGGTTACTTAATTTTTCCAACGTAACGATTTCTACAAATTTTTGTCCTCTGGAAATGGTCAAATGGATGCCACCTGAGGGTGCCCTGTGCACAAGCAAGGTTGGAATAAATCCCTTTTAGTCTCTCAAATGCACAATCATTTTGATAAGTATTCAAGTGGCTTGGAGGCACTTAAAATGCGCAATTGCGGTGTTCAGATTCAATATGTGACATAATATGCATCTCGATCTGACCATCGGTCGACTGCCTCCCCACCTAGAGACGATTTTCCGGTAATACGTTCGTGGAAAAACCACCTTTTTTTTTTGTAGATGTGACCACGTCTGGGCGTTTCGAAAGCGCGACATTAAATAAATAAAAATAAAATAAATCACATTTGCCTTCCTCCTTCAAAAATTCATAGGTCGTAAAGTAGCACTCCAGATGGCATCGCAAATGCCTCTACGGCATCTAAGATTCATCTGCAAGTCAATTAGAACCGCCTGGGTGTCAACTACCAGTCGTTTACCTTTGTTTCACAAACTGTAATTTAAAATTCAAAATTGCGTGATACGTCTTAAGTTCAGTTCTACGCTGATGAATAATCATCTACCGGGTGTCATAATTTATTGGAGATATCTTCATAAGTTATTTCTATGATATAGCTCGATTTGTCCCATGGCCTGGGCAATATTTCCCACATAACTTGCCAGCATATTTCCGTATCATAAGGTCAACGCTTACCTGGGAGCTCCAGAAGTTTTCTATTAAGAGCCATCATAAGACAAGGTACAAATATGCGATATTTGCCATATTTATACTGTACCTCCAAGTATGGCAAGCTGGTTATGGAATTATTGTGGACGAGACAAAAATCTATGTAATAACCGACTCGTAAGTTTTTGCTTTCTGTTGTATTTTAAAGGTCTTGATTGCATCCCGGATGGTGCAGTAAATCCATCGAGTAGCCACTTCTTCTAATTCTAATTTGCATATTGCCCAAGAAACGAGTGATTTATCGTCGGTAGAAATTATTTAAGCCTATAAACTTCAACGACAATGAAATATCGTATCGGAAGTTAGACAAATCTCTGTTAGCCACCCACAAATATTCGGTAAGAGGGTCAAGTTTGCACCTTGACACAAGAGTTGCTTTCTAAAACATTGAATCTTACATGGGATGTGGCGTCTAGTATTGAGTGTCTACAAAGGTCAAGATTTGTTTATTCGCAAATTTGATTTTGAGGATGGTGACTCATCAATAATCGATTTTAGGAGCGGCAAGTGTATCGTGTCAAACTAATACCAATCAGGAAGGGTTCAAAGGGAGATCCTCGTTCTTTGGTACCAGCCAAGAACGAAGCGAAGTTTTTGATTAAGCTCTTGATGAAACTTTGCTTAAAGTTTGTTTCCAGGTGGTCTTGATCGTTTATTTTCCTCCCCTACCGATGATTACAGCATGGTACCCTTGCCTTCTGACGCTCTTCTGTGAATCATTTTGATACATTACAACTCCTTTACAAAACACTTTGCTCGGCTGACTCCACGATGATTTTCCTTCATTAGGAACTTCTCCAGGACTCACCATGCCCTTCAGGGAGCGTTCAATCAAAAAAAGGGAAACACAGCGGCGTTTTTCATCTCGCACTCGTAGTCCTCTGTTTCTTAGAGTTGTTAATTATCTTGTGGGTGTAAGTGGAGTCTATACAGTTCCATTTGACGCTTGTTCCCCCTCTCTACAGACAGTTATCGAACAAGTATCCGATGTTCCACAGGGCGATCTTTCAACTAGTTTTAAGAAGAAAAGTTCTTGTAAGCATGTGTCCTAGCTGGTTTAGTTGCCAACGATATGGGATACCAAAGATCGACAAGTAGATCACACATTCTCTGATATTTTTCGATCTCTTTCAGCCAATTCCACGAAATTTGGCATTCGGCGGTTTTTCGGGCCGATAAATTCAAATTTATCAGCGATTTAGTTGGTCCTTCTAGAGGGCGCCACAAGCGACTAGTGGAGCTAGTTATTTTAGCATTTTTTTAGTTAACAAGCACGCATGATCGTCTTTCGGTGCGTTTTTCTCGGAAACCGTTGCTTCTAGTGGTGGCAATAAAGTATACTTTTTTTCAAACAAATGCAGTGCCGAAAAAAGTTTTTTACGCCAAGGTGCCATACAGTGTGACAAAAAAAAATGCGGCTGTTTAAAAGTGTGCTAACGGTTGCTTGCGGCGCTCTCTAGAAGACACAATTAAATAGTTGATAAATTTGAATTCTTCGTCGCAAGAAAACGTGGGATACGAAATTTTGTAAAGTTAGTCGGAAGAGATCGAAAGATATCAAAGAACATGTGATTTAATTTTTCTACTTTTGACACCCGCCTCATGAATACTGAACGAGCTAGGACATAGATTTAAAAGCACTTTCCATCTTAAGACTACTTGGAAAATCGCCCAGTGAAATATCGGACACTTATTCAGTAACACCCTGTATACAGCATTTCTCCGGAGAGGGTTGCTAACGGGGGAAAGTTTCTTGTTTTTCATTTAACGCGGAAACTGTATTATTCTTGGTCAAAGTTTTTGTCTGCTCTAAAACGGTTGAATCAGTTCTGAATGTTTCAACTTCACTTTTGTTCCGGATAAACGTTGAAAAATAGATTTAAAATCCAGGTACTTCAGGACTTTTCGAAGTATCAAAAATGTATTCTCGTTTTCATAGCAACTGTAAACGAGGCTAAAATTAAGTGGTAATATTGTCGAAAGAGCAACCAATTTACCTGATACAGAGCTATGGCAAAGGTGATAACGCAATTCGTAGAGTTATCGAGAAGTTTAATCAAAAGTTTCGGTATAGTTAGACCTCAACTGCAGTGCTTAAAAACTAATCAAGAAGTTCTTAACTACTGCCTCCTTATTAGATGTAAAGAAAACTAAGATAGCTCGAGAGGAAGATTTACTCTAACGGATTCGGTTAAAAATAATTCAAAATTTTCTTTGTGGAGAAGATCGCTTCAATTAGTAACAAGCAAAACGTCTATGCAAAAAACATTTAAATTTATCCCTTTAAACCATTTTTAATCACGATTTAGAGTCAGGAGATTAAGCGAAGCATGTGCATTTCTACCTGTGGATGGGTCCTCAAACCACGAATAACTAATACTTCTATTGAGAGTTTGTATTCTCTAATGAAGCCACGTTCTCCTCCAATGGTACTGTTCAGAGACACCCTGTATATATATGTCGGAGATTTATCGGTTCTTAAGTTATAAAGTGTAACATTAAGAGCTGATAATAAGACGAAGGACAAGCCGACAGGGCCATCTTAACGCAACGAGGTCGCTACCACCAAGGGCGCGATCGAGAGGTCATGTGTGCGAGCTTTTCTTGGTAAACAGGGACTAGCAGGTACCTTATCCCACGGATTTGAAGGACTTGCCAGACCTGGAAAGAGTGGAGACCAAAAAGGGGCAGGCCGATAAGATTTGGAAGGGACGAGAAGCGTTCGTGTGATAGCGAATTCGTTGGTTTTCGATTCTTGCTACTAAAAGCAAACAAATACTTTATATCATCATGGAAAATCTCCCTGATGATGATCCGACATATATATACGAGGTGTTCCGTAAACCTTCGACGATACCTCGCTTGATGTAAGGTCCACCCTTGAGAAGTCAGAAAATGAAAAAATCGCATTAATGAAAATGTCATGGATTTCGAGATATTAACACTTTTTTCAAAATCGACAAAAACTACCATCACTTGATATTTCGTACCATCGCTGTTATGCCACTCCAAGCGGAGAAGCGAAATTTCTGTATTAGTTTCGTGAATGGTATATGTACAATTGAAATATATTTTTTATATTTGATTTTTATTTGTAGTTTCCTCTTTTTTGCAGAATTATTCCAACGAAAACTCAATATGTAAAAGTCTTGGTTACGATCGTCACGGAGACGAGGTTACTTTTGGGACTAGGAAACTTTCAACTTAAAGGGCCTACTTTTCTCCGACATTCTTTCTCTGCCACGAAAAGGAACATTCGAAGGACGAGAACCGATTCAACCGTTTTGGAACAAGCGAAAACTCTCACGAGGAAGACGTTTCTCTGGTAAATGGAAAAATAAAAAACTTTCTTCTATCGGTAACCCAATCCGGACGCATACTGTAGATTTCGACCAAGTGGACTGGCAACAGACATCCTTCAGTCCAGAAGGAAATTTTTCTATTGCCGACGAGCTCTGTCAAATACCTGGAACCGGCCGGAGGAGCTACCGTCCACGTGGACATGGACGAACCCGAGATAGGGCTGGGAACCAGCCTCGACGACGTAGTACGTCGATAATCTGCGCGGATCTAGGAAAAAATAAATCGCTTACGCAAATAGGCATAAAACTAAATGTTGGTCTTTAATGACGCCAACGTTATAGGAGATTTGTAAACCGTGGCAAGAATGCGAATAAATGAATACAATTTCGTCCCACCTGTTTATTAGGCGGTCCTCGTTTCTCGGTAAATTGAAGCCCGATTGCGATTTTTTCTTGTTTCGTGAGGTTATTCCACTTGTTTCCATTGAAAGAGCCGATAAAGTTACCTACCGAGCGGATTATTACTCTAGTATAGTCACCCACGTTGTGGGCGATTTTATAATACTTAATGGGCAGGTGGTCATTTACCTTTCTTTGAAGTCGGTCGTATTTTAAACGCAGTTTCGATACGCATACCCATTGATCATTGTTTCAAGTCTTTGTGAGCCCAAAGCCGAATTTCAAAGAATCACTAAGCCATCGAAATTCACACCTTTCATCTCTACATCAAATATTTTGCGTGGAGCATTCAGACCCGCAACGTTTTTCGATCGAGAGAAATGATGGGAGCATGGTTTAAAGTAGTCCAAGTAATGCACAATGGCCATCTTGAAATAAATATTATTCCAAAGTATGCATTGGAATGCAATGTTTTGACTAACAAAGATGATAAGCGTAGGCAAGCACAACGGCACATTATTGCAGGCACGCATTTCTTAGCCTTGCAAATCGAACACTCAGATTTCTATCGGTTTTCTGGACGACTTTGTATGCCTTTGTTCAGGTCTGTGTTTTGTTTTAATGAAAGATATGTGGTCGCATATAAAATCTGAGCTAGGTGGACCATCAATGGTCGGTTCTAACGCACTCAGAAGTTGAGAAGGCAAGCAAAGCTGACCCCAATGTTTAAGGCTGGAACGAAGGAAGTCAGTGTATTACGCGAAGAAACCGAACACTCGAACTTATACGTCTGCCAGAAGGAGCCGATTTCAACTTTCAACAAGAGAAGAAATGGGGCAAAGATTCGCTCGAGAAGAAACCGAGGTGAGGACCCTCCACACGCGCAAAGCGAAGACCGTTGCATCAGTCGAGACCGAAAGGGAGGAAGAATATTTGGGAATTTCATGAGTCGAAGAAGAAGACATCAATACAGGAAGAAAAGCGCATGTACTTAACGAAAAAAGCTAGATGGATACTCTCCGCAGACTCTTCAGCTCCTTAACGGTCATTGGGAAATCGCATGAGGAGGACAACATGAGCGGGCCGCAATCTCATCAACTTTTCCAAGTAATTTCTCCTCGAATTAGACAAAATCGAGCCTCTTAGGAGTTTAAGGAAGAAACCGTATGTGCATGGTTATCCATTGGGAATAGGACGTGGCAAATCTCGAATAGGGGACATCAAAATGTGACGATTCGACCTAACATACTTTACTCCCGTGTTGCGCGTTTCAGAATTAATCATAAGGTGTTTAAGGTTGAAATTTTATTTTAAAATTCCTCACCAACTTCGATCCTCAAAAACCATTGTGGCTGTGGTTGCAGGAGTAAATTAAGGGTTTGAATTGGTACGATACCAATTAGCTTAGCGATGAAAATCTCGTAAACGAAGAGAGATGCCAGATATCGCAAACGAGAATTTTTTTTTTTTTGGGGTAAAAATAGACTCTCTTTCATTATATTGAATAGAATTTGATCTCAGTTGCATTAATAAAAATTATGACTGAATACACCGAAGCGGTGAGATGTAACCAGTGCCCTTCAGGAGCAACGTAAAAGTGAGATTAAAATTCTCAGTTGGCATCTTACAAAACCGAAGTATATGAATTTTGGTGTTGATTAAAGCACAATAAGTTATTAGGGAATTTTCAAATAAACTTTTAACACCCTGTATTTTTGAAACACGCAACTTTGGTACAAGATATGTTGGGTCCTGTCGCCATATTTTGGCGTTCTCCATCTCGGATTTCGCTATGTCCCATTCCCAATAACTCACTCTGTACATCAAGAACAATAGACATACAGAGTTATATTTTTTTCCTCGTCGAGATACAGATGGTTGAAATTTTTTATGAGTGATCCGGATTGAAGTGGCCAACCAGTTATGAAATGGTTGATTGACTTCACGCAAAACATCCATTTTTAATTTTATTCACCTCGTTAACTTTCTATGTTCATCAGGTTAAGCTAACAATAAACTTTCATCCCAAAGTCCTGCGATAAATTCGGAAACGGTGCCTGCTGCGTAAACTCAGAGCGAAAATCTCTAACTTGTTAACGAATTTCAAATTTTGTAAGACCAGCAGCCAGTGCTTGCTTCACAGCAAACAAGTTCATGATCTTCGAGGAATATTTCCTGGCACCATTAAACTGCGCCTGCGTATTGTTCGTTAACCAATCAGGATGCAAATTTGATTACCCCACCATATACTTGGACTATTTATCACATCAAAGTTTATTGGTGCAAGTGGCCTGATCGGAAGGATCTCAAAATTTACCATTTTTTAAAATCTATTCGTGAAGTGATTCTTGGTGTCATTAAACAGGACCCGTACACGCCATTATTTTGTAACCAATTAAAATGCAAATTTTATTATTCATACGCAAGAGCGTTACCTAGCGTCACTAAAGAGGATTCGCCTGCGCCACTGTTTTTAACCAATTAAGATGCAAATTTAACAATCTATACACAATACTTCGAAAAGCAATTGCGCCACAATTCATTAGCGTAACTCTAAGTTAACATGGCATCAAAATTTCCTAATTTATGTAAAGTACACATTTTGGGAGTGCGCTTTCTGACGTCATTGAATGGGACCAGCCTCAGTCACTATTTTTCAACAAATTGCGACGGAAACTTTCCTATTTATATACAACATTTGGACGAATGATCATCCTAAAATTTATTGGCGGACGTGACGATAAAATATCTTCAAATTTCACCAGTAGATATAGGTAATCTCCACGATCTTAGTGAAGATATAAGGCGAAATGACTTAAGCGAGATGTAACACCACGAGAAGGAGCAGATTTTCATCCTAATTATCCAGAACAAGTAGTAAAGCACCTCCTAAGCAGACCTCAGCATCCACGAAGCGGCACATTGGGATCTCCACGCATACATATACAATACCTCAATATCCCTTTAATGGACTCCCGTACAAAAGAAAGCTACAAGTTCATAGCGATGGTCCACTCCATATTTTCTACTTTGGACACGCGAGGGATGAATTGGAATATTTCTCTCAGAAGATTATCCTCAATTCGTTCTTAGTTTACTTATTTTGAATTTTGCTCCGAAGGGCCCTTGAGACGCAAATTCTGCAGTTTAGCATAAAACTTAACGATGAACTTAAGTCACGTTATAGATTTTAAAAAATTTTGAGCATCCCTAGCCTCGCAACGGTTTGAAATACTGCAAAATGGATTCGGTTTGGGACGTTTCGCCGATTCGTACCCTGCAAAATTCTTGACCAAATGGTGGATGAAATCGGCAAGGCAGCTCCTCTCCGTAATTGATGCAAATTGGCTTTTTAGACACGCTTTAGGCTGCGGTTCCAGTATTCAGGTCCACTTTTACATAACAACTCGTAAGAATCTCTACGGTTTCCTCTAATCAATGAAATATTCATGATGTAGTAAATGTCACCTACGCCAAGTCGATCCTACCACAAAAACATTTCAAAAAGCATTATGTAGTATTAGTACCGTTATGCGATTCATCCGAAAATAGTAAAAGATCGTAAAAAACAATGATTAAGAGAACCCGTGCTCGTTATGGCGTTGGTAGTACTGACCCACAGTCTAGAACTAGCGACTTGTGATTTATTTAGTAATTTATAATGCAAATGGGGAATTGATTGGCTTTTTGGAGCGCTTACCGACTTGGTTCTTTCAAATTGGTTCCGTGTTTTTCCATCGACGCGTCGGGTTTATCTTTGATTTATTCGATCATTTGGAAAATTGGGATAGTTCCCGAGATTTATTCTCGATATTTATTATAGGAAAACATATATATGAGAGCAGTTAATTTTGGAATTTTATAGATAAGGATCCGTAGATGCGAGCCAGGCCTAAGGTTCATTACCACAAATGCGTAAAATTCCGGAAACGGTGAGAGACCGTGAGAAAGCGTACTTGTCTGGTAGTCTGGATCTATTAAATGATTTTTGATTTTGAAGTGATTTCCGCGAAACAATTTATTTCCAGCAACAGGCCCTAATCAGCCTACTAATGCCGTTATTTTTTGGCGTTAAAATTACAGACCGCAAAACGAGCTTTCCATATTTAAGCTCGCGGGTGTTATAACGGCTCCAAAGGTGAATTATAAGGCCAAAAGATTTATTTGTACTTTGAGTAATAGTACCTTTTGATATTAAATGGTTTACCGTAATGACATGAGCGGGCAGTGTTTATGGTAATTGAAGATAAATTTCGCTATAGACAAGTTTATGTGGGAGGCTTGGGTTACTTACTTACTAAAGAAAGACAAAATGAGGTGTTTTTGACCAGTGACGCGTGTTGCCACCCACCGTCACGAAAAATGACCCATGGGGCCGGAAAAAATAATCAATTATCCGCGATCTTCCGAGAGCACATTACAACACTAACAAGCACTAAAGTGTCAATTAAATAAAATAGTATTCCTCAAGCTAACAACTTCCCCATTCCGAACGGATTGTTACTGCCTTTGATGCTACGCTCGAAAAATTATAGAGACATAAGAATTTCTTGAGAAACGTGTTTTTGAACAGGCGAAGATATCGATGGGATGATACTGCGGGAAGACATTTCTTAAATGAGCCAAAAAACCGGAAGGCATTTTTGTTTGCGTTTCTGCTGACAATGCATTGCGGACATGCAGATATGGATGCAAAACCAATGGGCGTAAAGAATATTTTTGCATATACCTACCGTCACTTTCACACATTTAAATCAATAGCGAACTTAAGAATTCAATGAAGGAAGTTTAAATTGCTTTCATTTATCACTTTCCACATTGTGTAACATGTTACGAAAAAATTTATCGAGATCGAAATCGATTATTAGAATTCCAAAGACCTTTTTAAAAGGCTCTTTTCAGATTCTGTTCTTTTTTCAAGCTACGTGACTTCACATTCAGGAAATTACCGGCACCAGTGCTTATCAAATTAAATAAAAAAGTACATAAAAATGGACCAAATTGCGTTGCTAAAGTTATGGCTCCAATTTTCTGAAAATTAAAAAAAAAATGACCGTTGGCATTTACCAAATGGTCACGTAATGATCTTTTCGATTGTTCGGTTTGAGCGGAAAATCCTGAGGCAGAATCCTAAAATCCCAAAAGCGCACTTGAAAATTGCATGAAAATTTGGTAACACCCACAAGTTGTACACCGTAATTTAGGATTAGTGAAAGACACTTAAATTTCTCTTAAAACTGCCGATTTTGGATTGATCTAAATCGAGTCAAAAACACCCAAAAATTGCTCTCAAATTTATGGGCCTCGAGCTCGTTACAAACAGCGAAAATTTCATCCAACATTCGTCGATTCACACTTACTTAAATGTAAACGAAAAATCTAAACCTTTCAGCACTAAATTCCGTCAGTTATAAACATCACAAGAAAACTCTTTAGGAAATCAACAAGGGGAAGGTGGAGTCGCAGGCACGCAACACGTGGCCGTAGAGCGCTAGAAAAAGACAGACCTCAAGATATAGCTGAAACGGCTACAATTGAATGACCGGTTGATGAAGAAGCCGAAGAAGTCTTTTAACGACCCGAACCTGCGATGGAAGAAGTTCGTACACCAACCGACCCCTGTGTGTTATTGAACAAGAAGGACGAGAAACAGAATTGTCCTGTGGTTGCGGCGACAAACCTACGAAACCTCGGTACTTTTACTTAACTAACTTCGTCTTTTTTGCTGATCCAATTTTGGGGTTATACCAAACTAAACCAACGCTCATAAGATTTCTGAGCCACGAGGGGAAACATCAGACAACTGCTTAATCAATCCCTGTAAGCCTTGACTTCTTTCAACGGAAGAACTAATCTACGTTCTCTACTGTGACGGTATGATGAATACATGAATTTCAAATTTACGGTTCAATTGACTCATGAATGTGTAGTACCCATGTAAAATTAAATCATCTTACCCGTTCTAATGGTCTCCTTATCATCATCCGAATCGCTATCGATATGCGGTATCGAACCTACGAATTCAAACATCGGACTAGTCTGCATGGAACTATCTTTCTTGGTCACAGTACTATCCGGAGGTCTGCAAAGGCACTGACAGGAACAGCTGGACTGGTCATCTTCCTGCCTGTCCAGAGGGAGGTATTGCTGGCATTGTGGACATGGGAATGTTAGGTCGTCTAAGGGCACCTATAAAACCAAACATGTGTTCCCAAACATGTTAACCAAACAAGTTTCTTTAAGAGGAAATATAAATCCGTGAAGTAATTATGAGCGTTTTAATATTCATTTAATGTGGTGACACTTAATAGTTTTAATCTGGTATGTTAGTGCGATGGGAATATGCAAATTGCGCAAATTTATGGCATATGCACGTATTATTTACGCGTTAGCTGAGGTCGTTAAGGAGTCTGCAAAAATATGTAACAATATAGATCGTAAAGAGGTTGATAACTCGAGAATGAAGGTGGAAGGTGTAGAGGTACTGGTTGCAATAGCTTTATATGCTACAAATATTTGAACGAAAGTAGGACCCGGTAAGGAAAACACAACGAAACAAATTTCGGTGTTTAGGGAGGATTCCATCTGAAAATGGCAGAAATAGCAAGGGAAGAAATGTGAAGGGAAGAAAATCCAAGCTAAATGCATGTCTCAACTTCTGTGAAGTAGAGAGTACGTCAGGAACCAGAGGAATAGACAGCTTAGAGGAATAACCTTGAAAAAAGGGGGACAGAAAAAAAGGCACAACGGAAAGGCACCTTGAGGGAAGAAAATCTGGTTGAAGCACTGACAAAGGGAATCTAAAAGTGATTAAAAAAAAAATAGCGACAAAACCGGATGTAAGAGGATGGAAGAGGACTAAAGAGACAAAAAAGAAAATTTTGGGAAAAGAAGAATCAAGTTGAAGTTTGTATTGTCACCAACAAGCGTTGAAGAGAGGTAAAAACTGCTTTCTAAGACCTCGAAGCTCAAAGAAGAATTGTCTAAAGACTATCCAAACTTTTTAAGATTTAACCAGATAGTGAGACAGATACAAAATGGAGAGCGATGGGAGGTACAAAGGGAAGGAAATATGTGTTATCAAGTGCTGTTCTTAGAAATATCACGATGTGTGTTAAACCTCAACGACTCCCGTGTAAAAAGGACTGATTTTTGCTTGCCACCACTAAAACCCTAAGTCCGAGTGGACATGTTGAATATTTTGTCGATTTCCAGTAGCCGTCCAACAAAAAGAAAAATTTCCTTGAACTTACCCTTTTTATGGCGTGCTCCACTGACACCAACAAGTTCTGGAGCAACTCAGGCAGCTGACTCCCATCGCACTCATCTGCACAGCCCACCTTAAGGTCCGCCACTGCCCTGACGCTTGAACACATTATGTCATCGATGGAGTTCAGGGGGTTGCGGAACTCCGCCACTGTACGCGAATGAATTTCCTGGTGGAGTTTCCAGATTAAAGTAACCTAAAAATCAAACGTCTAGAGGCGAAGGAGTGAAGATTTTTGGGGACTTACCTCAAGGATTGGAGTGTGCTTCCTGGTCAACGTGAGGTAGCAGTCGCGATTGCGCAGATGAGACACGTCCAAAGGTGTGAAATGGACGACTACTCCGGACCGACCGAGGCATAGTGGCCATCCAGAAGGGGAGGACAGATCAGCGGACTGTTCATTCTGAAATTGAAGTCACATTCAAATGCAATACACAGGGCGAAGCCGCTTTGGGAAATAATGCGTGTATAATTAATTCTACAGTCTTAGTTAAGATCTATAGGTTAATTATTCGGGCATAAGAAAAAGTATCTCTGTGGAGCGAGAGAAATTCCTTTCGACCAGCGAAATTAATTGTCACTCATAAAGAAACCTGTGTACTTCCTAGTTTATAGCTCTTGTAGCTGATAGTTGATGCTTAGATAAGATCGGTGTCGTTTTCAATGCAGTTATAGTGACCGAGATATTTATATGGGAAAAAATACCTAATATGATTGATTGGCAGATCGAAAAGTTGCATAATAACTGCATTAAGGCACACCAAAACAAGAAAGAATGCTCGATTCTTGCTTCATTTACCAGGATCGAATTAAGTATATATATCCAGCTCAGTCTCATAGGATGTTGTAGGCTAGGGTTGTCCCACTGAGACGGAAGGAAAATGGCGAGTCTCCGTAAGTTCGAGCTCTGGATCCACTTATGACCTGTGGGCTCTTATGCCTCTGGCTCCGAAACTTTTTCAGAAGAAATCAACCATTCCGCTCCCAAGTTTTCGTGATAGTTTCTTATGTGAATTTCCGACTTTCCTCGTACTTTGCGACAACCGAATTTCCAAACGTTTCAGACAGATTGCATTTAAGCAGTCTTCTGCCTTTCCTCCGGTGTTAGATACATGTAGAGCTTCTTCCCCCTGTTCCTTAGGTCTTATCCGCGCCATCTGCGCAGCCAGCGAGGAAGGTTTCGACGAAGTCCTGGGAACCACAAAAGCACCGAAACCGATTTGAAATTTTGGATTATTCATACAGTGGACGCTGCGCATTAGGACAACTGCAGGATGTCCGTCCAGCGAAAATTCACGATTATTGAGCTTTCTCTTAAAACAAAATTCAAAGGTTCGAGTACTTTTCCGTGTTACTCCACATACTTTTTTTCCGATTGTTCCACAAACGTCAAATGAATTAATGGTAAAATTGGGCCTTAGATCCTAATTCCCTTCGAATTGAGCAATACTGTTCTATGATGTATTCAAATCAGTTACGTAAGGTCTGGTTTCAAAGTGTTGAAGCGGTACGAGGAAACAAGATTAGAATGTGTGCTTATTAAATGCCCAGCTGGTACAGTACCATACAAATTGAGATATATCCCAAACGTCAGGGCTTGATAGATATGGGACTGGGCTAAATTGATTGTTTCTGTTCCCTGGTCAATAATTAAGTCGCAAAAAATCGATTTAGGACATAAATTATACAGATGTTTTGCGATAGTTTCGCATGCTTTAAAATGACGCAACGCGGCCTTAAACTATGGTTTAGCAGTGCATTACTATGGGCGTTTAATGGACTTGTGCCGGAACATGCTGTTTTTTTGTTAAAACAACGTCTAATTGGCTTAATTATCGTGACCTTAACTGCCTATTCACAATTTCATAATGTGTAACAAAAAATGGGAAAGCATCTCGTGCTATGGTAATTAATAACGTACCGGCAAATAGAGTTGTCAAAGTCGAGTGCGGCAAACCAAACACGGTGGGATTTTCTTCATTCGGGCTCATTTGCAATGCCTTAATGGCACCGAGACCCGATCAATCATACTTAAAATGATATAAGCCGTGTAATAGTTCACGATTCTTGGTCTTTCTCGCTCTGTCTATATGCAGAAGACGCACTAAATTAAATTTATTTGAAGGAAATTATAGCGGCGACATTTAGTTAAAAGACTTTGCTTTAGGTTATGCAAGAGGCGACTTTCGAGGTCTCATGGATTGCACAAAAGCTCCGCGATCGCAGGAGGATTTTGGGTTTTTTGCACTGCAATTTGATCGATGAAAGTATCTTCCTCTGCCCATTTGCTACTGCAGATGCTCGATGACAATAAAAAATTCCTGGTTCGTAGAAAGTGAAGTGGGATTTTTCAGCGATGGTTCTCTGATTCTACGTAGGGCTACGGAAATGAGAAGAAATTCGCTAAATGGGAGGAATCTTCCCGTGCAGATCTTTATATTGTCGAAGTAGAGCAGTTTCAAGGGGGACTACTCCGCCCATTGAGCATTTGCCAACACGAAAAGGGATTTCACTCTTGGTGGGGGCAAGGCTTGCGCCGCCCTCACAAGGTTAGAAAAACTCATATGCAAGGTGTCCGGAAATAACGTTAAAGTATGTTTTTGGGGCGATTCATGAGATTAAAATAATAATAAAAATTCTGATAAACACATCCCAAAAATCGCTTTTTAAAGGAAGAACTCTGAAGATGGTTTTTTCGCACTATTGGGAAACGGTTTGAGCGAAAATGGCGAAATTCGCTATATTGTAATAGGTTGAACGGGAAAACTTTTTTGCGGTATTAATAGCAGATTTCAGTCAGGGGCGTCACACGGAGGGCAGCTCCTGCCTAAATGTTGTTGTGAATTTTTTGTTAGCGACCTTTTCCAATTTTTAAAATAAAATTACCGAACCGCAAATACTTTCAAGCGAAAAGGATCCTCCTATTTCATTTCGATTGGTTAGACCGTTTTCCAGAAAAAAAGGGCTTTTATGGGCCCATGCGCAACGGCATAAAGGGCGAAATCTATGAAGGAAAGAATTAGGGGATGCATTAATATGATCGAAGGGCCATTTTCGACATTTCTTGTGAATAAGTAATACATCGTTAATAATATTAGTCGTTTTATTGTTAATTAATTTTTAAAAAAATCATTCTACTGCTATGTTTATTGATATGCATTTCGATGTCCACACGATCGTGCATCGGTCGATAAAAACTGATTGTTGTGGGCAATAGTTTGTCCTAACGAGATGAAATAAGAGGACACTTTTTATTTAAAAATACTTGCAATACACAAATTTTATTTCAAAAATTTAGAAACGTCACAAAAACCTTAAGGGAACGTTTACATGGGAGACCCATTGCACATGTGGCGTCCTGACTAAAATCTGCAACTGTTGACACGAAGAAAGTCTTCCCATTCCAACTTATCACAGTGTAAGGAATTTCACGATTTAAGGGCAAACCGCTTTGAACGTGTTGCTCAAACCTTCAGAGTTCGCCCTTTACGGAGTTCGAGTCCCTTTAAGAAGTGATTTTCGGGGTATGTTTCCAAGATTTAAAAAATTATTGCAAACTCTCGAATCGTCTCTGAAAATACTTCTGTGCCATTTCCTGACACCCTGCGTAACAAACGTTTCGCTTCGAGTGACCACCATGTAGTTAATACTTTTGAGAGGAACTAGAGAAAGTCAAGGATTCACGAGAATTAAATGGCGAGTCCAAAACGAGCTCGAAAGTAATATTGACCCACAGTTTCCCAAGTCGAGAAATCTAAAAAAGTTGGCTGAAAATATTCACGATGTCGAAAGGAGGATTAACGGTATTATTCTTGTGGATAATTTGATTTGTGCCTTGTGGAAATGGTTTGAAAACAGTTTCTAAATCGCGTCGGTTACCAATTTGACCAAATAAGTCCTCGTTCTTCCTATTAACCAAAAACAAAGAACCCAAAGCGCATTCTCATTCAACAGGCAGATCAAATAAATCCCCAAGATTTAAACGGCTTGTTGGTTCTTGTTTACTCGCGCTCTTACATAACTCTGTCCTTTATTGCGAAACTGGAAGACAAATTCTATGGTACGAATATTTCTTAATTAAAACGTATGGATACTGCCCGCTGACTTGTCTCTGTGGGTAGATGATTAACATACTTTAAGTGTCTCAGAATCTATTATAGTATTAATCTTTATATTGTAATGCCGTTAGTTACACAGGTGGTTATTAGCCAGGTACAATAATTTTACTGCATTAATATGCCATGTGGGCTTAAGGCTCACGTTTATTTATCACATTGGGAAAAGAGAGGGGAATGAGTTATGGGAGTGGGAATGAGATTTTTATCACACCCCGAGATTGCCGGCGAAATTACTGGAAATTTATTTCAGCCGCGAAGTGAGGCCTTGCGACCTCGCGTTTCAGATTTTCAGCAGCTTCTGCCCATTAAAACGCGCGCAGCTCCTTCTAGAAAAAAAGTCGGACTGAGCCTCCTGACTGGCACTTAATCCTTCAAAGGATACGACTATAATTTACAATAATAATCATATGAAATTGCCTTGATAATGAAGATCCACGTTTATACATGGGCTTAGAGGCCTAATTAAAGCTGAACTCAGGTGAAAAACTGGTTTTTCACCTTTAGCAGCAGAAATCCCTATTCCTGCATGTTTGAACTCAGACAAATAGGGTGTTTACGGAAGCTTGAAATTACGTTTGAGTGTTTAATTGGCTCCGAGGCGCTTTTTCTAGTGTCAAGAAAAATTCCGAATTGAACTGGTTTCGGTGCAGGCGAAAGAGTTCGTACTTCCTCCTGAAACCAGGTGCACGGGCCTAAAACAATATTTATTTAGCGGGCATGCAGGTCGAAAAAGTAGGTTTCGTCTATTTGACGTTGGTGTTTATGCCTAGATGATGCATAACGTCCACTTTGCGTGGGCTTGTGATATGCCTAAAATCGCTTAAAGAAAAAGTTTCTCTGCCTCGCTCGTTCGAATCGAATCCGCTGGACCTTTAATTAGATGCGAAAACATCACTAGAGAGTTTGTCTTAAGCCATAATACCGCACGGCATTAATCAAATTATCTTTTGACCTCTTAACCACATTATTTCGCTCTGCTTCGCGCAGGTTTTTTGCTCCCGCAGTTGTCGTAACAAAATTTCCTTTATTTATTTACGAGCACTTCCTACACTAATTTCATTTCCTGTAATATTCTGCCCAAAGAAATCCGTCTCTACCTTAACAAGCTTGTCGACACAATGAGAAAGTTTTAGCAACCTCTAATATGTACAGTTTGATGATTTATATCCCCTAAACTCTGCAGACTTGATTGGTTCCCAATTAAACCTATCTGGTACGGTGCAGAGCCAAAAGTGACAAGTTAAATCACTTCTCATGGGATCTAGCTTTAGATATCTGGGTTAAACATAGGTTGTATTGAGCATAACGAACACCTGAATGGTTTCCATGTAGCAAATTTTTCCGTGATTCATAGAACACGAAGTTTCTTCGGCTTTGTCTATATTTAGTGATTACTTTCGAGCGTACCGAGACCACGGGAAAAGGTTCACATTTTTAATGTGCAATTGATCTTGCAGGTCGCCGAGGTCAGTAGTACCAATGTTAAATGTCGCTTTTGCGGTATATGGAAATGATTCATTAAAGGTGACAGTGAAATCAATATTGATTCAATAAAGAAAAGACCTAATTCTTAAATAATTTGATAGTTCTTGCACCGATAAACCATTAGCAACCGGGCAATAAACCATGAGCTTAATCCGACAATAAAATTCGCAATAGTTCTTGTAACAGCATTTCCTGTCACCATATAAATTTATAGGGAATTAATTTCAATTTATGCGCAGACAAGGCATGGTATTAGAATGAATTTGTGCAGCAGAATTACTATAGATGTAACCTGAAACCCTGGAGAAAATTTGAAACAGATATCTCTTATCGTGTGTCTTTGAGAATGTTAATGATTTAACGTTGGTATTTTATTGCCCGATCTTCGGCTGGTAAATGAATTTATCTGTCCGATTCTCATGGAGGTATTTTTAAGGCAAATTGTTCACTCGGTTACGCCTTGATCGGTTTTAGGTGGTGCCTGTGTTCTTGGTGGTCTGTGGCGTGGCGGAGCTTTCGCTTTTGGTGTTGGTGATTAATTTCAATACATGGAAAATCCCTTAAAAGATTAACTGAGAAACGAAGCAAGCGCGAATGGAGATTTTTAAGTCGGGAACCACGAGAACGGAAAAAGGTGCATGGATAAAAGCAGCATCGGCAACTCGTCCACCGGCTACGACGAAACGCAATGGAGAAGTGCAATTTTGGCGAACGTAACCGGCCTCCTGGTGTTATGAAGGAATTTCGTGGATTTTGCACCTAAGAACGTCACGTGAAATCGGCGAATTTTCCAAAGAATCCGCGCCAACAAGAATGCAATTCGTTGCATTTACACGTCGAGGAAAATATCTTAAATTGCAAATTTTTAATTCTAACTCGACTGCTGGGAGAGCTTTAACAGCGCGATTTCTTCAGTCTTTCCGTGACCTAGAACCAACCAGAAAGGAACGAATTGCGTCCCCTAATTTTGGGCCACGCAGACTGGCCGCAAGGGCGGAAATTCGCAGATTCACGCAGGAAAAAAATCACCCGACTCAGCTAGCAACTATCTGAAGCAGTTCCTAACATTTGATCATATTTGTTAAGACTAAAATAAATCTTAGCAAAAAAACACAATTAAAAAATGTGTTGAAAATGTCCTTTAAAAAACACGCAACTGTGCCACCCCGTATACCGAAAGTGGTGCGTTTTTGACCGCGGGGCTAGTAGCATATTTTTATTATTTTTTAGAGTACTTTCGCTCCGTGAAATATCTCCATGATGATATACAGTGGCTGACAGAAAGTATGTGCCACAAGGGATTTTCTTTTAATTTGAATTTATCAGAAAATTTTATTCTTGGTAAAAGTGTATACATTCTTGCAAACTCAAAGCGCAGGTGACAAAAGTTGTATGTCGTATTTCGTATGAAATTGGGAAATTATGAAAGCGGCTCACGAGGGAAGTACCTTCATTTTTTACCCGGTGGAAAAAATAAATCAAATTTATTTAACATGCCAGTTTCTGGATTATTAAATAATTTTTTTGATTTTCCCTATGAGGCAAATCGTAAAAAAAACCTAAAAAAGCGTTCTATGGGACAGAAATTGGAAGCTTCATTACTGGGCTTACCTCTTACTTCTGAACAACTTTTCGTATTGCACGTTCCCTCTAAAATTAAGACTAAAGGTACTTTACTTATGAGCCATTTTCAGAATTTTCAAATCTCCCCCATATGAAGGGAGACATACAAATTCCGTGAACTGCGTTTTGAGTTCGCAGGAGGAATGCGCGACTCTTGCCAAGAATCCCGTATGGTGCGTATTTCCGCCGGCCCCTGTACATTGAGAAATACGGGAAACTTGAAAAGTAGGATTTCTTTACACTTTCGGCTGGTGAACAACAACGGCAAAGCAGGGCACGCGCAGGGCGCATGCAGCCGGGAGGACCTATCCAACGAGCTCATGTGTCCACGTTGAACGGAACGGCTTCTTAAATGTTTCCCTTTTCAATATTTTCAGCCCAGAACGTGCATTCACCACGTGGACTGTTTCTCGTTTCTCGTGGTTAACACGGCATAAGTTAATATTTTGTTTTAATTTATATTCACTCCCAACACCCTACCAACAAGTACCTTTGTCAAAGCTTGACAGACCCAATCGCCTGCCTAATAAATCATGCCATTCCATTACCGTATAATATATTATTCCAAGAACGAAAACAAAAGGAAAAGAGCCTCTCGAGTTAGTTCGCGATAATTTAACCCCCCATGTTATTGTCTATTAGCAATAAACCGTCAATTATTATTATTATCCATAAAGACCTCTATCGCCCAGAATGATGAACGACCCCCTCGACCAACATCTTTCCTTTTGCTTCTTCCCCACAGGCCACCTGCAGTGCCACTATCTGTCGCTCTATGCTATTTGTTGTTTGTGACGTATTCAAAAAGAAGAATAAATGAGCCGAAGAATGCGTCTTTTGATTTATTGTCCACCTTCTTCTATGTGGATTTTAAACGTTTAGTTTGGAGGCCAAATGGAAAACGTTAATTGGAAATTGTCATAACGCTTTGTTGGTGTGATTTATCGCTGTCGCTTGGTGACCATCCATAAAAGTGTAGTAATTTAATATTCGGTTCGTTTCAATTAATCCGCGACGCAACCGTAGATGGTGAAGTAGCCAAAAGGATCATCTCATTCTTCGCG
Organism: Euwallacea fornicatus; assembly: GCF_040115645.1. NCBI lineage: Eukaryota > Metazoa > Arthropoda > Insecta > Coleoptera > Curculionidae > Euwallacea > Euwallacea fornicatus. Next base: position 1,657,953 of record NC_089558.1, read on the forward strand.
ACGCTATGTTTAGCCAATAAGAGCACTTACTGCACCCAGCAATTCAAAACAAAGACAATGATACCCTGGAGAATATTGGCTTTTACGCCCACTGAACCACTTGATTTGACGTTTTCCCTTTAGAAAGTATAAATAAAGAGGCGCTTCCCATAACGCGCACAAAACAGTCCCTCGAGATGAAGATTGACCCACATACCTGTCCATAATGAAGAAACTCCTTTTTCGTTCTAAACATCTTTCGTCACAATTTACTGCTTCTTTTTTCGATATGAAGCAATATGTCAATATTGCTTTCAAGGCTGTCACACCCTCTAGACTCGAGTTCACTTCGCCTTAATTCGAAATGACCGGGTAGGTATAGAAAGTATTCGTAATTGACCGGGCCGACCCTGAGGATGATTAAAAATGAAACCGAGTCCCACGGGACGCCATCTTTACGTTCTTCACCCCATATTTGGTTCGATTGTAAATATTTCCTACGTGAATGAAATCGCAAAGTGAACCACGGACGATCCGGTGTCGACGATTGTTTTGTTTTGTTTTGTGACCACGTCCTACGCTAAATTTGTTCGGACCTTGTCGGATGTGTCGCAGAGATTGTAAATTTGCTTTTCAGGAAAGATATGGAGGTATTGGAGAGCTCGATTAGCGCACCGTGTGAACCTTCTCTGCTAGGGGAGCTGCTATCGCGTTTAGAGCCATCCCGCTTTCCGGCATTTCGTCACGCAATTACCTCAACGGGACACCTCGCGAAACAACAGAGAACCACTGCAGAAACTGTGAAAACCCGAGGAGAAACTCAAATTTGGTCGTTCGGAAACCCCGAGAGCTTTTTCCATTGCAAGTACTCAAGCGCCCCTCTTGAGTGCTTTCGCTCGTCCAATTATGATCGCGAACGTTGTTTTTCGAAACCCGGCCCTGGTGCACACGTCAGGGCACTTGCAATGTAGAGCTGTCTTAAAACGGCCAATGAACTCCGCAGGACCGCATTTAGGAAAAATAGTTGACGACCATTCTTGTCAAACGAAACGTCACAGTGTGAAACCCAGGCCGGCATCACAAACTCTTATGGAAAAGCGGCTTTGGTCTTCGTCTATCTCTCTTGCAATAGCTGGAGAAAAAATAAAAATGAAACGAGCGACAGAGCAGAAACAATTTTGTGAATTTCTTTGCGCTGTGAAACTGTTCCCTCCACTGCGCAGCTTTTCTGCGATTCACTCCAGTCTGCATCTATTACCGTTCGCGAGATCCCCATGCCGGACGTCCCGGATCTTGGACGCACTATATCTTGCAACATAGCAAGTATAGTATATCTGCAAAAAAGCCAAAATCTTCAGTGCAGCTCCGGGGACGGGCTCCCCGAAAAGTTGCATATGCTCTGCAAATTTGCGTTAAGGAAAAAGCCTCTAATTTTCTAGGGAAGAGAAGAGGATGGAGCCAAAACGCTCTCTGACATGCCACGCGCGTCTCGGTAATTCAAAGGAAAGCGAGTTTTCCAACCTATAAGTAGCGTACATTTTCTTAATTTCCTGATGTATCCAAATTTCAAATTTCCCGGAGCTCCGCGGGGAACGGGCTTTAAAAATCTTTTCCGATAAAAGAAAATTTCTCTCTATCTCCGGAATTCCTAAATCGCTGAGAAAGTTTGAGGAAATTCTAGATGATTTTTAAACACCTCCTGAAAATAGAAAAACTCTAATAACCCCCAGGAAGAAATTCTAAAAAGATATCGCAGAGCGAAGAATAAATTCACCCAAAATGATCTTTGGTGAAAAGGGGAAACACACAATCCGTCGATTTCTGCATAAAGAGGGCGTTCCCAATTAAAATCTTCATTTTCCTCTTGTATTGCAATCGCGCCGCCTTCACTTCCAAAATGCCGAGTTGGACAACATCAACAGGAAGTTTTTCAGGACGTTAAATTTGTATCACTTCTACGTTTAAAAACGTTTCCGGTGCGTTAATCATTAAGACATCAACGTTAACAACCCAAACGATTTAATCAAACATTTGTCCAACACCAACATTCGGCAGCCACAAAAAGGATGTGTGCACTTGGGAAATTGGGGCACACTAGTTCGATCCGAAGCATTTTGTCGCACCTTCCATGCCGTGGGTAGCAAACCAAATATTCAAATTTGAATAAAAACTCACGTACTTTTAAGCAACTGTCGTCCACTTTCCGGTCGCATGAAGCAAGCTTCAATATCTGTAGGCTTCTCTTTGTAAGCCTTGTCTCGTTTCGGCATCGTTTCTATTGTAACTTTGCATCTTCAATGAAGGCATCCGCCATCAACCGCGAAATGCACCGTGTAGAACGCGAGGTGCGGTTTCATCTGCTTCTGTCATTAGCAAGGGGGATTGATCCAAATCGTGCTCATCTGATGAGCTAATTAAACCAGGACCTCGACAAACAGTCGATTCCCCAAAGAGAATTGTTCATATTTTGATAACAGCGTGGCACACTACAAACCGATTGACCCACTTTTCAGGTCAATTCCACGCCGAATATGGTCAAAACACGAGATTTCCTTCTCGTAGTGTCGTTTAGGTTTAGCTTATTAGGAGTACAGAGATTTCCATTGTTGATAATAAAAATTAGGTAAGTTATCTGCAGGGGGAGGTAAAGCTTTCTTCTTGGTCGAAAAATTCTAACAAAACCTTCCTACCAGAAACCAGGTGGGTGGTACTTATTAAGACTTTTCCATTGCTTTAGACCCAACAAACCAGTTCCGCGCACAAGTGGCATTCTTCTTAATGCAGATATGATCTTCAGACGTCAGTTTATTTCTGTGAAACAGGTGGCGGCGTGTTTAAGGTTATTATGTTGAAGTGTCACTTCAGTTTTTTCCCTACATTAATGTAAGATATTTTGTCCTTCTGGTGCCTCCTTGGGCACCCAGCATGTCAGAACATGTATCCGCTTCGCCAGTGACAAGCTAATGTGGATCGAAATCTCACGACCGCCTTCTCAATGTGTGCGTTTCTGGAGTTGCGACTCCTTCGAGTTTTGGCTTTCGTGCGGTTCTTGAAACCAAGAAATGCCTTTCTGTCATTTTATTGGGGGAACCACCCTTCGCGCGGGGGTTGTTGGAGCGGTGGAATCGCACACTACTCTCAGTCGACACCGGCCGTGAATAACACTTATGCCTTCCTGCAGGTTCGGACAAGAATTCCTCATTAACGTTCCGGTCTGTCGCCGTTTTCAGAACCCACAAAAAAAATTTGGAGAAAACGGAAAATTAACGGTTTTTCATCATTTTACCTAATTTGACCGTTTTTTTTTTTTAATTTCATTTTTTGTGGCGCTGATTACTCTAAGTGGTATTAGTGTACGGTTTCCTTTTACATGTCCGAGGTTGACCTCTTGCCCAAGCATAGATACCCGAGCGTTATCCATGCTTACTGAACAAGAGGCCACACACCGGTTTTTATTAAGTAAAACATATACACTTTCTTTGATTTTACGCTTCTTTGATAATGGTTTCTTAGTAACGATGCAAGTATCGTTCCATTTAATTCTGTGACCATTATCAAAGGCGTGATGACACACATTTGGCCCATAAAATTCTCTATTTTTAATGTAGTTGCGGCGTTCTTTATTTTGCTAATTAAACCAATTCCATTTGTTATTTACTTAGTTATGTAACTGAATGTTCTTTTCCCTCTTTTTTAGCATTCCTAAGGGTTTTCAGTGCTGTGGCAAGTTTTCAATGTAGTTTTTATTCATTCCCAAACGCCGTTCTAACATTGAATTTATTGTTTGACTGTTTACTTTCATCTGCAATTTTCTTTTTTTTTCAGGCCCATTTTACCCCAGAGATGGGGAAGAGGAAATTCGGAATGTTTCACGCATTTTAGATATTCACCTGCTATGCATTTTAGTCGACTCTTAATTGCTCATTTCTGAGCGTTTTCGTCCGAGCCCTCGGTATAGGGCAAATGTTATTCTCAGTTGGTCTTGACCGAGAATGGTGTGGAATCCTGCCGCAACGACAATAACCTTTACCGGGGTTTGAGGCGATATGCTCGACAAAAGAGCTACAGGAGCGAATTTTGGTCAAAAACATCGGTCAACATTGATGCGTTCACTAAAATTTTACTAAAATGTCCAATAAATTCTAATTCTCAAACTTACCCCGAAATTGGAAAATTAATGGAGGAAATTGCACTTAACGTCTCTATTTACTTTTTTTTTTAATCTTCGCAAAAGGCTTCAAGGGGAAACTCGAAAATTGCCAAACTACCCGGAGTAATCTAAACCAAAATATACAGGGCGATTCAAAATTGAGTGCAAATGTTTTACGGGAGTATTTTTGACGTCAAAATAAGACTGTTTCTTCCTGTAAACCCGTATCCTGAAATGCAACCCTGTGGCGCGGGGGTCGTAGAAAGTTGGCCAAAAAAATCGGTTGTCAAATTGTGATCACAGTTACCGATCAAAATTCATGAAAATTTGCGAGAGCTCTTCTTTTTGAGCGCTCTATTCGTCTTATACTTAAAAAATGATCTGAACCTAATTTCGGAAGGGTTGGGGGTGAATCGACGCTTTGCGTAGCTCACATTTTACGTTCCTACATAGAAACTCTAAATTTAACTCATCATTTTTTTTTTAATTAAAATTTTGATTTCTTCAAATCATATTGAACGTTTGCAAAAAAATCGTTGTTGAACGAACGAGAAGTTTTGGGTGGGCTGCCACCCTGCACTTTGATATTTTTACTTATTTTCTGAGATTCGGTACCTAATTTCATAAAATTTTAAAGAAATTTTTTCTCAAATTTAAGCATTGATTTCTGAAGACTTGAATAGAGCGCCTAGCGAAACAAGAACTTGCAAATTTCGACGAAATTTCATCATTGACTGTCGTCACAATTTGACATAATAGATTTTCTTCGCCCCGCTTTCAACGACTCCAGCTCCGAAGGGGCGCATTCTCGGACACGGGTTTGTAGGAAGAAGCAGCATCATTTTGACCTCAAAAATGCCCCCTTAAAATAATTTCACTCGCTTTCGAATTACCCTGTATATACAGGGTGAGTCGGGAGGATCGTGTCAAACTTCAGGAGCGTGTCGTACATGAAAAATAAATGTAAAAAAACTCAAATGTTGTTATCCGATTTTCGTTTGTTTACAAGTTATAGCGTACATAAAACGTTGGATTGGTCGTGGTGGCCCTATTGGTTGGCCTCCAAGGTCTCCAGACCTCACACCACTAGACTATTGTTTATGGGGTTGGTTTAAAACTGAAGTGTACAGAGTGAAAGTGGACACTCAAGATGCACTAATTCAACGCGTTAGAAATGCTGCAGCTGCTATTGAAGAAAGACATGAAACAATCAGGAGCGCAACGAATGCTCTTCATGGACGAAGCCGAAAATGTTTAGAAGTTAATGGCAATATTTTTGAACATTTACTATGACATCCAAACGTTAATTTATGGAATTTCTTATGAAATTTATAAATTTTTTTAATTTTATGTTTTAATTTTATGTACGCTATAACTTGTAAACAAACGAAAATCGGATAACAACATTTGAGTTTTTTTACATTTATTTTTCATGTACAACACGCTCCTGAAGTTTGGCACGATCCTCCCGACTCACCCTGTATAATATATTTTTGTTGTTATCAACGAGTTTTGGTCAGAGGAAGTCCTCCTAAATATGAAGAAAATTATCAAAAAAAAATGAAATCCCTTGGTTGGTGAATCCCCATCACGCTGTCTCTTCTGCCTCCGGTCCCAGAACTATCCCCAAAAATTCGCATAACTTTGCACGTTTTGAATCGACCACAATTAAGCCAATTACTCGAATGATTCATTATTAAACGCCAATTTAAGTGATTATACGTTATTAAATACCACCAGGTGTAATTAATTCGTCTGGGTGCTAACGTATCCTTCACAGGCAGACATCAAGGAAAAGCTGTTGTGATTTGACGCTGACATAATGTTTTGCTGAATATGAAATTTCTCACCGATTATCGTTGAACAACCACAACATCCAAGTTCAATATCGAATTTTAAAACGGCAAACCACTTGTCACAGTTTCACTTTCTTCGAGGCGGTTCTTTTTGTTTCTGCTCAATGTTTTCAACTGGTTTGTTGTGATAATTACCCCCCACTGGGCATTTAATATTTGTTTGGATTGTGCTTTGAAATAATAAGGTACGTTTAGATAAGTTCCTTGATTTATTATGTAAAGGAAAAGAGCAAGAGTGAAATGAAAGTGATGGTGGATGGGTGGATGGTTCTATTTGTTTTTATTTTCCGGATGTCGTTAGCGGCAGCACGAACGCCGATCCGGAAACTTTTAGAGAGGCACCGTGAAAATTCTCCAACAATTGAAATATCGCATGGTTCACCAAGATAAACAATGAAGCCTCATTTCCTGCAAATCTATTTGTCAGTTATTGATACCCAAACGATGAGACTCTCAGTCCATCCCTGCTTCTCAAGCCCAAGACCCACCACGACGACTAAACTTAAGAGCCGCTTTTCTGCTATCAGTTTACCTAAGGTCAAGAGAGGATTTAAGAATGGATATATGCGGATGCCTTGTGTTTTTGATCACATTGTTGCCGGCAATTTAAAAGATGGAAAGTGTCTTTTGGTTCCAATGGATCGCAGTGACAAGGACGTTATTTAAAAGCCAAATTAACCGACCAGTTTTGCTTTAATTATGCCTATATCGAAGCTTTTAATTTCTGCCTTGATTAAGTTTTTTTTGGACGCATCGTGAGTGAACTTTCTCGATAATTCTCAAGAAAATATACTGTTTGCATTTCGGAAGTGAGGTCTGAATTCGGTGAGACCTCAACCGATGGAGAATGAGCATGTTGCTTCAAGGACCGTATCAATCTGAAAACCGATAAAGTTTCAATTCCAGGCCACAGACACGGCCGCATCAACGTTTGTTTTGGCATACTTCTTCCTTCGTTTAATTTTGTAAGAGTCCAACCTGCCGGAAGTTGCGGGGTATATGTGCCGCGTGAGTTCGACCATGGAAATCTTGGGAACCGCAAAGGGGACCATGACGGTTAAATTGGGGCAAAGTTGCGCAATTCGGAGTACGGCAATATGGAATTGCAAAATTTGAAAAATTCCGATGACCCCGGGAGGTGCTCGAAAAAAGAGCTTTTTTTGAATAAACGTTTTTGATTTTTTTCTTAACTCATTTGACGGGGCAATCCAAAATTGCTGACACTGCATCATCGCCAATTTTACTCTTCCGTCGTTTCGCGAGTCCCGACACCCATCGCCAAGTTGCCTCTTCATGGGCGTCGTCTTGAGTTAGAGCTTTTCTGAGTTCAGCCCTTGTTCGCCTGCAAAAGCGACACGTCGGCGACTGCAAGGTCGGATTGAAGAAGACTTCTTCCAAAGGCAAGTAAATCTACCGCAGGGGTATTAGATAATCACATAGCCAAATAACGCAACATTAGAAACCGCATATCAGCTAAAAATCCACAATATTAACTCGAGGCCATAAATTTCACCCAGCAAATCGCTTCTGACATCGACAAAGCCTCAGCTTTTTCGCCACATTCGTGACCATGATTTATACGTCGACCAAAGACCGATTAAGCAATTACCTAAAAAGTACCGAAGTAGGTAAACGGTACTTGTTCTGCTCGATTGCCCTATTAGAAATGCTCTTAGTCGAAGAGGTTTAGGTCTTTTTACACTTGTCTAGGAAATTTACGGCGCTCCGACGTGGACAGGAAGAGAGCAAAATGTTTAGACAGCCGCCTAATAGAGAAAACGATTAATCCTGATTAATCTGCTGCTGATTACCTGAATTAGTTTAATATGTATTTTGATGGTCACGGTTTGGTGGACGGGGAAACGAAGCACCGATAAGATCAGCCGAATATGTTGGCTTAAAAAATTATCCCATCGCTAATTTTAAAGGATAAAAAAAAATAAAAGGGATGAAGGTCCTTTGAGCAGCAGGAGAGGACCTTTGATCATGGGAGGTCAGTTGGGTCGTTAAAATATTCAAGAATTTGAGCTGCTCTTCGAGATGGATAGAATCAGAACGTTCTAGTTGAGAAAGTCACTTAATGAACAACTTGACGAGACCAATTTACTTCAGCGTATAATTTTTGAATTTAATTTCTCGAAACTTCTATCAGCCCTGCCTCGAGGGGGGCACGGCCAAATCCTGAAGCATTTTCTGCCTAATAAAGAGCGATTTTTAATACGGATCCAAAATATTTCGTTGCTGCATTTTTGGGCTGCGTCACCAGTTTTTTTATTAGAAATGTCCAAAATTTAGCAAACCGCCATGAGCGTTCGATCGGAAGGCCCCTAACTTCCGAGCCAATGCTGATGAATCGAATACGAAATATCCTACGGCTGAAAAACTGCATTTTCTTTCAATGTTCGAGAAAATGCAGTTTTTCCTGATGGCCGTCTTTACTGCACCTCGGCAAATTTTTAATTCTGAAATTTCCATTAAAAAAATTCCGGAAACTCAATCACTACCGAAATTCCAGATTATTTCAAGTGGCTTTTCAGGGTTTTGGAGTGAACTCTTCCACATTTGCTCCCTGGGTAGTACTGTGTAAAATGTTGTTGGCGGTCACATGATTGATCTATGACATTCTGAACAATCTTATATCATCCGACCGCCGCATTTAGGCATGCATTCCTCTTCCTCCTTTCTTGAAATTGTAATCAATTATCAATTATTCTTGATTATCCCTGTTTTGTTCAATTATTCTAATCCTACATAGAAGCCTTCCAATTCAAATCACTTCATGGCTTCGCTACTTAATTAAGTGCTTGTTTAGCATTGGAAGTGAAGCTATATGAGTTGCATGATTGTCGAATGGATGAAAGGCAAAACAACAGAAAATTTCAACTGCCACTTCCTCGCTTTTACATACCTGCATATGCATAAATCATTTCTTTTTTCAAGAAAAACATGCAAACATTTTCTCTATGCATCTATGGTATCTGGAGGTATACAAAGACGGCGATGTTCTGTTTGATCCTTTTTTCAATCGCCGATGCAATTAATTTAATCAAACTTTCCTCTAGCGAGGCAGTTAATCAAACTTTACGATTCTCTTATTTCACTTTTGCGCCCATGGACACGAGTGATTCAATGTGTCTAATTAATAATGTTAATAAGCGGCTAATTAAAATTAGGTAAAACTTTCGTATTCACTTTGGAAGTTCTCTCGGGTTCAAAACACCCACAGTTTGGTTCTCAGACCGAATATGTAAATGGTGGACCGAAAGGAAGATCATCAACCCAGCGATAAAATCAATAATAACAAACCATGGCATGGATTCTCCATCGTAATTACACAGTACTGGCGACCTTGACAGCGATCGCGAGAAAAATCCTTTTGTTCGTTTCGTTAATTAAAAAGCGATTATTATTAACGCTGATTACTCTCGTAAAGGTACCATTAGAGTCGTTGGTACCGTCGCGTATTGTCTGGACAACAACGGCACCCATTCATCTCTGGCAGGGCCGACTGTAACAGGCAATTGTGCGTGAAAAATATGCATTATATCGGAGCTATAACGTTGAAATATATAGAGATATGCTCTTCAGATATGTGCATGGATAAAGCTCTGTCTCTCGTACGTTTTTAATAAGTACCTTTGTCGCCTTAATATTCCCGTAATTTGTTCCTGTCAGTAAAACGAACCTGAAAGGATGACTATGTTGTACACGCCGACGATTTATGTATCTATTTGTCCAACCAGAAAAATCGAAGAGTTATGCGGTTTTATTAACCGAATCACGAGAATGCCGGAGAATACGGTGACTGTTGACGTGTGACACAAGTACCTCCACTGTCAACTTCAACTGTCGAATGACAACTATTTCAAGGGTGAATAGATCGAAGCCCGGACAACTTCACCCGGAAGAAAACTTCCCTGGAAATCGACGAACAAACCAATTTATTCCATAACTTCCGTGGGATTTATCTACTGACTTAACTGTAACCGGGAAATGCCTGTCTTCCTAGACCCTATCAGAATCGCTAGGAAATTCCGATTTGTTTGATTCTCTCGATTCTGGCACGTTTTTCTAGAGATCCTGGCATATTTTGCGTTGCCCGACACTAATAAATCGATCATGCTTGATTCCCCACGTGAGCACCTCCGCAAGATTAGAGAGAGCCCCCGACGATTTTCCTTGATTCAATAACTTTGGCCCCTGTCCTCTCCTAGAAAGGACAGGTCCTTTGCTCCTCGCTCAAGCGCGTCCAAAGGAGGACAAGTGGCAAAATGTCCACTTTAACTTAATTCATAAACAACATGGGAATTGTTGAAATTTGTGTCTTTTACGGGATTACGAAAATTAACTCCGATGAATAAGTTAAGCCTGAGCTAAGGCATGATATGTATGTAAGCCTAGAAGTTGTGAACTTAACTCAAAATGCACATTTTGCGCCTTGTCCCTCTTTGCGTGCACTTGAGCCAAATGTTCTTCCAGAAACATTTTGATGCTCAAACGGATGTCTGTTTTGGTTTTTGGGCAATCCACATCGTTTAACAAATTAAGGTAATTTCCCATCCAACTTTCCCCTTCTCTCGAGCCAAAGCGTCGTTTTTCTAGAGTATAACGTCTGGTCAGAAATGCAGGATGGTTATCCTGTATCATCTCCAGCAATACCTCCGAAAGGTTCTAACACAACCCATTTCTCTTTACAAGTTTGGTTAATCATCACCCAATATTATCTTCTTCTGGAGCACAGTTTTTGGAACTAAATTCGGCAGAATCGAATTTTTCCATTCCACGTCCTCTCAGATTTATTCGTGAGGTTAGTCACCTTTTTCTTCAATTTTCCTTACCTCTTTATGACCGTAGCAGTCCCCAGCAATGCCTCTATTTTGGTTAGAGGAGCAGAACTTGAAAATCTACTCTGGACTCGCAGACTCCAGCTCTATTTCTGTAATTTCTCTTCGGAAGTGAATGCAATTTGCTGCTTTTCTCTTGACCCTCCTTGGCCTTCACGTCTCCTAATATTTAGTGGAGGTTTTGGCACAGAAGACTGCGCAGCAGTCGATTGCCTGGTCTAAGCTGTGGAGATTAAATTCTGCTTTTATTAGTTAAGTGAATTTAACTTCCCGTCTTGTTCCGTGTTCCTAGATAAGCTGTTTGTTGATATCTCTTCCAGACTAGTGGAGATTTTGTGGAAAGACTTTGGCAACAAAGTTCCTCTTAAAAGCTAATGAGTGCGAAAAGTCGAATCTGCGGATTTAAACTGGGGCTGAAACAGTGAACAAATTCGAAACTTGGAGAAACGAATTCGAAACGTGGAAGAGCAAATTCCGGTCTCAATCGCAGTGTTCACCGATATTATTAAAGCCTCGAGCGGCGATATCTCGGAAACAGCTTTCCTGTCTCTGAGATGCCGGACGACACCTCGGGTAATTTCCACGATTTCGGAAAGGCGCGAAGGTCCCTCAGAATCCAGAATTCATGGCTCTCGACTGATACGCCTATCCTTCCGCTTTAATTATCAACATCGAAAGGTGAAAATCTCCTCTCCGATATTCAGATAAGTCCCAATTTGCAGAAATGATTCAAAGCCCGTCATAATGGCCATTACTCTATTCGATTAAATCATATCGAAGTCACGTATTGTCCATAAAAAGCTGTGTTAACAATATTCGAAACAATATTTCGGCCGGCATATTATTCGTATAGTTCAGCTATCTACCTAATCTGAAACTTTCTATTGTTAAGTGTAAATTGTTCCCACAATCCGAATGTAATGTCCATGTCGTCAAAGACAGACTTCACACGTCCTACCTGCCTATAATTGTCTGTTTTAGTAATCTTCGTAAAAAATCGTCTGAGGCGAAATCTTAATAGAAAAATTTCTTTCTTCCTATATGGCCGGCTTTGTTTCAAATCACGAACCTTCATCGAACTTATTATCGCCTCTTAATTCCGAATATCATGATTCCTTTCTATGCTCTTCTAAATTGTATGCAAATTCCGAGCATTCCTTTGCACTGATTGACACATCCGCGTGTTTTTATCTCAACTGAAAAAGAGAAATTAGCATTGACATTATTGGTTCGATTAATTATTAGGCAAATAACCATCGACTTCGAGCTCTAAGCTGGTCTCTGCAACGGCCCATACCGCACGTAAGTTAGAATTACTGGGTACGCGGACATCGGCGATAACCCCTACTTATTGGTCATTGAATCCAAGACAGAATCCTCCACTTTAAGGCCAAATTGACGGTTTTAAGCCTCTGCAGGGCAACCGGATCTCTGAAAAAAGCTCACACGGAAACAAAGCTCTCCTCCGGCTTAAGCTCCAGGGCATATCGTGTCGCTTTTAACGGGGTTTCCTCCGTTTTATTGTGCGTGATTCCACCGTAACTGTTTCTACTTCATTTGACACTCTGGAATTTTGAATTTTCCTTAAGGTGCTCCCACAACAGCCTGCATTTAAATACAATTATTATTCCTCTGTGTTTACTTTTGCCGAGCTTAATTTACTTTGTGCGCTTGCAACTTTGACCTTTCTCAAATTACATTGCACATTCATAAGTAGGCATGACTTGTAATTCTACACGGTTAGTGTCATTGCCTTTGTTGCGTATTCGGTGATTTTGCATCCACCGGTTATCCTTCAGCAGCTATTTTGGTCAAAATGGTGTGGGAGAAAGCTCAAATTACGACATTTCGCGGGGGTGACAATAGGGCTATTGCTTCGGTCAAATTATTAATAATTTCCAGGTTTTTTGGGCTGCTTTTCTGATCGCCAATCGACGTCTCTAAGATCACAATAGTCGCGAACGCTGCAAGCCTGCTCATATTAACGGTAAAAGTCGAATCATTTCACGAGGCAGGATGGTCTCGTCTTCAACAACAAATTTGATCCCTAAATCAGTAACTGTTCCTAGCAAATCTTAGCTCTTGATCACTCTAGCACAGTGGTATTCGAATGAATAGCAGCGCTAAGAGCAGTTTTGCAAAGGGTTGATTATTAACCCTTTTTGGGAGTCACAGACGTCAGGCGATGCGGCATCAGGTCTTGAGCGGGTACAATTACACACACTTAATGTTGAAACCTCTTTGGGATCCCCCGATTTATGTGAATCTCACACTTACATATCTGTGCAAACAAATAGCAGTGATGACTGTCGTGAGCGTTAAAATACTATGTAATTTCCTTCTATAGTCAATTGAAGGGGTTCAAGTTTTCATTCAAGGCAAATGCAACATAGATACTAAGGTTGAACAGTACATCGATGATTTTTAGTCGAAATTCTATGGGTAGAAAAGCTCATTGTGCGATAGAAATACCAAACAGAATATTAGCATTTGGAAATGAAGGGAAAAGTTGTAAATTTATTCAAAATGTACAAAAATGATCAGCATTGCCGCAAAATTTAGAGAAAAACTGGAAACATATGATAGAAACAGAAAATCCATGTCAATAGATGATAGACGAATGCAAAGGGTGGTTGACGTGCCTCCTTTCTTAATATCAAAACAAATTAAAATACAAATCAGAGTTAATGTGAGCACTTCTATAGTACGAAGGGAATTGGCCGAAGCACGTTGACGTGAGAAAAACTCAAGGAAAATCCCTAAACTAACTAACAGATGGATTCCAACCGTCTAAAACTTGCAAGAGAGCGTGCCCCTCAGCCCCCGTCTGGACGGAGGAATATTCTATGATCAGGAAATTAAAAAATTGTTCCGTTTGGTCTTTCTGGACAAAGACAATATGTCAGAAGACCGCCACAATCTGGATCCAACCTAAAGCATATCCTGAAAACTATAAAACCTGGTGCGTCCTCCCTAATAGTATGGGATTAGGGTATAGGTCCGATATATCGTATTGAGGGGATCATGAACCAATTTGCCTTTATCGATATCCTGGAAAACGTAATATTTCTATATGCCGGCGACAACATGCCCATCAGATAGATCTTTATTGCGAGATAATAATCTTAAACACACCAAAGATAAGGGTACGGTTTGCCGACAATAGGGATGGGGTTTTGAAATGTCCTGCTCAATCTCTGGATCTCAACCTTATTAAGCATTTATGGATAGATATTAAAAAGGGGGTTTCTGTGACAAAACCAAGCAATAATGAAGGTTTGTGGATAATTCTGCAGGGTGCTTGAAATGTAATTGCAGTTGAGAGGGGTCAACGCTTGGCCGACTCAATACCGAGATGTTTGGCTGTGAGTACCCAAAAGGGGTTCAATACAAAGGATTAATGTCGGTTTACTTAAATAAATTATTATTTTTTTAATTTCAATGAACTTTTCTTTTAGTTTTCTCAAAATTTTAAGAAAAACTGCCATTTTTTTGTTTCATTTATTTTTGACGGGAGGATGCAAATACATTTTTTTTCTCATTTGAATAAGGGTTTTTTCCATAAGTTGTTTTGTTTTCCCCTACATAATCAGCAAAGTTTTATGTTCCTTGGGAAAAATAACAAATTATTGAAATATGTTTAAAACTAAAGAATTTTGTTGAAAAGTACCTCCACGCTGCTAGTATTTTGCACAAATGCATATGTATGTATATTCAATAGCTCTTCTGATGTAAAATTTGCAGAACACCGCTCTCGTAGGCTCGATAAGCACCCAGAATCATCTTGTAGGCGTCATCCTTGCACGGAGCAGAAAACTATATGTTCACTAAACCATATTTCAATACCACTGGAGGTCATGGAGGAATCAGTCAGGGTTGAGCCGAAGAAAGAGTCTTCCGAAAATTCATAATTCGTGAAAACTATACTGAGGACATTATTGAAGAAATTGAAAGCGAAGGATAGTGGCAATAATTACTTAAGGAACGATGGCCGATGTGGTGGTTTTGAAGCATTATCAGTCAATCGACAAAAAGTTTTTAAAAGTGTGAAAAATGCTCTTTCTCTGGAATGCAGACGACAAATCCATGTAGAAAAATAACGTTTCTAGCTCACGTTTAGAGAGTCTATAGGTGACTTTGGTTTGGAGGTCTGTATTTCTTGCCTCCTCTGTCTCAAATTTTGTTTACTATTATTAATCTTTCTGCTGTATGCAGCGTGTCCGTGGTCTTTCCAAAACACCTAAATACAGGAATTAATTTTTTAACATGGAAACCAGCAACGTTACTCATTTGGAATTGACTCTCAGAAGCAGCATCCTGTGAACTTCTTAATTCACATTCGCATAAAAAAGAGCAAGATGCTTCAAATTAAAAAAACCACAGGGTATTCGCTTATATTTATGACCTAACTGTCCAGGAAGACCGTCCCGAAAAACGGGGAATCAAGGGACAACGTCGGGAGTCCTCTGAAGAGTTTACCTGCCGAATAATTTTGACGATTGCTATGAGAACGGCAAGGAAGAAGAGCCTGGACAAGACGGTGATGAAGGGTACTGGAAGAAACTAAGAGACTGGCCCTTCGGGCAAAATGTGCATGGCATCCGCAAATCTAACGTTCATGAGATATCGAAAAGTCGGTGAGAAGGATTTACCAGTCTTTGTTCTAAAATTGAACAGTTCCTCTGCTTCCAAAGCGAAATCCAGTAGTCAAATAGTCGCATCGAAAAAAGAAAAGAAAAATGAGATAATCTGAACTAGAAACCGAACGAGCAGTACCCACGACATCGTGATGAGTTTAGCCTTGTACCCTCGTACGGCCGGTTACAGATAAATCTAATAAATGGATAAAGTAAGTACCTACTTTGTAATAGTGCAGATTCGAGGATATTAACCGCCTATAATTCTTTGGCATCGTGGGACCTACGATTACATTTGTTCATTTAATATCGCTCTTGCACATCTTAACTTGCAATTGTGTCATGAGGCAAAATTTTATTGGAAATGGTAATATGTGCACAATCTGAGAAAGTGCAATTTATGACATTAATAAACAGCCAATTTTTGCGATAAAGTATTATGTTTTCAGTGAGATATTATTCTCGTTAGGTGTTATTAATTGACGTGGAACCATTTGAGAAGTGAACGAGTTCCAGCAGCTGACAGAGGAGAAATCAGAGTCGGAACAATGTTTCTAACGTAATTGGTTTTTGTGTCATGAAATTTGCGTTACAGAATTTTGCATTTCCTTAAGATTTAAGAGGTACGCTCGTGCGTTTTCGCCCATCAAATGAAGTTAATATAACATTTTAATAACGGACAGAGGCCACTTTCATACTTTCCGTTTGGATGATTTAAGAAGTGTTTTCGAACCAGAAACAGTTAAGTCTCTAATGCGAAATTTGTGCGATCATGAGCGTTACGTTGGCAATTCGGCCCCAGGCCTGTCTGCTTACTGATTTATCATCTTGCGTAACAACATGTATCACCAAGCTTTAGTGGATTTAGGACATAAACTCTCTTGTCAAAAATTAGGTGGTTAAGCTCCTTAAAATGGGCTAGAACTGGTACCATCTCGGAACCACCCACGTTGTCGCAATAAAATACGAGCTTATTAATCGCTAGTTTGACTGACGATGTGTTGCGAAAAGGTTTATGCAAGAGTTTCAGGAGGGATCAAGGGAATTACAAATTTCCCCATGAGTCATGGCATTGCTAACAGGACGATTAAGAGTTAAATTATTGATGTGGTGTGAGCTTTAGCTAGTCACCATAGAAATCGAGAATCTGCCCCATGCTAAGACGCTGTTAACGTTCCTATGGCAACAGGGTTGTTCAATTGTATACAGTACAACTCGACCATAATGAACCTTCACTGGACTTTGCCTGTGGTTCGTCGTATTCGGAGGTTCGTTACATCGGCGAGAAAAAAAGCTTGTTGAAAATTTCTGTTTTAACCGAACACCAAGTCGTACAACATTTCGTAGTAACAAATACGCGTGTGTTAAACGAGAAAGGAGCAACAAAATTCTTGAATAAAATCGAAGTTCAGCTAGAAAAGAAGTCCGAAATTCACCTCTGCAACTTGCAGCTTTTCAATGTTTCTTCAGTACGTTTTGCAAAGGATCTATCGCGTTTAAAAAGTTTTCATTCTCCGGATAATTCATCTGCACATAACATGCTCCGATCTTCAAAGCAGAAACGGCCTCTTGAGCTGTGGGAATCAACACTTCATCATTCCTGTCAACTTCCTACTTATCACTCGAACCGTTTTCATATTGATGATAAACGGTTATTCGAACAATGTCAATATCATTAGGAAATTCGACAACTTCCACGTATTCATCAATCACATCATATTCATTTCAGATGATTTTCTAAAAAGCAGAAATGTGCTAGTTTGCGGCCTATTCGCTTAAATCTCTAGCAGCATCGCCCGACGATTCGTTATAACCGCGCACAAAGCTCCAGAAAATAATGAAGACGGTATATTACACCGAGTGTTCGTTATGTCCGAATTTGTTATAACGGAATGAAAATACATTAGCTTTATAGGAACCAAGACGGGACTTTTTTGTTCGTTGGTTATACCCGAGCGTTCGTTATAGCCGGGTTCCATTGAACAAGAATTTCGAACGATTTTCTCGCTTTCTGAACACCTTTTCCGAAAAACCCGTGGTAGAAAACCATGGAAATTCATTAGCATCAACTTGATTGGCATTGCCCCGGGGCACATCTTGGCCTGCCTTCTTGTGCGATGAGAAGGCTCGTTGAATATGAAATTGTTGCCGAACATACGATCATTTAATCAATAATAAATTTTATTGAAAAGTGATTGCGTGTTAAATTGAGTGCTAAAATGATTTATTGTTCGACTCCGGTTGTTCCGCAATAACTCGTCTGTGGGGAAAAAGATTAGCTGGTGCAATTAATGCAGCTGATGGAACTTCGTAACTCTAAAGGCACCTCAAACTCGGGATGCTCAATCTCAAAATGCCGCCTCTAAGACTCAGATCGGGCGTTTTAAGAAACTGCGCACACTGCACACTTAAATTAGAGCTTTTGAGCATCCATTTTCCGACCGCTAGCACTATGTCCCTGCTGCTTCTTCATTTCAACTGCCTTCTCTGGTGCTTTTTGCCGTTCTCTGGTCGATGCTTCTTTAAACGCCGACCAAAATACATTTATTAAAGCTGAAGTTCATGAATCAGGTGGTCGTTAACACCGTTCGCGATCGCCATCAATCAACACGACTTAAGCACTACTTAATTTTAAACGGTGGTACACAAGGTGCAAATTTCCTCAATAATGTGCAAGTTTGGGGTCTTAATTAGCCAGGAAATGCATGTTGCGTAAAATGCGTGAGAAAGAGTTTAATTTTTCGGCAGGAAATCGAACTTATCTAACCTTGAGGTAAGTGTATCAGTTCCCACGAGAAGATACGTGCATATGGTGGTATATTTAGCTCTTACCTTACTTCGAATGAAATTTATTCAAGCTTTATGCTAATGAGCGCAGGACAGGCAACTAACCTGGAACAAAAAAGCGAGCAAAATTATTACTCGAAAAAATGTAAATTGGGCGATATTTACATCCCCGTTGAAAGCATTATTATAACCCTGGTCTTGCGACAAGCAATTTGGCCCGTTTAGCTTGTCAGTACTTGTCACAGATAAACAGGTGGTAAACTAACATTTTTTGAGCCCAGTTATTACTTACATGAACGCGAGATTATGTCCGTTTGAGACATGGAAATAATCGCAATTGAATAACTGTTTGTACCACTTTCAGTATCAAAACAACGATCGCTGCTGACTTGGCAGATCTCTTAGAGACCTAATTGCTCACAGCATTCAGCATGAGCAGCGGAATCCTAAATAATGCTGTCTCCGATTTGCTCTTGTTCTTGGCAGGTTGTTTAAATTCATCTAGAATTAGCGAATTCGAGATCTGGGCAAAGGGGACAAGGAATCAATCAGACCTAAATGCTCGATGGTATTCGAAAAGCAATTTCGAAATGGATCTAGGAAAAATGGAGAATATTGAAGATCGAACTGGTGACTTCAGGCCGAGACAACGAAGTTTGGTTCTTGATGGAAGGGGAAGAAGTCTTGCCCCGCGATGTCGCCGCGGACGATAAGACTTGTGAATTGAACCAAAACGGCCTGGAGACGTTGGATTTTCGGTTGGGGAATGGGACAGATCACTGGTTGTACAAGAAGCATGAACACAAGGACAATGTTCAACATCGAGAAGAAAACGAGCTGAAGCCAGGCAAGGAGAGGGCCCGTAAAGAAGCTCATCGCTTCTAAATGGGCGAAGAAGTGGAGCTCAAACCTCACGAGAATCAGAGAAATCGCGATTTCGTGGTAACCGAAACATTGGCACTATGGAGGAATGAGGAATATTCGATTATCCCGGCGACTTACCGCCGCGTTTTCTTCAAAGCGCTGGACATTGATATGCAAATTGAACCTATAGATGATACTGAAAATCTGTCAAAAAAAAGCGAGATAGATTAACAAAAAAAAAATTAGGTGAATTGGAGGCTGAAGAGGAGTCTTGCGCCAAGGGGCCACTATCGAAGAAACGTCTGGAGAAGCAGCAAATGAATTCGGCGAAGGCCAGGCCTCAAGATAACCCCACGGAGGTAAACCGATCCGAAGCTCACAACTGGCACGGATAATGAAACAATCACTGGAAACCAATTCTCAGTTCAAGGAGTAGGGAGACCCAATGAAAAACTCGTCGAGAGGGAAAATCCGACCCCGGGACAGATGAGAGACTTTAAAACATTCAGAATATGCCTACCGCACCTCGGAAATTTCGGAAATAATTGAATTTTGTGAAATTCCACAAACCTGAAATCCAACGACCATGGAACGAACGCCATTATTCACCACCTAATCAACGCAAGCACACTTTCACCATATTCGGCCCCAAACCTGTCAGCAGTTTTAATTATCCACTTGCTAATTGAATCGAGATTGAGCAATGTGCTCTAAGTCGACACCATCTGCATATCGCTTGCATGCAAATTTACGCAACAAACACATATCTAGCGAATATATGGGTTAAAATACTTAGAATTTGCATCGTGTGGGCACCAGTTCGCCATTCTTGAGAAAAAGACAGTAATTAACAACCCAACTTGTCACAACCTACCCGGATCTTATTCTTTTCCTTTCGGTAATTTCAGTAGGTGACTGAGTTATATAACCTTTGCATTTCCATAGTGTATTAATAAGTTGCTTAATTTATATGAGTCCGGCTGATTAAGGCGTACAATTGAGTTTTTTTTTAAATAAATATATATAGAGACATTGGGAAGCCCACACGATGGTTTTTATGCATCAAGAACTCACATTAGATCACATTTCCAGACAAATGATTTTTCGCTGGGTCATTACATAATATTGCAAATTCCAATGCATGCAATACTGTTTACATGCTGCACCATTCAAGGTGATCCATATTTAGTTTCTAAACTACCATGTCACCCACGTGTGCACAAAGGAATGTGCCGGCTTGCACACCGAACTCAAAGGCCTGTTAAATGTGCTGACAGATATTAACGAGTGACGGAATTTTAATTGTTGATACGTTTGACGTGCCTCAGATAATCCCTTGAATAGGATTTCGTCACAGATTCCAATGAATCGTTACAGAAACTCTCAATTGTGACACTCGACAAGTGTAGAGAATTTTTCTTTACGGATTAGTCGGTTGTAATCTGACTTGTTTGGCGTTTGGTGATTGGTGTTGGTGCGGCTTGCAGCCCGAACGTTGCAAGCGGTTGCAGTTGCCGATCGCGCGGCCGCAAACACGGAAAAGTACTGCTGCGATGAGAAAATAGTGTGAACTTTTCATTTGAGCTTCGCGGGCACTGCAACGTCATGAAATTGTTTTTTCTAGGTAGAAAGCATCGGCTGCGACGTCGATGCAAAGTTTCGCGTCATTATAGCCAATTGCTGTGTCAAACGCGTGTTTTTGCAAACGTACAAAGTGCGCGTACAAGAACCCCCAGTATGTTGCGACGATTTCGACTTCTTTCAAAAATTCTGAACGTACTCCATGTGCGAACTCAAGCCTGCGAAAAACAAACAAAAATAGGTCACCCCGTGAAAACTCCATAGGGGTGAGGTCGGGCGATTGGGCAGGCCGCTCTAATTGCAAATGTTCCTATGACTGCCTTTGACGTGGGTGCGTTACACGAAGCATGTTCAGAATTTCCCAAAGAACTCAGAAACGTAATAACATACTTGTGCTTTGTGAGCAAGAAATGAAAAAGTACATTTATCTACGTTCCTGATACTCAAACAAATACACACCTAAAAACAATACTTGACGTACCCCAGCACTGTCACGAAAAGTATTTCCTTCAATTTTTGCGAAGATTTTGGTCTTTTATGCGTACAGGGCGTCCCATAGGTGATTCATTATATCTCAGGAGGTGATGGTACGTTAAACAATAACCTGCTTACCCACGTAAACCATATTCAAATAACGCTTAATTGGGAAAGTATAGGGTGTCCAAGTTTTATTAAAAAATAACATTTTTACTGATACGTCCAAAACTGGGTAATATATATATAAATGAACTTTGGCATGTTTTGACAGTTAGTATAGACGCAAATGTTTGCGGATCGCGGTTATTTCGGAAAATATCTGGAAAGAATTGGCAAGGAACCGTCAAAGCTGGAATTGCGGGACGAAAGAAGACACCGTGGAACGCACAATGTTTTACTGCGTAAGATGGCAAAACAAGAGGGGTTAATTGGACGATCAGGTGAAAATAACGATAAATGGGCACAACGAAGGAGGAGAGATGACGAAAAGCGTCGAGGCATGGAATAAAATTAGCGCATATATCAGAGATTATCACCGAGGAAGAGGACGAAAGAATAAGGAAAAAAGAAACCACGAACACAAATGGGGAAGGTGAAGCGAAAACGGGGTGAATTAAAGAAGAAGAAGATAAAGAGGAGATGAGAGTACCGCCATCGCTTGAAGAAATGCCATAGAGGTGGTCGGAAGCGGAAGAACGGCGAACGTCGAAGGTTTTTAGTGGGTAGGTGCCCTCTTCAGGGACAACTCCCGCATAGCCCGGCCGCCAGAACACTAGGCCGAGTACATATGAAGATTTTCCACCTCTAAGAAAAAAGGTTGCAAGTATCAACTTCGTCTCAAGTTTAAGTCCAATCTTAACCTTTCTTTGGAAAATTTGCCGGAACATTTTCAAAGGGTTTTCCTCGAAAACGAAAGTTTTTAATTTTATGATCGAAATACTCAAAGTGTTCCTCGAACGTTCCTGGCTTGCATGCTCGCTTCGCTGAAGACGCTGACAAACTCGGAAGAACTTTTGATCCGCTGAGTGTCCACACAGAGCGAAACGAAGTTTCTAGCCCGAATTTGAGCCAATCGGCTTTGGGCCGCAAGGCAACATCTTGTAGATAACACTAAAACTATTAGGGCTGTGAGAATGATAGGAATCAAGTTTAAAACTCTTCATCATTTCTCTCTCATTGGTAATTCCATGTCGCAGTTTCTCTTTGTTTTCTAATTCAGACTCTTCCGCATTCTTTTGACACTGTCAATGCTGAAAATGCGAACATATTGCGTCTTCGAATTCAAAGTCATTACCAGGATCTCCTGGCCAATATCGTCTCGCCACAGTTTTTCTGGTCGATTAGCCATCAGACCATATTAATGTACCGCTTATCTCGACCTCGTCAAACTCAATTACAAAATTATAGAAATTACTGAAAACAATTTACCGAACTACGTAAAGATACGATCTGGTAAAATAGCCATTACTCTAGTTTGTTCCTTGTAATTCCGACAGCGCTTTAAATTATACACTGCACCAGTGTTAGAATGTTCTACAAATCGATCGCTATTAAGCTCTTTAATACGGTACTTGGGGACCATTTTTCCTCCATTTCCATTTCGTCTTCGTTTGATCAAAAGTGCTTAGGCACGATTTCCAATAACTAGAAATTTCCAATAATAATTATTACTGCTAGATTCGATTGATTTCTGCTCGAAACTAATGGTAAAAGCACAGAGAAATGCAGAATCGCTGATGTTTATGGATCGTGCGTGAGGAGCTCGTTTCGAATCAAGTCCTGCCCTTGGGGGGAAATTAGAAGAAATTGGATCGAAATTGGCTAATAAAGTGCCAGTGAAGATGCATATTTTGTTCGCTGTTATGAGGTCAGATGTGGAGGCATGTCTTGGGTTGAATGCCAGGATTTCTTTCGTAATTGTGTTAGATAACCTTGAATTCGGTTTCAGCAACCTAACCGAGACCGAAACGTAACCGAAATTGTAACAACAGTATTCGTCAACGCGTGGGCAAATGATATTGTTCGCTGTAGGAGTTTGTAGTCCTCAAAATGGCAACGCGTTATGCGCCCACACACTCCTACTGCTGAACTAAATACAAAAAAAGTCACAATTTCATATTTTCCTCATGGACTTGATCACTTCTTCACTTCGAAACTCACGTTTTCTTCCCAAATAAATCACAAAATTTTTAGTAACTTATGCAGTTCCATCGAATTGAAGTAGCAGCTGCCTGTCATAACCCACATCAGCGATAATAATAATTCAAGAGAACTTCGTTCTTTATTCTTCACATGAGTCATGCTCCTCAAGTGAAGACCCAACTACCGGAAATTTAAACACAAACGCATTCTACGTGCCTGCACTTCAGCTTCGCGTATAAGGCCTTGTGTGTTTTTCTAGCGCCGTTAAACCTTCTTGTTTAGACTTGGTCTTGTCCGTTTCTTTCCTCATTAAGACCCTGGAAAAATGGATTTTCAGCGGAAGTTTTTATTTTATCGCTCCTCGCCGGCGAAATCGGAATGCCTTTGATTTTCTTTTAGAGAAAAATTCAGAAAAAGGGTATAATCGGTAATGAAGAGATCCGCTTAATATTGTGATAACCACCAGTGCTGATTTTACCGCTTTAAGGATGAGAATTAAGCGTTTACTTGGTCGTTTTTTTGCTTTCGGTTCACCTTGACATTGGTACCGCTAATGAATGGAAGCGACTATATACTTTATTCGAAAGTCACCCAACGTTCATTTACTACAGCGGAAGCCTAAATGCCATCACCACTATGGGCTTCTGCTGGTAAGTCTTGTCATGTAGGTACCGCTTAAGTGCTTTAAATGTGCGATTATGCGGAGGACAAATTTGATTTCGGGTTTTTCACCACAAGGAACTTAATAGCGACGGCTACATTTCGGCGCAACGTATCCGTAGGATCCTCAGACGTCGAGGCGAAAATTGGAAGGAACAGCGACGATCTTAGCGCCGAATTCGGAGGAGGCTCTACCGCTCTCCGATACAGAAAAAGGAAGGTGAACCAGTTCGGGGTACCTTCAGAGAACCCCGCACCGAGGACAGGTGTCGATCGATTCCATCTGCCTTAACAGAACACCAAATGGGGCCTCGAGGCAGGAGAACTTCCACTCTTCGAATTTAGTACAACTTATTATTAATTCACTACGTGTGTTCGTAGATGTCGCCAACACATTTTCTTGCCTTCTCTGATGAACATCCATGCGGCACTAGAAACAATCTAACGGAAAAGTTACATTATTAAGTTGCGAAACGTTACACTCGTTGTAATTCTAGAAAGCCACATAAAGCGGTGTTCTACACGTGTACCTGCGAAGTATTTTACACGTTTACAAGATCAAATGACAGAATTAAATTGTTAATATCCTCGTGATTTAATATACGAACGGAAATTTAATTGTCGAAAATCGGAACTCATTATCTAAACGGCCTAAAGAAACAGAGACACATACACACTTTCAAATGGAAGTTAGATTACAAAGTCATTCTTACCGTTAACACTTTACCACCTCAATAAGCGATAGGTCGTTAATTTCTCAGATAACCTTAACAGATAATTTAATCGATAAGTTCCTAGCACGCTATTTTACATCTAGCAAGTTTATTGATTTTAATAACACATTCTCCAGTCAATTACCTTTTTATTATCCCCTATTATACGCGGACATGTGGCTCAAAAAGACTTTTTTAATTGCGATATTGATCTTGACAAAAGAGAAAGTGGTTCCCTGATAGTACCTCTTGGATTTGATAGTTTTCCTAGCAATGGCGACCATAACATATTAAGATAATAGTCGGTACTTCGATGCATTTTGCAAAGTGCTCGGTGCCAAAGAATGTAACCGGACTGGTCCATCGGATCTGTGCTGAAATATCGTGGGTTCCAGTACTCGGACAGGTGACACGAACCCGCAAATGCTGTTGCATTCTGCGAATACTTTCAGAGGTATTTGGGAGCGGGCGTCAAGGCATCAGCATGCGTTGATAATCTGTTAATAAATTATGTTTTCATAAGTTCTGTGACCAAATGAGACCACATCACCGTTCCAAGAACAATAACTAACTCTTGGGTTCTATAAGGCTTAATTCCTGACAAAACATGACAATTCTTCTCAGAAGCCATTGCAAACACTGCCGCTATAAATAGACCGCTATTAGCATACAATGCATTTAGTATTAAGCTCAACCAGAAACCGAAGAGGCATTACCGAAAACGAGACGCTGTTTATTCGTAAGTAGCTGATCAATAACGACCATCGTCGATATTAGAAGAGGTGTAACCTCATCAATAATTCATTAGAGGCTTTAGTGTCGTTAAGGAAGTGGCGCCATTGACTTTAAGTGCAGGGAAAATTGAAAGAAATTGTTCGTCTTCAGACGAACAACAAGGCTGCCAATAGTTGTTTACACTTGAATCAATCACAAGTAATCGAACAGTTGATTTCCTCTAATAAAATCACGCTTCTCTAGACAAATAAGCTCAACCGCCGGTTGATCACCATGGACAATGAACAGTATTGTTGGTTTCGTTACGGTTTAATCAACCATAACCTTCAGAGATTGTTGGCGCTACAAACGTCTTGAAATGTGGTTCGACTTGTGATCACTGAAGGTGACCCGGAGGGCTGCAAAATTCGAAACTAGGAAGGACGAAAACAGTTAAGGAAGGGAAAATCAATTGTGAAGATTCTCATTAAACTGGAGTCATCCCCGGATAGGGCGATGACCCTCATCCTTCAATTGAACGATTCAGATCGGAACTTTTAGCGTTTACGGAGGAATGTGAGTTTCGCGAAGCCGCCGGTGGGACAGGCGCATTTACGCCCCTGTAGAAAATTATTACTGCGGACAGTCACTCTGTATAAAAAAAGTTATGTGTTTTTCCCCTAATCCTACACGTTCGACTACAACGAAAAAGAACATTTTTTGTCTGTCTGTTTTATTTCACAGCTATTTACAGGGTGCCCACTTAACGGTCCCTCGGACCTCTATGAATTTATTTGTAATTTAATATAAAAAAATCAATAGGGGTGACGTATATGAGGGTAATAAAAGCAAATTTGAAAATTAGCGACAACCCTGCAGGGTGTCCCAAAAAAGCGGACAGTCGTGAAGTGACATTTATTATTTTTTTTAATGGGCCCATCCTCATTTTTTCATGTGACAGAATTTTCTCTTGACCCTGTGTTAGTTCCTGGACTTCCTCTACCCTGGATTGGAATGATTGGAAGCTGTGACGTTTTAGAAAACATTTTGGATATTTGCAGTGCCTGATAAAAAAAAAATATATTTTGGGGTAATTATAGGACGGATTCTCATGTAAGTTCACCTAAGTAGGCACGAATACTCATTTAGTAGAAAATACCTTCAAATATGATCAAAATCTAACTTAAGCTGCATGCGATATTGTGTTTTTTATGAGGCACTGCAAATATCTATTTTTTTTTAAGTCATAGCTTCGACTCATGGCACCCCAGGGTGGGGAAAACTAGGAACACAGGATCAAAATAATATTCTCTCACGTGACAAAATGCAGATTGTCCCGTTTTAAAAAAAATACCATTTATGACGCCCCACGTTTTCGGGACACCCTGAAGGGTTGTCGCCAATTTCAAAATTTATCTTGCTAACCCTCATATACACACGTCCTACCAATTGATTTTTTTCAATAAAATTACAAATAAGCACATGAGAGTCCGGGGGACTCTCAAATGGACATTGCGTTATTCGCAATGTCCTCGGTCCATCAGCAATAATCACTATCAATCTGTGTATTTATGGACAAGGCAGATTTGCCTGTAAATTTCCATTTTGCAATTTCATTACACACTTGATTCATATTCATTGTACCAACTTCAGCGTAACTGCTAAAAATTCCAAACTTGAGCGTCGCTCTTCAAGTTCAAGGTTAACGACAATTTCCATTTCCGAGATACGGGCTGAATAATAATGATTATTACATCCCTATTTAATGGCGCTTTTTCCGGTTTATTCCAGGAAAATTTAATAACCAGATTGATTAAACCCGCCTCCAGTGCATTGTCATGGCTCCACCCAGAGGGTCATTTACCATGTACTTCTCTGCGTGCAAGTTTCCATTATTAAACACTGAATTTTTCCTGAAATATCTCCTGGAACATCGCATTGTCTCGTCCATCTTCGTCATGCTATAAAAACCCGATAACTGTTAATTATTTGTAGGGAACCTTTTTCCCGACAAAAAGTCCCCAATTAACGGCCTAAATGAGGCGATTCATACTTTGAAACCCAATTTAGTGCATTCCCTGTTAAATTCTCCTGAAGGAATGACATCGAAATAGAGATTCCAAGTTTAGAACATGAGACAGACGTTTAGGTAAACACGCTGGAGGTTGGAATTAGAATTGTTTTAGAAGTATTTTTGAAGTTCATTAAATAGGGAGTCGTGTTGGATGATGATAGAGTTCAAGGTGGGTTTAAACAGGAATCGAGGCAATTTTTTTTCAATTTTGAGCTCTTACAGCATTTAAACATTTTTTCTCTAAAAAAAAAAAATCCTAAATTTGCTTTAGTTGAACTCTAAATGATTCTGGATGCAACATTCTGCATCGCTCGTTGAAGAAAATTTTCCACGATTTTCGTAAACACTTCTCGAAAAACGTGCTGTAGGCCTTGACCAATTGTTGCAGGACCACTTGCCAGGGCCCAAATAATCAACCATTTTGTTTAGTCTTACATGGAATAACAAAACGCATGGTCTGACACAGGGAAACCCCGTGAGCGAGACAAAAATGGCTTCGAATCCAAGAACAGATTTTTCATTTCCTCCATAAACGCCCAATATAAACGGTGGTTGGGTGAGACCCATGCAAAGTTTTATACTTAAAATTGTGCCAGATGACCCTCTTCATTGGGGACCTGAGGAGAACGACATATTTGTCAAAAGAAACGGGAAAACATAACTGCGATAAAGAGAAATGATCCACACTGTTGTAGCCGAAACTTATGATCTTGTAAAAAAAGCATTTCTCAGTCGGAACGGGAATTGATCAAAGGGTTTAATCCTCGTCGAAAATCCAGTTCCATGGTTACCATAAATAAAACAACAATGTGAATGACAACTGCATTGTAGCCGATTAACTCGCTAGGTAAATAATGAGTCATACCTGTGCGAAGTAGCCAACCTTGGTGTATAATATACCATTAATGTAGATACAGTTGTCAGGAAATGATGGTAACCAATAAATTCAAAACTTCACCGAACGTATGCGCAATTTTAACGCAATGTGATTTAATGCTTATGATTAATGTAATTTGAAATTGAGCAAGAAACCGAACTGAGGCTTTTTAATTTCAGTTGCCTCAGCGGTGCCCGAGATATCGGTGCTCAAAGTTTGAAGAGCGATGCAAAGCGGTACGGCTCGCCCAAGTGAACTTTGCGCAGAAAGGGATAAAGCAGTGGATGCGCAATGAACAGACAGAAGGCTCGACGGGTGCGGTGCACTCTGAAAAAAAAAATTACGCAATTTTGCTTAATTTTGTGGGTGTATGTAACGATTTTTACAGAGCTCTCAATTTGTGGAAAAATGAACGACGTAGAGGTTTTTAAATCAAAAGTTCGTAATAAAGTGTCGTATGGGCAAATCCGCGAAGTTGTTGCAACTGTGTTGCATTTCATGAGACGCGAAGCTGAGCAGAAGAGACCACTGAAATTGTTTGATAAGGTTCAAGAACGAGTTACTTTGGCTACTGGGTGTGAGTCTTCGAACCATTCGCAAGAATTTCCAAGACATGAAATGCGTAGAATATGGAGAATCTTGAGTTCCAAAAAGCAAGAATGAAAAAATCTAAATCGACCCTAGTGATACCGGTACGTTAAGAAGATTTGTTAAACATTTCTACTTACAAGAAAAGAAAGTTCTAACGTTGAGCCCATATCAATAGAAAGTTTCAAGAAGATTGTAATTTTCCGAGATGTAGAAAAAGTTTAAAGATTTTACAGTCTATGGAGTTTAGATGGCGAAGAACCAAAAGAAAGAGAAATTTCTTAATAGAAAACCCAGACACTCAAACTATGAGATTTGATCGTTTGAGAAGTGTAACTCAGCATATCGTAGCGAGAACCGTTTTATTATTTACACTAAATTCTCCTTATACAGATAGTAAAGCTTGGAGCGATGATTCTAACGAAGACCTGCATAAACCAATTTTTAGAGGGCCACGATAAACCGTTTTCACTCCCTGTTGACACAGGGGGAGAAAATTGTTTTGTGCCAAACACACAAAATTTTAAATTTATATCCAGTCGGAAATCAGGAGGCTGCCATGACGACTTAAACTATAATAATTATACAAAATGGCTGGAAGAAAAGCTTATCCTCAATCTGCCCCAAAAGAGCGTCCATATTATCGATAATGTCCCATACCATAATGTTTAATCTGATTAAGTAACAACTATGAGTTCAGGGAAAGTTGAAATTGACGAAACGGTTGCAAGAGCAAAATGTTTCCTGCAATGAGAACATGAATCGAACTCTGTAATGAAATTAAACTTCATGAACCTCGTTACAAAATATATAAAAATGATAAACTTTTGACAGGACATGCAGTATTTGGATGACCCCCACACCGTTCAGATCTTAGTCCGATAGAACTAGTGTGGACAGTAATGAGATAAGAGGTTCATGAAAGAAATGTTAACTTTGAATTGAAGCAAGTTGAAGAACTTCGTTACAAGTTTTTTGAAACTTTATAGTTAATCAGTGAGTATCGCATTGTGAACATGTAAAAAAATGGAGATTTTACATAGTTGCCGCACCACCTCTAGATATTGTCGCAGACCAATTAATTAAACGTTTAAGAAGATAGTGACAGTGATAGCAATTACAGTGATGAAAATGATAGCTGTGAGTTTGAAAATATCTTAGATAATGATTAATTGTAATAAAATATGGTAAAAAGAAGTTTTGTAATTTTTTTAATAGAATTACAACGTGTTTTTATAGAATGTAACACTTCTAAATAGAAATTTTGTAAATAAACAAATATTCAATTGGTGCCTTATTAGTACCCAAGGTATTTAGTCATGTCCGTTATTCTGTGGTCATCTGCGTTCGATCCCATCATTTCTGTGCAAAGACGCCTAGCGCCATGGACAAGCGGGGCGCACTAGGGCCCAGCGAAGAGGGACAAGACAAAACTGCCCTTACCTTTTACTTTTGTCACGGACTGTGTGTCATTGCATGCTTTTAATATTTCAGAGTCACCTCGTTCT
Source organism: Euwallacea fornicatus (assembly GCF_040115645.1). NCBI lineage: Eukaryota > Metazoa > Arthropoda > Insecta > Coleoptera > Curculionidae > Euwallacea > Euwallacea fornicatus. Next base: position 1,688,404 of record NC_089558.1, read on the forward strand.
CGCCCAATGCTTGCCCTGTCATTGCGCGCGTCACCACGCCCGCAAAGCTAATTTGGGCGAGCTGTACTTCGAACTCAATTTGACAGCGTTCAGGAAATTTTCGAAATTTTTGATTTTTCCTTTCCTTCGCTTCCAATCGAGTGTCATGGAGGTTCGCGATTTTCATCCCCCCTCCTCTCTAAGCTGCGGGGTAAATATTCTTATTTTTTTTTTTTTTTTTTTTTTTTTTTTTTTTTCAATTGTGAAGTTAACTAAAGCGGCACGGTGAGCGGTGGGTGATCCGGAAAAAATGAATTTTCCGTTTTTTTCTAGTACAGATCTCGTCGAAACGATTAACATGGCACGTTGTTAAGGTCAGTCGACCAAACCAGGAAACCAATTGAAAATCGCAGATTCCCCTGAAAACCACCAAGTTGCGCTTGCCTTAGAAGCCTTCGGCCACCTGCGTATGATGTATATTCGCGTATACAAAAGATTTTTAAAACAAAGCGAATCATTAGATAAAAAACGGTGACACTAACGGGCTGAACTAGGCATACCGTTATAACGCAAACCAAATAAGGACTAGAGAAATAATACTGAAAGTGATTTGAACGTCTTGCACGAAGAAGGAAAACATTTGCTTGTTGTTGGACTTGGTTTTGTCAGTGACACTGAGTACGTGCAACCATTTAAGAAAGAATCTTCTTTGAAGACAACTTCGTCGTTTTCTTATTCACTCAGCGTTCTAACCCACTTAGTTATTGCATGCCCGAGGAATACTTCTAGAGAATCAATACGCACAACATTGCTAAGATTGTCGCAAATGTAATAAGCAAAACTCTGAAATTGCCGCAATGCCAAGAATGAATTCTTACGCAAACATAGAAATATTTATGAAAATGAGCCTCCTTGACGGCCCAAGATAAATCATTTTGGCTTTGTTGAACAGAGGTAAAATATGCACTCCATTATGCTCCCTGAATTGAAATTTCAGGTACTTTAAGACGATGGAAGGTGCATTTTTAACTTCGGAACTAAAGGTTGAGTTACTTACGCCGTCATTGGAGGGACCAAATTTAGGGCATTTATCAAAACTCGCGCGCCGAAGAGCTCTTTGTCAAGAGAGTCAACGGCCCAATGCGGTAATATGCATGTTATGTCACAGTTTATGACAAGCTCTTGAACTTTAAAGGTGCGGAGTTATTCCGAGATATGCTAAAAATATTTCAGGCCGGATTTCAGGTCGTTAGACCTTCAGGTTCACGAAGCATGTGAAATGGTCTTCATTTTTAGCTGAAAATTGAACGTTTTATCTTGAAGAATTTTGCTGGACAAAAATTCTTTCTTATCTCTCCAATTACGTTTCCAGGAACGGAACGGTTCTCTTTTTTAAGCACCGTTCTTCGCATTATACAGGGCATTTCACGAGCGCACCGACAAATCTTTAGGGGATGTGGAGCTTGTAAAAACAAATGTTTAGGTCGCATAAAGTTAGGTCCGAAATCGCCTCGTTTCCGAGATACAGAGTGTTTAATTTCTTTTTTGTATGTTTTAAATACTTCAAAAACCGTTCGGAAGAGGACATAAAATTAGGGACCCGCTGTGGTGGGATGAATGGGCATGTTCCGGAGCAAACAGAACATTTCCACCTACACTAGTGGCGTCCGTGCGGCCATTCAATTGGCTGTTCTGGCTGAAAGAAATGGTACGCCACTAACTTTTTTAATGCGAATATACATTTTTAATATTCCATCAATTCTTAATTTAAAAAAAAGGGCTCTTAGTTGTCTGTTGCTCAAGCAAACGATTTTCAGAATTAAAAAAAATGGTTTCTCATCCCTGTTCTTGCCAAAAACCCGGTTTAGGTTTCCAATTGCGGCTTCTTTTTATCCTTTAGGAGAAATGAATTTAATTATCGCCTAGTAGCGGTGGAAAACACGAATATAACAAATAAAAATTGTCTGAGAAAATATGTTCGCAAATTAATAATTTTGACTAGAAAAAATAAGAAATTCATGTGAAAACGAAATGTACTGTAATCTAACGCATCACGTAAACGCACATAAATCAATATAAAAGAGATAGAAGACAGATGGTAAATATTGGATCACAATTTTTCAAAATTTCGACCGTTTTCCTCGACACATACTCATCCCAACTCGTTTTTGATTTTTTTTTTAATAAAAAAAAAATACATTAAACACTCCGTATCTTGGCAACGGGGCGATTTCGGACTTAATTTGGTTCGACCTAAATATTTTTTTTACCAGTTCTACATCCCTTGAATGTTCGTCGGTACACATACGAAACACTACATGTAGGTGATGACCTGCCTGCAACTTGCACACGGAATTACACCGGACCGATAATAGCACATGTGGAAATAGTACTGCTGGGATTTGTTCGCCGGACGCGAGCGGTCAATAAAATTTTTCTACCGTGTGTTATAATTATTCTTTAATTTCTTAACGAACGCACATAAATAATACACGCAAAAGCATACCCACTTGGTTGCATAAGAACGTGAGGTATTGCATAATAAATAAAGTGCTGCCTGTTCGTAAAAGTTTCAAGTATCATTAATAAATGAATACTTCAGGGATAGTATTCGATTACTTAACCAGAAGCGAATCCGCTCCATGTTAAACCAAATGTGTTTGTTAGGCGTGCGCCTTGAATAGAAATCTCTTATGGCTCAGACAAAAAAAATGACAATTTTCATTAAGAAACTGAATCAAGAGTATACATATATCGAATTAGAATGATTGCTTATAGATGGTTTTTTGCCATTTAAGGGATCTAAACGTTTACTTTCTTTTACTAAAATAGATGAGTTATTTCTGTTAGATTTACATTCTACTTTTACTAGCATGCCAAGTGCAGTTAAGTACCAACCAAATGGTTGAAAATAAACGTTGAACCACCATTTTAATTAACCATTAAAGGCTACTTTAGCCCCATATGACGGAACAAGATGTCACTCTAGCACTGTTGGTCACAGTTAGCGAACACGGGCATGTATAATTTCATTATAATAGCGCATAGATATTAGCAGAGATACGGACAACAAATTTTTGTTGCTAATAATACAATTTAAAGAACAATGGCGTTTATCCTGTCACTTAAACGTACCGTATCTAATTCCTAATATATTAATAGGAATATAATGCCTATTATATGCCCAAGTAAGTACCCATATAAGCGTATAGACTACTGAGGGTATTTGGATTTTTCCCGGTCAAGTTAATTGCTCTTCGCAGACGCAAACTTCATTAAACATGCCTCGTTGAGGTGAACTCTCGTCGATCAGCAGGTGTCAAGGTATGAAGGACTGCGCAAGTTGCAACTTGAAATTGCATATTAATCACGATAAATCATGCGTGTTATTTTTATTGAGTACGCAAAACTCGTTACTCAGCCCGATCTTTCTCCGGAATTTAAATTCGGAACCAACGGTTCTTGCGGACAATAATTACAGCTTTAGAGGTACTAAATATTTTTAAAACCATAAACTTGAAGATGCGCTTTTATGGGCGAAATTACTTAAGCTTCTGGGCCATTACGATGTTGAATCGTGCTAGGTGTATACGGGATTCTTCCTGTGTATAGTTAGTGTTATTTATGACCCAGCATGTATTACAAATTACACAATTTCAGAGAGCAAAGATTTACTTATTTTTGACTACCTATTTTTTGAATTTCTGAAGACTTATCGAGAAATCTCGATTTCCTTTTAATTCTAAAGAATTTTTGCCACGCCTTCGCCGGTCTCGTTGGTATTTTTCAGGCTTCTGCAAACGATTTCCAGAGGAAAATCATAACATTTTTGAATCAAACTTCTTTTCCGGAGGGCACAAAATCGATTAGTTAACACGCAACGATAGCATCACCGCCCCACTTCCTCGGCTGCCTTAGCACAGTTCTCGTACAATTCCTTCGTCGAGACAGTCGAGAATACAACCGACAGGTCAGCTGTACATTGACATATCCTGCGTCTTCAGAATGCTTGACAAGACCGTAGCCACACATCATTAACAAAACCGGGTCGAGAATGAAGTCCTAAGGGATACCCCAGAGAACCCTCGAAGGCTCCGACACAGATACTCGCCCACTGGAATCTCCCACTTAAGAAAGAATGAAGGAGTGCTCCGCACAGCCCCCTCAGGCCGTATTGTCTAGGTAGTGCTATTAATAGCTTGTGATCTACCTTATCAGATGCCTTTGACAAGTCAAAATAGAATGCAGCGAGACATTCATTGTCACAGTGTGAAAGATAGCTATGTCTGTGGAGCCTCCGGGCCTAGGTTGGTGCTGACAATTGATCAAGATGGTATTGATGAATTGACAAGAATGCCGTATTCTCAGGTTTATTGCTTTTTCAAATATTTTTGGGAATGAATGAAGCATTAGGCGGGCTCAGCAAGATAACAGTTGCGCAACAGTATTTCTGCTGAACAACACGCTGTCCATCAAATGGGAGGTCACGTCATTTTCTCACAGAATTTTAAACAGTTGCAAAAATGTTGTACAACCGTCGGCTCTAGTGAATGCAGTCATTGATACTGGCCTATAGTGAGCCTAGCCCAGGGGGGCAGACCAGGGAGGCCAGCGGACTTTTTCGGTCGGCGGCTTTTCTTGGGGGTAGGAGGGTGGTGATTAAAATTAAATATTTCGCCCAGGGCGCCAGACGTGCTAAGGCCCGCCCTGTCTACAGTTTTGAGCATAGCGCCCTTTTTTTGTGGAAGTGTTGAGTAGTTTAACCTGTTTTGGGTTAAGCTTGGAGATTCCACGTATTGTAGAGCGTACTGCGAAATAATATCAATACCCGTTGAGTACTTGTGTGGGAGATCCATGGTCATTCTCAACAAATCCGGTCTATCTAGGAACCTCGTCCCCTTGATATGGTGCGGTCGATGGGTCCTGCATGCGCATCCAAGTGAGCGCCGAAGTTTACGAGGGATCGAGAAATTTTTCATCGGAACGTGTAGGGCAAAATTCAAAATTAGTCTTCACGACTGGAAATATGATAGATCAAGTATCGTTTAGATACCACGATTAGAGTAAGATGAGAATATTCACTCTGAATCATGCCGAGGAAGACAGATGAAGCAACATGGGAGAACCTGCTTCGAAACGTAGCGCTTGCTGCAATTTGTGTCATTTGCCCTTTGGATCAATTTCACCATATTCGGTCTACATCTACAGCAAATGTTCGTCTTTTTTTTTTTGAAGATTCTTATGCTGCTTTATCAACAAAACCAAATAATGTATGCATTCTCACTACGCGGAATCGTCGTTGGAATTAGCTAGCCGGATTCATGCAATATGCATGAACAACGGCAGCTGGTAAAAAAGCTTTATCTTGCAAATTTGTAAATGGAATTAAACAATGCACGTTGCAGTGATGAGCGCAGAATGGCCCAGAAACATCAAAAGACGGAAGATTGAAATTCAAGTCAGACATAATTATGAACGAGTGGTTGCCATGTGGGGTCTATTAGGATGAATAAATCGTTCGAAATGATGATCATGTCATGAAGATATGCATATCAGGTCGACAATGAATTTGCTCTTTTAATACTGTTCGTCAGATCTTCCATCGAAAAAGGTTTCTATTGCGAAATTTGGCTCACCTAGTTCTAACCACTTTCGGGCTGCAACCGCTCTCCCCAACGGTTATTTTCCAGCGTCTCCCCTTGATATATTAACATTCTGATTTAATTTGCGGGTGGGTAATTCCTTAAGCAACTCCCCATACAAAGTGGAGATTTATATCCAGCCCGAAATGATTAAAACCTTCGCTGAAAATGAGAAGAGAAGATACCCGGTAAATTCGAGATACATAAATCATATTTTCATCTGGCCATTTACGGTGATCATGTCCCTACTAATGTTTGCTCAACATGCATAAATTCGACATCGGTCCGTGATAAATTTTACGAAAAGTGCATAAAATCCCATAGCAGATGGCCGGTTCCCATCAACAACTGGGTTTAAACAGATGTTATGTGCCTGATGGTTTTGGGTTTCTAATGGTATCCCGATTTGGCTTTTGTAGGTATAAAAATCATTATGTTTGGATCTGAAACGGGGAAATTGGGATCTTAATTGAAATCCTGCTAGAGAATGGACACGTCGAGTCTCCATAAATATTTGCTGCTTCGATGTGGGCCCTCCCAGAATTTTTCCTCGCGGTCATTCCGAGGCTCGTCTTTCCTCGGGCCCATTTTCTTCGTTTATCTCGACGTTTCTTTGTCACACAATCCTTTCTTCCTCATTTTCAAGACGTCCCTTGTTAAATCCCGTAATCGGTGGCCACTAAGAAGGTCATCAACTCACTGAAGTGTTAATTTCATCACATTTCAAACAAATTGCTTCCTGACTTGACGCAATTCCAGCAAATCTTTTACTCCACTTTGCTCATTGATTATTAAACGTGTGTTTCCATTTACAACGGACTAGTTAATATCTCGAATATATTAAACAAGCTCCGTCTTTACGTTATTTATGTGATTCAATTGGAAGAATGACCGATGATAATTATTGTGCCAATTCCACTTATTTAAAGGAAAAGTTTGGGACCTTTGGACTCGAAGATGCCACAGCGAGACTTCCGAGAATGCAATCTCAGTAACTCACGCGTGTAATAACAACAGAAACTCTGTGATAACACAGTTATGGATTAACGTTGAACAAGCCTTTATTTCACTTTCAATGATCTGTATATGCAAACATTAGCACATTACAACAGTACAAAAACCGGTATTATAGACGCAATCGTTCCTCATCTGAAGTCACAATAATAACAACTAACTCAACGACATTTAGAACCAAGTGGGCGATTCTTAAGTGAACCAATGCATAAAATTAGCAGATATTTATATACCACATAGTTTGCTTACCTCTAACCTTGACAGAAGCATTAAAAAGCAAAAGTCTTTTGAATAATTCATCACTTTTTGAATCAGTGTGGTCTGCTATTCTGGTGGAATAATTTTCGTTCGCTTCTTCATTTTGAATTCCGCTCTGAAATCGCCGAGTCTCGTACGCAAATTCGCAAAAAATGGCAAATTCGGGTCAAGCAATTTACCTTAACACCTTTTTTTGGGTCGCGTGTTGAGAAACCAAAAACACACATACGCTCCTTGCAATAATTGTGATGTTTATTGATCATAAACCGCATATGTATTTTAAAGGAATCTCATTTAGTGTTTTGCAAGAAGCCCCAATCTCGTTGCTTTTGGTGCATTACGCAATTTATTGGTAGCAGAGATTTCACGATTTGTTTTTGTTCGGCGGTTTCCGATAGGGAACAATATTTCTGTTTCTTTGTTGACGGAGAGGGAGACAAAGGCGGAAATTAAAATTTTCCATTGTTTCGGGAATCGCTTTCGGAGGCCTGGAGATGTTCGTCGACGCCTTGGCGAGCGAAATTCCAGCCAAAAATGCCTCAAAATTTTAGAGAGTTTTGGTCCGATCGTTTTGACGTCACATCTCAGTCTTTGCCAGCGCGCCGGCGCCGCAACGAAAACCGAAATTTCCCATAATTTCAAAAAAACGCGCTTTCAAAAACCTGAAGATGTTCGTCGACGCCTTGGCAAGCCAAATTTCAGTAAAAAATGCCTCAAAATCTTAGAGAGTTTTCGTCCGATCGTTTTGACGTCACACCTCAGTCTTTGCCAGCGCGCCGGCGCCGTAACGGAAACCGAAATTCCCCAAAATTTCAAAAGAACGCGCTTCCAAAAACCTGGAGACCTCCGTTGACGCTTCGGCAAGCGAAATTTCAGGCAAAAAGTCTCAAAATTTTAGAGAGTTTTGGTCCGATCGTTTTGACGTCACATCTCAGTCTTTGCCAGCGCGCCGGCGCCGCAACGGAAACCGAAATTTCCCAAAATTTCAAAAAAACGCGCTTCCAAAAACCTGGAGACCTCCGTTGACGCTTCGGCAAGCGAAATTTCAGGCAAAAAGTCTCAAAATTTTAGAGAATATTGCTCCATCCGATCCAAGGTTTTACGATATAGATCATTTTTCGTAGCGTACCCCGTTGATAAGCTCATACGTAATCTCCTCTCGACTTTTAACATAATTTCAATTGCAGGAAGAATCGTAATGTGATTGCCGTAATTACATCAATAATTACCCCACTCTTCTTCATCACAACGTGCGCATTCCGCAACAAAAATGTAAGTAGTATTTACTTCACTTTTAAGGCAACTTTCCATTGATCCATGGTCGGGTGGTCAACTTTCGTAATAAAGGGACACCACTCGAAAAAAGTGAAGTAAAAGCAAGAATAAAACTTAATTGAGAGGACACACTTTTATGGAGATCTTAAAAAATCGGGTCGCCGAGGATCATCTTTGGTCTTGAAGAAAGTAAAACCCACCTATTATTTTAACAATGTAATTAGTTGAATTACTTTCGTTTGCGGCGCTTTGTAGGGTCGAGCATAATTAAATTAAAAGCTCGCCAGCCTGTTATTAAAATTAGAAATTAGACAATAACGTTAATTGAAAATGGGCCTTACTGGTGTCGAGCCCATGACGATTCGCTTTTACGACATTTGCCTTAAACAGTTTTCGTGTTGGTGAAATAGCGGATAAAGTATGGTTCGGGGTTTGGTTCGAACACGTCATGAGAAACTGTGGAGAAAACTGCGAAATGACAAGAGGCCAAAAATGATCTAAAATCCGAGATTGAAAAATGCTGGTACCACTAACTCCCAAGAGAACCGATGCAAAGGTTGGGCCTTCGTGCGCCAAAAAACCATGAAGAGCAGAAATCATTACAGACCTATGGAAATCCTAAGCAAATAATCATCCCCGAAACAGAGAAAATTTGACAAAGTTCATTTCTTCAACAAACCTCGCGGCAGACTTGATCTTAGCTAAAGAATTTCCGAGAAATCTGATTACCATCGCTAACCTAAACTGACCTTAAATTCTCAAATTTGCAGGCACTCTGGACGATATTTTAAGGAAACAAAATTCCTGTTTAAATTAGGAAAAAACCTGGATGAACGGATGACATACCAAACACAAATGTTGCCGGATTTTGGTATTGCAAATCTTAGGTCGCACTCAGTTGCGGACGAATGTGTTTAACCTAAACGAGCTAAAATTTGCCTTTAGAGTTGGCCCGAAAAACGAGAAGAATAAGAGCACAAGACTGCAAGAAGAAACGGAAAGAGAAGAGCAAAGCGATAGTAACTGAAAAGGACAAATTCTATAATGACAGAAAGTGAAGTTTAAGATTCTCCAGACACTTTTTTAATAAAAGTGACAAATTTGTAAAAATTATGGAAAAAGAGGAGAGCGACAATATAGCAAAGTGGGAGGAAAAATTAACCAGACAATAAAATTAGTGGAAAAACCAATTTGCGTTGAATGAGAAAAATTCTAGAAGATTAAGATGAGATTGTAATTTCACAAGACATTTTTGGAAATTCTGGAAAATATCGGCCAGATACGCATGCTCAAATCTCTGCTAATAAATTTAATCTACGCAAAAGATGATTGAGAATTAAAAAAAAAACATTTAGATATGAAAATCACATATTATGCTATTGGTAATGGCCAAAAAACTGAATGACTGGGAAAATTTTCAAAAAAATTCCCCCTTCGAGGGTAATTCACAACTTAGTTACAAAATTGTGTTTTTAACGAACTCGAATTAGCGTGGAGAATGAATTTTGTCAAAATGTTTGTTGTTTTTACTATGTAGTCTTGACTCATCCTTGGTGTTTTATAATCCAGGGAGAGATCAACTGAACTTTGGGAAATCAACAAATTGAAGTTTTGATTTTTGCCTTATGCCTAATTTCCAAAACTGATTTTAGAAAAATTCATAAATTTTTAAAAATAAAATTTAAATTTCGAATACTTCCTAAAACAAGATTATTTCCACTTAAAATTTCTAAAATTTTGGTTGATAATAGTGACAAAATAATGTTATTTTCCTTCCCTGCATTTTGTCTCTTTGTTTTTATGCTCATTTTCTCTCCTATTTTCAACATTGTTCCGTCCTTTAATATCAAATTTTTTTCCTTATTGTTTCTACTTTTCTCGCAATTTCTATTCGTAAAATACAACCCCTCTAGGTTTTCAACCAATTTAGTTTTCGTTTTAATACCAACTAAAACTTCTTATTAAAGTTAACCCAACTGTTTCGATGTATAGTTGTGGCAGACACCTTGAAGGAAAAAACCTGAAACCGCAATACAAAAAACCAAAGCTCAACAGTGACCACTAATGGGATATACATACCCTATATGGACAAATTAAGCGGTTGCAGTTCCATTTCATTCAAGACCGGTACTAAATCTAGTGCAACTAATTTACAGGCTATTTCATGAGGTTAACGAATCGCTTACCTTGCTAAGAAATTAGTAATCCACTTTGTCAGTAATCGGAAAATATATATTGTGCACTTTTAACACAGCAAATAAGAGTCAAATTTGTTAGATTACGAAACCGCTGGTGCATCAATGAACCGCCCGAGTGCCAAACGCATGAATTCGTCAAAATTCGAAACAATTTAACCAAACGCCCAAAATTCCGTCAAAGCGCGTTCGGGAATTCGCAATTCCGCAACAAAAGACGGTCGAAAACGCGCTCCCCGTGCTCCTCTAACCGATCGCAGACGGGTAATAATAACAAAACACTATCGCCGAGACTGGCGGATCGTGGTTGCTGTGAATGCACTCTGGCTGGTGGAAGCGCAAGTTTGAGAAGAGGAGAAACGTTGCCCCTGTCCCTTTCTAACCTTCAGATCATATGTTGATGCACTAACGTTGTTTTGGTGCGGAGAGGACCTTTAGGGGCGGGGGTGATGGGGGGTAGGTGACGGAGAGTTTGGCTGAGAGCCGACTAACTTTTGGCTTTTGTATGTGAAAAGACGAGATAATGAGTTGTCAGCCACTGTCTGTTGTTTTAGGGATGGTCTATGGGGTTTTGCGGAAAAGTTGCATTAAGTAGAATTTATGGCTTAGACAAGTTTTGATGCTTTGATTGGAAAAACACAGGAAATACTCGCAAGAAATACGGCTGAAACTAGTAAAACATGAGCAGGAGAACGAGCCGAGAAGTCGTTTCGTGCAACGATTCACTGAATGACTTCAGACACTGCGCGCATTTTCTCGTACTAATTAAGTTTGTGAGTTAAATCGTGTTAGCTCGCGCGTAGTGAAGGAACAAAGCTCGACCCGCGAGCGAATCGCTTAAGTCACCGCTTACTAAATTCGCCGCAGTGAGTCGGCTTCACTCACTAAATTTCGCATGCAAAAGCAACTAACTAAATCTCTAATCAGTCATCTACATCCTAACATAAGCGAGTTTCTGGTTGCTTACAGTACTGGGTTTAGTAAGGTGGCAACAAAATTCCCAAAGTTCCTCTGGAAACTTCAAAGCCAGAGTAGAATCAGGCTTAATTCGCTGGTTACTAAAATCCCAACAGTGACTGGAATTTATTCACGGAATAGTTCTTTGTGGTTCGAATGCACTCACTAAATTTGGCGGTAATGAGTGAGATGAGTTCTCAGATAAGAAAGTGAACGGTAGTTGCGCAATAGATTAGAGCTGTAACACTAAATTTCGCGAAAGTGCGACACAGCAACACTCACACACATAGACACAGTCAAAGACACAGTAGTTAGCTTGTTCCATTACTCACTTAATTTGGCGTGGTGAGTAAAATTATCCAACGAAATTTCGCATGAACTGAATGAAACTCACTCAAAAAATTTTCAATCATGAGTTCAATATGTGTTCCTATATACATATCAGTCAAGTTTCTGTATATTTGTGTGGTTAATAGCGCTTTAGGTCGTAACAGGTATAAATTTCGTGAAAGTCCCTCGTTAATGACCCAGATATACAGGGTATCCGGGTTTTTTGTAGCAGGATTTTAACCACGTATTCTACGCATAAAAATAATATTAATTTGCTATATAAGCTATATTCGACAAATGCTTTGTTAAGAAAATACAGGGCGTTAAAGTTGTATATTTCTTTCAATTTATCTTTTGTAGCTCCCAAATTTTTAAGATATTTAGCTCAGACTTTAATCATAAGTTACTCTTTAGAGTCTGCATGATTAGATAATACTAAATGATCGCGAAAATCTACAGGGTGATATTTTTTGGAGTTATGACCCACTTTATCGCCCAAAACATTTCTGTAGTGCACCGAATAGTATTTAATTTTAGGAATTTAAATTGCTCATTTTCCTTAAAAATTTCTATGTGTTTTGACCATTTTAATAGCTATGACCGTTTCCCGTTTTTTACTAAATGGCGAAGTAATGCATGCTAAATTTTTCATTGAATACGTTTGGTTGGTTGGTGACATCTCCGTCATTTTACTAATATACATTTTCTGGCACTACCATGGTGTAAACCGGATTAAGAATTTATTTGATAACAATATTAAGAGTAAAGAAGATTTTTACCAGAAGAGAAATGAAAAATAGCATTAAACAACAAGACAGCGATAATTTATTTGGTAACAAAATAATTTAAATCAACATCGAATAATAATTATTACAAAAATTATTCGAAACTCTCGTCACTACGTTCTACATATAAATTCGAACGTCGATATAAAGACCGCCAAAAATCCCTCAACTTCTTCTTTGTCTCAAATTCTTCTCAAATTTAAATTCTCATATCTCTAGTTATTCTAAGAGCAGAATTTTTCATTCGCATTACAAGCAGAGCAGAATACATATTATCTTTCCTAAACCTCTAAACATGAAAGTGTAGAGGTGTTAGATCGGGCGATCCAGGAAGCCAAGGGATTAGTCCTCCACAAACTACTCATTTCTGCGTATAACTTGAATTTAGGCGGTTCCTCACCACCAGGAAATAATGTGAAGAACATCAGTTCGATTTGAGCTAAATATTTCAAAAATGTTAAGAACTATAAAAGATAAGTGGAAAAACTAAAAAACTTTAATACCCTGTATTTCCTTAGCGAAGCATTCTCGAACATAGTTTATATAACAAACTAATGATATGTTTACGCGTAGAAGACGTGGTTAAATTCTGCTTTAAAAAAACGGATACTCTGTATGTAAAGGGTCATTTTGATATTCTACTATATTCAATTCAAATAGATTTGAATTTCTTCTGAGATCGTGCAATATGTGGGACTAAAAGCGTAGGTATTCCACACCACCAGAACCAGTACGTATTCAGCAAAATACCTATTTTCTCAGTAGGCCTCAAAAATCCCAATTGCAGCAACAGCTTTAAACTCCTTTATTAGAGCTCAGAATCCCCCTTTCGATGTTGAAAATAGCACTTACAACCCGGAAAACATTAGTTTAACCTACCCCGACGTCACCCCCTTGTAAAAAAATCAAATTCGTCAAGCTACCGCTTTAGGTTAATGGAGTGTTGCACTTCCACAGCCACGTAAGGGCTGGAAACCCCCCACCGGAAGCGGTATATTAAAATTCTATTTCAGTTTTTCTCTGAAATGAGACAAGAACCGAACTGAGAACGTGAAGTTTAACGTTAAACTTTCAGTTAAGGTTGACAGTGATTCAATAAATTGACTCTAAACTAGGAATTCTGGGAATCGCAGGTACCCTTACAGTCTCCCACACCCCATCAATTAAAGATCCGCCATATGTTGAAGTGCTGACCACAAGCTTCTGGTTGATGCCAAACAAAAGCATTCTCCCAGCTCAGGGGGGCGCAAATGCAATTTAAACGAAGCAGATAACTTTTGTTCGGGTAAATTGAGGGGGAGAAACGAGTATGTGGTCGTTTATACGAGATTTCGATATATGGTTTCACCCGATCTAAATTCTTTCCGTAAGTGGTCCCAATTAACAGCTATTTAAACGATCTTCGAACAATCGCTTACTAACTGCAACAGCAGCAATTTTATTGAATTAGTGGCAACAATTAAATTAACCTCAATTTATTGCCCGTTGTAATTGTGAGCGGTCAAGTAAGAGGTCAGGAATGGTAAGAAGTTTTAGCAAAGAGAAAGAGGGTTTCTAAGGAAGTTACTGCCTGCAACAACTGTCATCAGGAAGGTATTATGTCTGCTTTACGCAATCTCATTAATAATTTAAATGAACATCTTAGAACACCACAGAAGGAAGCGTGTTCTGCTCATAATATGCAAATCTTCATGATACAATAACGAAGTGATTTATGCGGAGCTAATTGCCGGACAAAGCCGGATTTGTGTCAAATAAATTTCGCTACAACTCGGAAACAGCCTTCACGGAAGGTAGTTTCTACACATATTACGAAATCGAGACATTTTCAGGCAAAACGTGCCAGACTGTGAGTTTATCGCAACTGACGCAATGCAGCCTTTACGGACGCATCTTAGTTACCATGGAAACGGCGACATCAATTCCGATAGGCGAAGGCCTTCTCCCCGTAAGTGCGGAACGACACTTGTTCGAATCAGAATCACTCCATGGAGATGGGTCGAAATAAATCCCCCTTTAAAACCGATTTTCTCGTTGATTTATCCTGATTACCTCAAATTAAATCTAAATCCTTCAGAGATGCACCAATGGAGTTATGCATCCGCAAGTAATAAATTATTAAATCTGTTCAAGTGTTGTTTATAGAACTAAGTTCAAGTAACATTAAGTAGATGAAGCACAAGTGCGTTTTTGTTTCGGCAATCACGGCGATTATTAAGTAACGCACTTCGTACTCGTGCAGTTGTTATACTACTTAACTACTAAGGATATAAATAGTGTCTGTCCGCTTCAATATTGAGCCTTATAATGAGTAGTGGGCACTTGCTGCGTCTTTTCTCCATTTGCGTTGATTAATAATTCGCAGATTAAACGCAGAGCTTGTGCTAAACGAAACAATCTGCGTTATCGCAAGCTCAACTTATGATTCCACCGTTCTAGAACGGGGAGTGACGTCCATACCCCTGTCAGCACCCTCGTGACCTCGCAGACCTCTACGCGCGAATTTCCAGAATATCTGCAAAACCTGACCCCATCAGATCTCCCATCCTATCCGATCTCGTACACTTTTACATACATCGCTGTAGGTCCTTGGATGAAAATAATTACACCCATAACTGCTACCATCAATAACCTGTCAAAACTAATACTTCACGTCGTCTTTAAAGTCCTTTAAGCGTATCTTATTATAAATATTTTCTATTAATAATGTCCAGGTCCGTTGCAATACAATACTTGCCGCCATAATAACACCGCGGTGGAAATAATTTTTCACTGTATGAATTATACATGGTTCGCTCCTGAAGAAATGTCATTGCGGCAATTGCCATATGCAAATAATGCAGAGAGAGTTGGATGTGGAGGAAAATATGGCTTACTTATTTATGACAATTTTTCAGTTATTTATGCGCCTAGTGATCGAATTTCTTTATCCCCGAGGCGCTTCCCAAATAGTCACAAAATGTACCGTTATTACGACCAAACAAGAGATTGCACTATGTGTCTAATAAGTGCCGTATAACTTTGTTTATATAGTCCAATTAAGTGTTTAAAATAAACGTCGCGCCATTGCGCATGCGTCGCTCACTGCGGGGCCATTAACGAAACATAATCTAGTTTTATTTTAAAATAAACTTTAAATCTGTGATTTGAGGGCAAGGAATGTGATATGCGTGGCCTCGATGGCCTGGTGCTTAATTTCCTTGGCAATTTCAGAAGCCATTGCTTTCCTCATAGGAAAATACGTCTTAATAGTGCAAAGAAACATAAATTTTCTTCTCGCACTGGGAAGCCTATTATATTTCATTACGATGTATCCTGCTGGTGGTTCAGAGAGTCTTTTGCCCAGGTGCTTTTTTAAACATCAGTGATTTACTGAGGGAACTTTGTTGGGAGATACTAGGAAGTAGCATGGACATCATTCCAAATAGAGTATTCGGTTGGTTTTGGTAGCAGGATTCGACCGCTTCCGGGAGACCTCAGTGGATTCAGGCAAAATGGCGCTGCAGACTCCCATCATATTTTCATAGTTTTCAAAGTACGTGCAGACAGCATTCCTTACGGAAATTCGAAATTTCTACAAGAAGGCGCATGCGATATGTCCCCGTTCTCATGGTACAGCCAACCCCTCCCGTATCAGTTGCAGGCACATTTTCAAAATGTGACGTCAGAGGTCTATGGCTTCACTTGCGATTTGGTTGGAAATGAAACAAAATAAGCAGATAGATAAATGATGAACGAAAAGATGAATAGCGAAACAAGAAGAATAAATACTAACTGACATGTGTATACGTATGGTCTACGCACACACTGACTCCACACATTGCATTCAGTTTCGTGTAGTAAGTGAGGTTTGTCAGTTACAGTTGAAGAGCGAGATCGAGGTACATTGTGCGAAAGCTCCCGCACAAGGCTCCACCTGACCGTAGCCCATTCAAGTCGTCACTCACTAAATTCAGCGCAGTCAGTTAACTTCACTCACCAAATTCCGCCTGCAAAATCGCGATCTGAACTAAAGCTCTAGCGGTTCAAATACATTTTCAGATAATCGAGTGAAATTTTTGAATCTTGTGTAGTGAGCGTGAAGTAGCATTTCTTTGACAAATAATTAAAACTTACTAATTTGAAAATTTTATTAACGTTCCTGTGCCTCATTAGTCTAATTTTTCCTCTTTTGGAGACATCGAAAAATGCCTTGCAGGTCCGTAATAAAAAATCTCAAATCCATTTCCGAAATGTCCAAAATTTCCCTTGTAAAATCATTTTCTAAAATCCCTCACGGACACTCAGCAATATACGGTAAAAAATGCGGGAGGCTAATCCTCAACGAAAGTGTCATTTTGTGGATCGCAATACTCACTTGATCTGTCTAGCTGTGAATATCTCAGAAACCCTAGGAGATATGGGAAAATGGTCCAACAACGGTGCTAGATCTGTTCTTCGCAAATAAGTTTTTGATATTTTCAGTGTAGGATCTGTTTAAGTTCTACTACAAAGAGCTATGCCGGGGTTAATTAGAATGCGTTTCCTTGTCACCATGATATTGTTCAACACATGAACTCTTCCCTAAGACATTCACAAACACGTAAAGGTGTTTGCACAATGGATTATTATAGCAAACAGACGTTTAAGCACATGCAAGCAGAACAAATTTTTTAATTGGCGCGAAGGTTACATCATTAAGTCCATGTTTGCCTGGCATTCCAACCTCATAAAGAAAGAAAGAAAAATTCGGGCAAATACTCATCTAACTCTATGCAGTTCCTATTTTACATTCGTGTAAATTTAATCTTACCTAACCGGGAATTACAGGTGCCAGGTGCTGCGCACTTCCCCGAAATTCGTGTCTTTTATGGTCATTTTTATAGCCCCCCAAGTGACTTGGCAACTCCGCGGGGGCCCCCAGACAATACCCCAATCTGGCCGTCTGACTAGGTCTCAGGGGCGGACGTTAATGATATATATTTCACCCGAAACAATTTGATGAGAACCCGCATTGTCTTTTAGGGCTTTTCCAGGGATCCGCCCCTATTTTAAAGCCCTGTTTAGACGTCGATTTCATCAGTTCAAATTGCGAAGAGTTCCCACGCCTATTAAGTGAAATGAAGACATTATAATTTAATTTCGACAAGTCATGACAATAATGTTGTCTTTGATTTTGACACGTATTGTGTGCAGAATTACATGCTCGAAGATTTGATTTATGTACTCATTTTTAGATAGTATCAGTTCCTAATTGCTGTGAGCCAAAAGTGCTGTGAGTGGTAAATTATTAACTTGAGGACCATATTTATGTAATGATTGATCAATAAGGCGGCAAAGGAGCATTTAATCCTACTTAATCGACTCTCCATTATTGGTCCAAGACAATCGCGCTGACCTGGTTCAATTCAGGGTGCTGGCGATTAACCGTATCCTGCTTCTTGGGTTGAGGGACGCTAATAATGTCGCCATTAAGAGCATAAATCTCCTTTATTTTTGCCACGATGCAGATATACTTTACGTGAGCTAATTCTCCACACTAGCGAACATTTATCTTCACATTTAACTCTGAGTATGAGTTATACGGAACAAGGATTAAATTTGCTAGATATAATGTATAAGGTTCCAACATCTTCATTACTTATGCGTTTAAAAATGATATGCAGCTGGTAGATCGTGTCGTAAATCGTGAATAGTGAGTTCCGACCTTCATTTTGATTCTGTAATACCAGGGTTTCTTGAAACGGTGCTGCTTATTCAAGAGGATTTAGTTGCGTCAGAGTTAAATTGCCTCGAGAGTTGGATTAATTAAGGGTGGGCCGCGGACCTACTTAAGGGTCGATAGTATTTGATAGTGAGGGCGCTCGAATTTCCCAAGAGGAAGCGCGAGAGCCGCACTTTAATTAAAAATGGCAAAAGCCGCGATTGGACGTAAGTCGTTCTGGGTCCGATGGGTTTCCCGGAGTCCATCCCTCTCGGTGACGACTTCGGTAACCCATTTATCTCTCCGTTACAAGTCTTCAGTACCTTCTTGCTTTGAACAACCTCCTTCTTTAATCCCTGACCATCCGTGGTGCTTTCGCGCGTTTAAGAAGACCAACGATCACGCATGCCGCAGTAGGGGTAACCGTCAAAAAACCCCACGTACGTCTTGAAACGGCGGAGGTATGTCTTAGATCAATTCATATCTTGTCTGTTGTCAGGCGAATGTTTGACGGTAAATAGGAAGTGGCTTAATCAACGCCCTACGTTCACGGTTTGATTTCATCGAAACTGTTTTCGGTTGATCTGTGCGTCGGCTGCCCCGGAGTTTCAATGGAAGCGGAAAAAATTGCACATTTGGACGTAAAATTTAGCGCTTTTCACGCATTCTCAGCTAGAAAATGGAAATTTACATAGAAAATATCACTGATACACTTTCAGGATTGTCCCTCCACATTACATAAATTTACGGTCTGATTGCGAGCAGAAAATTTATGAGCAGATAAGTTTACAAATCATACTAATTAGGCACTATCTAATCGCCCCAGGTCGGTTTCATTTGCAGGAACCAATTGCTACAGAAATTGCTATTGACCATATTTGAACTCATTGGATATTACTGACCAAATGTTTCGGCCTTAGAACGAGTATCTCGAAAACTGTTTATTTGCCGATTTCTTCGGATTCTTGCGGCTTCGGATTCAAACGAATCTGCGCCTTTTCCAACCGGTACGCGATATTTCATGTGGGAGGACAATTTGTCTCCGAAAATAATCTAAAAGGGCGTTCTGGCATCAATCGAATTTGGGAACGGATTTTCGAAATTATCGCCCGGCATCGCTTATTAAAAACCCTGAATGAATTTAAATGACGGTTCTTAAGGCTTAGGGCCTACAGTTACAATAATAAATATTAATGAGGATCGAAAAGGCAAAGTTCCGTTGAAGTTTTAAGTGGTCCTCCAACGTGGTTCGTTTCATTTGCATTTTAACCGATCGGAATTGAGGGCTAAGTCGCCGGGATTAAATGACGATGCCGAATCACTGATCCTAAGGAAAATACTTGCAAATAATATCCAATAACGTCCGATGATGAATGTAGACAGCTAATAGGTCATATACATAATTTATGCAAATACCACCCATCGGGAACTAACTCTCTGTACAACTTTGACCTTAAAGCCTTCATGTTACAGATAAAAAAATGTCCGACAATGCAAGTGTAAAAAGTGTGAACATTGCCCAACGATCGGCTCACGATTCTGCATGCGGGTTGAAAATGAGTCAAGGTTTCCCCATAATTTGTACTATTTAACTGGCTGCATAATTTATTCGATTATTTATAGGCATATTATCTCATTAATGGCATTAATCAAGGCGACAAGTAGGCGGGAATGAATCTATTGTATTGCGGCCCTAAAACCGTAAAAGCTCTCTTCATATTAGATTTAGTCCGAAAAGGAGCTTTTTGCCATGTAGATATGTCCTTTGATAAGGACCCTCTCTTGTAGAGTGTTCTTGGAAATTAGTGAGGCAGCCAAATGGGTGGTCTAGCTTTGTGCCAACCGCGGTATTGTTTTCTGTTTGCCTTTGGTGTATCTATAAGGTGTGGCATTCCTGTCTTTCTCTATTATAATCAGAGTGCGTTTTTGGATTAATTCGATGGATTAGTTCACGTATCGTTATAGCTTTTTCTTGCCGGCTTAATGCTCCTTTCTAAGTGAGTACCAGCGGGAGGCAAAAGAGGCAATTTTTTAAACAAATTAATAAAAAAAAGGTAATTTGTAACTGTTAAAAAGTAGCAGGGGGCGGCGGACGTAAGTAGGTCCAAAATTAATTAACTATAAACCTTAGAAGAATCGATTGTCGAAAGTGTTAATGGAAAGTGGAATAATTGCTTGTTTAAAACTCATTACTAGTCTTCTTAAATATTTGACTGCTCAAGTGCATCGGAGAAAGATGATGTATTCAGGCAGCAGTAGTTCTAGCACCTGAAGCTAACAGACACACGTATTTTATGGCTTATTTGTATAAAAATTATTACTTTTCTGACGTACTGTCAATGTGCTGCGGGGACATTGTCCAAGACGATGTGAAGCTCGATGGAAATCGACAAATACGAAATGTTGTGGGGAATCCTTCAGAGTTCGTGTTTTTACACTTGCTGCTTACAACTGCTTCACGCCCTTTTAGGCAGAACCTGTGGTACGACGTAGGACTTCGAGAAATTTTCCAAAACACGTTAAGTACAATGGCGCCATAAGGGCGCTTCGAGCTGGGAAATCTCAAAAACGGGATTTTTTTTCACATCCTTCCCCGATGTATTCAAACATTTTTGAGTGCCCTTCTGATTTATGCGTCAATATGCTCGTTCCTAAAATGGCCTTTAAGGCTATCCCAACGGCAACGGCACACTTAGGGGGATTGATAAAATTTTTAAAAATCAGCGAAATGGACTTCCCCGAGTTGCTTCCCTCTCAAAAACCTTATCCGTTGCGACACTGAAGGTTGTGAAATTTATTTACTTATGATCTAAGGATGATCTAGTTGTTGAAATTTCACTTTCAACACCGAGTCAAAAAACGTCAGTGATATATCCGTTGTTCTATAGTTATCAGAAAATTTTGAAAAATATTTTATCCACTACGTCGTCGCTATACACATCAGTGTAGTTCCAGAGGCAATAGCGTTCTTTCCACAGTTCCTTAGCTGCTGTCACAAATTTCGGTTCGATAACACCTCTGTTTACTCCCTGCAGATTCGATTTATTCAATAATTATTTAGTGTTTCAGTGTCGGTTCGATTCTCGCGAATTCTTGTATAGAGAATGCTGCGGCCCTCTCCGGGCAGTCAATTTTTAGCTCGGAAATTGTCGCAAAATAGTTTTGAAAATCCCCTAAACCGGGTGGCATTCTTCACGAACTATCCGAAAGGATCTTGATCATTTTGACGATATGATTTTTCTAATTTTTTCTCATCGAATATCCACGAATTTACCCACGAAGATTTTAATCGACACCTTTGCTAATTTTTTTATCGGTTTTATGAAAAAGGGGGATTAATGTGTCGCTTCAAATAGTGCATATCAAAGATTCTACAATTATCTTCCATGCTCTCAATGCAGCATGCAGAAATCGTATCATTTGTCTTACATATAGGGAAATCGCCCGAACTCGTTCTTTCAAGAATGCAAAATCATCCATAAACACCTGTCAAATATTCGAGATAACCGAGAAAAAGAAGAAAATTGCCAACTTGCACTCTTCTCTTCGGGCTAAACCATGAATGAAGGCGAAATGTGGCACACGGCCTGATTTTGATTTCTTCTTTGAATCGAAGAACTCAGTTACGTTGGCATGAACAAGAAAATTGTACTGGAAGTAGTATTACTTATGCACGAAAGATTCTCGACAAGCCGCTTCGGAAACATTAGTCGAATTACGCTACGGCGAATTCGTAACGGAGGAAGCCATTTTTCTCTGTAGTACATTGAAAGTTCGAAGTTCGAAAGTAATTGTACTAAATAGAGGTGCATTAAAAAGTACAATTCGGCAGTACATTCACACCCCTGGACCAATTTCTTCGCTTTGGATAATGCGTTCGTGCCGATCGGATTGAGACGTAATTGATTGTAATTTTGCGTGCCTGAGCTTCGGATCTTTGAGGAGATATCACTTATTTTATTTGGGCATGAAAACGATCACGGAAGAGGATTAACCGCAAATTGCTAATATGTATTTCGAGGAGGTAATCAGCCAAAATGTACCCTAATTTTAATTTCGTTTGTGCCGAAGATGCCGCAACGATAGCGCAGCTACAAAAGTGAAATTCTTTTTTAATAATATATTATTTCAGGTGAGAGTATTGTAGTTCCTTATCTTTATGCTCTTGAAAGTTTAATTTACCAGTAATTTTCTTACCTTTAGATGTTGGAGAAGTTTGGAAGCTTGAGAGCAAAACTCGCTTTCAAACCGGCTAAGGCAACCGCGGTATTCACAAACTAGAAGGTCCCTGGCTTGGCGTACTAGGCACTTCTTCGATTCCGAGTAGTTCTGGTAGATACTGCAGAAGTACTTGTCTATGAGGCCTTCCACCTCGCTTTTCACCTAAAAGGACGAAACTACCATCAGCCAAATTTATCCCAACAAATGCAAACTTCCGCCCTTTCATCCCTAAAAGAGGGTAATTTATAGCTTCATAAGGGCTCATTGTAGTGCATAAGGGGGATGCATAATAATAGCGATTATGTTTCGTTTGCACGTATTGTGAATGTGGGTGGGAACTTTTTTCCGTTCAAAACAGCAATTTTATTTATCACACACAGTATAATTTCTCAAAACATACCTGGAATTTCAATGATGACAGGGCATAAATTCACCTTGCGCGATAAGACCCATTGAATTCTACACAAATATATCAGTTTCTCAAAATCTCCATAAAGTGATTGATTTTAGACTCGGATGAAATATATTACAGGCACTCGGCTAAGCACTATTTTTCCTTATGAATGTGTGATTTGATCTCGGCAATGTTGGCTTAAGTCCCCCAAATTAAGCTGCCAAAAACTGTGATCAACAATGAAAGATGACCCACTCAATGACCTCTTTGGAATTGTACAATATCACAACCAGTTAAGGGACGTGCCACAAGAGCGATTCTTGAGATATTTCTTATTCGTGGGCCATAAATTTTGCCCAATTGTTATTTATGGCTGTATACACTGTTAATACCAGTTGGGCAATTTTCTTGTGACACCTTCCAGGTTTCCTTGGTTGGGTGGACCATTGTAGGTTATACGAGAAATATCTTTAGGTTTAAGTTTATTTATGGCATAATTACTGCCCTTAGGAATGAGGTTGCCCCAGACATTCGTGCGATTTTCAGTTGGGAAACTGCAATAGTAACGTAAATTACTGTTGTGTTGCACTTGGTTCGATCACTACAGAGAATTCGCGGGTATTGCCCAGCAACGACGATCAGTTTAGATGTCCGCAGAGGCCGGAAACCTCCGCATATCTGAGTGCCGATACCTCGGAAAT
Organism: Euwallacea fornicatus; assembly: GCF_040115645.1. NCBI lineage: Eukaryota > Metazoa > Arthropoda > Insecta > Coleoptera > Curculionidae > Euwallacea > Euwallacea fornicatus. The sequence goes on from NC_089558.1 coordinate 1,711,838, forward strand.
CCATAAAAAAACTTACCCAAAAACTTATCTCATATTCAACGACCAGGTAAGCTGCACAAGCTTGCCCAAGCCAGGTTGCAAAATCTCTCTTTGCTCCCGAGACATGGGTTCTTGGTAAGACTTGCGATGTTGCCGCATGTTGCCTGGTTTTTGAGATATTTGGGAAAGTATATAGTTTAAGAAACATAGAAAGATATTTGAAAAACTGCAAATATCCTGGGACCGAACAGGGCGCAGCGCGGTTTGTAAGTTGGTCAAACGGTGTCGTCACTCCATTCTCGATTTGCGAGTTATGAATCTGCAAATTTTCACGTGATGGAAAGCTCGGATACCGATGAATGAGACTTTCGATTTAGAACACTGAAATCGGAATGAAATTAATGTCGGGGTCAAATAGGACGCAGTACGGTCTGTAAACCGGCCAAACGGTGCTTTCTTTTGATACCTGAATCGAAGGGGTTTCGCAAAATTTATATTTTTTTAACCTTTTTTTTTGTTATATTTCTCCTTTCTATGCTCTGTTAATAAGAGAGAAATATTTTATTAAGTTTAATAAGACCTTTCAACGTAAACCGCAGGAAACTATCCATAGCTAATACACACTTAAACCTCTGCTATCAAAGCTTCTAATTATGCAAACCTCTAATCTGCTAATAGTACAAAATTATAATCTTTCCGCAACACATAGATGGAGTTCCTGTAGGTTCTTCTTGTAGCAGTAAAGAGCTTCAGGCGTTCATTCGTAAGCTTAAAGATAGGATCGAACCCGCAACGCGACATTCACTTTGAAACCCTATAATGATGGAAATCTCTCATCCAGGAAATCGTCGTTATCGCAAAAGGATAAAAATGTGTTTATTTTTAACGCTGGATTGGATAAACCGGGTTTAAATAGGCCTCCTGACGTTCGGGGAATGTGGTCATTAATTAGGTTTTCGCGGCCGATGATCAGAGTTGATCTTCAGGCTTCTAGAGCTAAGTTATGGATTTTGGCTTGTTAAAGAAGAATGCGGACAATTTTGGACTTTCTCCCCAAACGATCCACTAACCCAAAAATTAAACCATTTAGTTTATGATATAAGAAATTATGTAAATCCGATAAGAAGTCTTTATTCAATTCATCCAAATTAATGAGCAGAATCCGCTGTAAGTAACCGTGGTAAATTTCTGTCCTTTGTACAAACCAATTCGGTGGTTAATGAGCGTGTCATTTGACTTGAATATAATCATAACTTTATTACTTATATCATACGAGAGGCAAGAAAAAAGAAAGTCCTTCTTAAATCAATGCAAATATTTGTAAAGGCAGCAACCCTACACACCCTCACGTGCTGGGTATTCCAAAATTCGATTTTATCCCCTCAACGACAATAAGAAGATCCTTTTGAAATCAGTTGTATTGAATTAGATTCGTGATAGGGAAAACATTTATCTTCTGATGGGAAAACATTTCACTATGGGGTTGGATTATTTATTGCCAGCCCTCATGGGAGAAGCATCAAAAATTTTCTGCCATAAGGAAAACCATAAAACCGGGCACGCCCCTCATTATGTCCAAAGGCAAATAAAATAAATCAGAGAAGGACAGAGCCAACACGCTCCCTCAAATGACGAACAATAAGGTTATTAAAATGGGTGTCTTTAAGGCCCAATTTATTGGGTTTCTTGTTTGCCTTTACGACATAAATTACATCGAACACGCTGTATATAAATTCGGTTTAGGGTCACTTTAGACGACAAAAAAAGGGTTAATGGAGTTCGCATGCATGGAGGCTACAGAAGTAATATAGAAGGTGAGGTAAATTGAGAGGAGAATTCACCTTTAGCCCAAATTTAATTCTGTTTAGGAAGGTTAGCTAGAGTTTCCCTGTCGGATGGTAATTGGCTAATTAGACGCTCTAGTTGATTTTAAACATCTGACATCGTTGGATTTAATGCATACTTTAATGTTATGCGTGCGAAGTATTCATATATTTGGTCAAATATACCACGCTATTTAAGTCTATGCAAACAGTATGAACATGTCGTGGCATTATTTTACGTTTAAGATGCATGTGTAAATTGGTTTAAAAGTTGAACTTTCCCGATATTACGAAACCAGTTTTGTATGAGTTTTGAGATTCGGTTTTTTATTCACCTTCTCAGGGGGAGGAGGCACATGCCGACACATTTTAAGGGTGAATTTAGGATGGGGAAAGAACTCCATTTTCATCCACGAAGAAAGCAAATACATTCCGGAGGTTAGTTCAGGTTATCGTCCGCAGTTCGAGTTTGAAACCTCGCTATTTTTTTGAAAAAAGCGACATCTGGCTACGGAGTAGCGATACTTCTGTGCCGTGCGGTAATTCTTTTCTAGACGCGTGTAGAAAGTAATCACTTTTTAAACACGATTTAGCGGAGAAAGTTGCTTTTTTCCGCGCGTACTTATGCACATGATGTCTCTTACCATAGTGCCGTAAGTTCGACCGCGTATTCTAGATTTTACAATATGCGTGACGAAAGCTTTACTAAAGCACATATCGAAATTAGCTTCGCTTTTGATGCACACGGTGCGAAAAGTTTATTCCTCAGAAAGGTTTTTATTAATACTTTCGAAACGTTCCGAGATAAATTCATGAATTTTTTTACTTCGGAAATCGGTGGATGCCATGCATCGTTAAATGGACATCAGATTTAAAACTCTTTTTTGTTTATATATATTTTTTAACAATAATTGTGCGTATTTGAACACTGCTCCGGTGACGACGCCAAACCATCAGACATTATCGGTAAATCCTGTCATGACTGGAATGCCAAAAAAATGTTCCATTTCATGACCAACGAGGTTTTAAATTCGATTTTTATTCAATAAAACGTACTATCGACCGATTTGTGAAATCTCAGTCTCCCCGAAAAACGCTGGACATTTAGACTATCGACAAGAGTACCTTTTTTTATACAGGGTGAGTCGGGAGGATCGTGCCAAACTTCAGTACCGTGTCGTACATGAAAAATAAATGTAAAAAAACTCAAATGTTGTTATCCGCTTTTCGTTTGTTTACAAGTTATAGCGTAAATAAAATTAAAACATAAAGGTTAAGCAACATTTAGACGAAACGTTTCCTGGACGTTGGATTGGTCGTGGTGGCCCTATTAGTTGGCCTCCAAGGTCTCCAGACCTCACACCACTAGATTATTGTTTATGGGGTTGGTTTAAAACTGAAGTGTACAGAGTGAAAGTGGACACTCAAGATGCACTAATTCAACGCGTTAGAAATGCTGCAGCTGCTACTGAAGAAAGACATGTAACAATCAGGAGCGCAACGAATGCTCTCCATAGACGAAGCCAAAAATATTTAGAAGTTAATGGTAACATTTTTGAACATTTACTATGATATCCAAACGTTAATTTATGGAATTTCTTATGAAATTTATATATTTTTTTAATTTTATGTTTTAATTTTATTTACGCTATAACTTGTAAACAAACGAAAATCGGATAACAACATTTCAGTTTTTTTACATTTATTTTTCATGTACAACACGCTCCTGAAGTTTGGCACGATCCTCCCGACTCACCCTGTATAAAACTCTTAAGTGCAATATGTTTCCTATGTAAAATCGTCAATAAAGCTAAACGCAAAAAAGTTTGGGTGCTTTTCAAGCACTGCTCCCTCTGTATTATGCGTCCCGGAGAAAATGTGACGATTTCTTCTTAGAGGCGCAAAAAGGGCAAGGCAGAATGAAGTGAAAAATTTCGCTAATTCGCCTCGAAACGTTTCAATAGTACTAACGAAAAGCCATCTTCAGAAATGAGCTTTTCCCTCCCTGTATGCAGAAATCGAGGCGCCTTTCTACACGAGTTTATGTGAACTTCTCGTCGCACTTTGGGACCTAGAGCAGGCGGTTGCATTTATGGCACTATGTCCGGAGACATCTCACAGTAAAAAAGATTTGAAAAAAAAATTCTTGATAGATCGCAGTCCCTCTCTTCTTCAACTGACCCACATAAAACCATGATCCTTTCTCAAAATTTTTTCAGTGCCACATACTAAGTAACGCACCCTAAAATAAATAATGAACCTTTTCAATTCTCAAGAAGCTAAATCCTCGTTAGGACTGCCTTATTATCGTTAGTCGTTGTGGAAAGGACTACTCGTACGTATAAATCGTCTGGTACCTACATTTCGCACACACTCATTTTCATAAATATGCTTCGGAGCCACTCCTTTCCTCGGTACTCCTATGAACATCTCCGCTATGGCCAATATTTCTCAAGATGTTAGTTTAATAGGATTACTATTAAGTTCGTGTTAAAGTACTTTAATATACTCGCGGTATCCGTTTGTGGCAGGATTAAAAGGAAATAATCGCCAAAACGCCCAAGAGTTGAGTGACCGTAGCACATGCCTCAAGGGTGAAAAGCAAATCATGGATCTGAGTGAAATCAATCTTAAATCGTGGCCGATTCGATGTTTATTGTAGTCGGTGATCGTTGAATTGCAACAATTGCTCTATAACCGGTGAAGTACAGTGAAAGTTGCATCATTTGGCTCGAAAATCGAAACACCCTGAGGCCTGGAAACAAAATTGCCGCAACTTTATTGAAGAATGCTTTTGCTACAGTTTCCGCACACGATGGTTTGTCCACTGCCTTGGAACGTTAGACGTTCCATCGGGTGATCCCTATAGGGCTTGCAAAAAGTACTGCACCACGTTTATATTTGGTTGTTCGATAATGAATGTCGTATTTTTTATGTTTTTTCAAAGCGAATATACTTATATTAATAATAAATATTGATCGATGACGTAGTGGCCATCTTGGTGGATGACCTTTTGCCGTCTTGCGGCAAGTTGGAAAATTCCGCGTTCGAAAAAGCCTTGATTCTTAGAAGTAAAAAATTGATTCAACTCATTTTCAACGGCTTGATCAGAATCGAAATTTTTACTATTCAAATGATTTTGAAGAGGACGAAACAAATAATAATCTGATGGCGCCAAGTCTGGGCTATACGGTGGATGAGGTATCAGTTCCCAATTTAGTTCCAATAATTTTTGACGCGTTATTAAAGACTCATGGGGTCTAGTGTTATCATGATGGAACAGCACCCCTTTGCGATTGGCGAGTTCAGGATGTTTTCTTTTGATTTCTTAGTTCTATTTCGATAGCTGACGACAGTAAACATTCGAATCAATAGTTTTGTTTCTCGGAAACAGTTCAAAATAAAGAATACCCTTGCAGTCCCACTACACAGATAGCAAAATCTTCTTTTGACGAATATTGGCTTTGGACGTCGATTGCGCAGGTTTATCTTGTTTGGTCCATGATCGTTTTCGGACTACGTTATCGTAGACAATCCATTTTTCATCACCCGTTATGACTCTTTTTAGAAGTGGGTCGTTTTGGTTACGATTCAGCAAAGAATCGCATATGTTAATGCGTTGGATGAGGAGAATGTCCTTAAATTCGTGAGGAACTCAAACATCCAATTTGCTAACGTACCCGAGCTTTTTTAAATGCAGAGAAGCAGTTGAATTCGATATGTTCAACCTTTCTGCTATCTCTCGAGTTGTCACACGCTGATTAGCTTCGATTAAGGCCTTTATTTTATCGTCATCAATGGTGATTGGGCGTCCAGTGTGTGGTGCATCTTGGACATTAAAATTTCCCGAACGGAAGAGAGAAAACTAACGCTGGCACTGGCGTTCAGTAAGACAGTTCTCACCATTTACTTCACACAATTTCTTCTGAACTTGTACTGCATCTTTGCCCTTTCGAAAGTAAAATAATAAAATGTGTCGATAATGCTCACTTTGATTGGCCATCTTCAACTTAAATTTTAAACAACTTCTCGTTTGCCAATCACGTTCAATTTTCGATCGAAAAAAGCCTAAAACATAACCTTTAAAATGGCATATAATAATATGAGCGACGAGATCACTATTACTCGATATGTATAAATTAAGCCATCTATGAGAATAAAACGACATTAATTATCGAACAACCCAATAACTTTCATAAATTCGATATTAAAAAAAAAATGCTTAAACGCGTAGAATTTTATTTCAAAAAGGGCACTCGATGGATTATTTTCGATGGGCAAATTTTTTGCCCCTATCCAACTACCCCTGGTGACTTTTCATCGTCAAGCCCAAAGCTACCCATTGCAGTGCATCAAATAAGAGGTAATTCAGTAAGGAATACGAGGGGACATTCACAATTAAAGTTAGATCTAGTTAAAATCTATTTAACAAAATAGAGCAAACTCCACGTCCTAAAAAGATTAAAAATTTCGATATTTGCTTCCTAAATACACGATCCATCTTTGTTTCAGTTTTAAAGAGTGTGAAAAAATGACACAAAGACATGAAAATTCCAAATCGTCTTCAACGTAAGCAATTTTGTAAATGTAGAATATTTTGGTTTTCGTAGAACTCATTAGTTGTTGAATTCGGTTGCGAGGCATCTACCACGGGTAGAACGTCAAAAAACAGGATCGATAGTCCGAGAAGCAGAGAATTGAAATTTGAATATTTCGGGGGTATCCAGATTGGACAAAAACTTACAAAGAGGTGTCCCATGTTAAATGAGAGATATCCAGACCGACCTATTGATAGAAGTGTAGTTTGTCAGCTTAATAAAAAAATTCAACGAACTGGATGCGTGAAAGCTACTCCAAAATGTGGAAGACATCAAACAACAACTGGTAGCCATAAAACACTAGACATTCTTCTACCTATCGATGATTTGTCTATCGACCCCATAGAGTGTACCATTGCCCATAGATTTGACCAAGCAATCGTTCAAAACGAGATCCATACAAAATTTCCCCTACCCAAGAGCTGATACCTGGATATTTTGATTGCAAGACTGAATTTCGTGAATTGATGTAAGAGGCATTCATTATAAAAGGTTCTTTTCTAGAATTTCATTCACGAATGAAGCGACGTTTTGCTCAAACGAATCTGTTCGTCGACATAATTGTCGCCGCTGGCCTACAGACAATCCTCATTGAATGCAGACTCTGCATACACAACATCCGCAAAAATTCAATGCACGGATGGGCGTAATCGGCCATCAGTTCATCGGTCCATTTTTCATAGAGGGGAACTCAAACCACACATCATACCTGCACTTGTTGCGAAACGAAATTGTTCCATCAATCGTCGCAATTTTTCGTGGAGTGAATAGGGAACAAGTACCCAATAATATTCGGTTCCAACAAGATGGTGCACCATCGCATTGTGCTTTGGCTGTGAGAGAGTATCTTGATGAGATTTTCCTTAGAAGATCGATATTACAGAACGGCCGGTATGATCTCCACATCTTAAGCCCATCGACTTTCTTTGTGCGGTAACTAACAAGTTTCGTTTACAACTACGAGGATTTAGATGATTTACGTCTTAGAATTCAGACAGAATTAGAATGAATAACAGAAGCAGCACTGGATAATGGCATAAAAGAGCTCGGGGAACGACTGAGCTCTTGCTAAATTGTTACTGGAGCCCAATTTCAGCGTTTATCGTAGGAATTTCAATTTTGTTTGATGTAATAGTGAGTGACTTAATTTTGTATCTAATAATTTTGTTTTTTAACGAGCTACGGATCCAATTTCAGTTCTGATTACGCTGTTGGAACCCTTATTGAATTACCTTTCATTTGATATACTATAATGGGTATTTCTCGTTTTGAAAATAAAAAGTTCGTAGGGGTGGCTGGATAGGGGTGGAAATTTGAACGTAAAAAATAATGTATTAAATGACTTTTATAAAGTGAAATTATGCGTGTTTAAGCAGTTTTAGAGAATATCGGATGTATGAAAGCCAGAAACCTGTTGCAATACTTTTTACTAGCGCCGTATTCTTAAGGCTAGCCCGATTGCAAATTGCCCTCTTCGCAAAGCTAAAATATTCGCTTGTCGACGGGTTTATTGTAGAGTTTAATTCGTATCTTCATTCCAACGAAGAACGAAGAAATACGCCCCCTTGGAGCTGCTACCAGAACATAAATTATTACGTAACACGTATTGTATTATCACAACAGCAATAATCGACGTATTACAAAACTACCACGTTTGCCACTCAATTCTATCAATTAACATCCACTCCGGCGGATATTATTATATGGTGCATTGTTCTAATTTGCAAAAATCTGCAATCGTGATCTCAAAGTTGCATAAGAGACAATGTCCCAGGACTCATATTAATTAAGCCGCCGCCATTTTAACGATTATTTATTAATATGGCTGCAAATACGTTTGCTGGTCTACTAATGAGCAGATATGTTGTTGCAGATACATTATTGATAAATGTGTCGGGAAGCAAGACACGATGAATATTGATTGGCAGTATGGCACCCAGTTCAGTTTAAGGTGTTCCAGGAATGGCGCCAAAGGCCTGATAGCATATTTCTGGCCTTAATACCATAACTCGGACTTTATGATATCACTGCATGAGCTCAATCGTTAACTAAGTCTCTCATTAATACATTTGCGGCGTTCTTTAATGCCGATCTCAATCCTTTCTAAGACGAAGTAATATAAGGCTTAAAATGTTAAAGAGACATTATATATATTCCAAGTGGGTTTGCGGTCAGCATTGTTAATTTTTATCGGTAATTAACGCAGGGCTTATATGGGCACCGATGGTTGATTTGTAGGAAGTTAGATGTGAGTGAGTTATAAAAACGCCTCATTTGAGCTTTTGCGGAAAATCCCGCGGACGGGAAGTTTCGTCGTTTTTCTCGGACGAAGGTGCATTTTCCCCGCGATTGCCATTGTCGCACAGCGAATTTATGGGTGTACTTAAATTTATCAGCCATGAAAATAATATGGGCAAACTCAATTTGTAAAGTTATTAGATTTTTTTTAAGTTTTAGTATTAGCAACTCTCTATTTTCAGTAGGCTTCTTATGGTTCATAATCGTAAATTAAATTTGAGAGGAGAAAACGGAAATATTTTGCAACTGTGCGTTTAAATCATGGGGAATGTTATGCCTTAATAAAACGCGTAATACTTGTGGTTAAATATCGCCGTTTAATTTGTCGACGTTCGGGAGGTATTTGCAGGGCGAAAGTCCTAGAGAATCGTGGACCTCCATGCCGAGAAGCGGCTAGAACCCTGATGGTGGCCGCTCGATTTGCTAAAAATAGAAAAATTTAAGCATTCATCCGAAAGAAAAATCAACCGAAACTTTCATAAAATTAATAGGACGTAAGTGTTATAAGACAATACCTAATACTTTTTTAATTGCGTTATTACCTAGCCAGTTTTTCGTACGTGAATAATTGAGTCCATGTGAGGAATTCATTGCCTTAAACGTCTGTCTTTAGTAGACACGCACAAGCAAACACAATGAAAAATTAGCTCAACAAAAAATTAGTTTAAAAAAGCCGCCAATTACAGGCCTCAAATACAGTTAGGGCGACTTCCCAGCAAGAGGAATTTTATCAAATGAGCCTCAAGTATCGCGCCTTAAACTCTGATACGGGATTAGACCGAAAAATATTCTGAGAATTTAATTCATACGTCAAATGTGATATTTCAACAATGCGATACTGGTTTCTCATTGTTACGCCGAACGAGTCATCGGTGAATTACAGCGGTGATTTTCACTAGAGCAATTATCGCGATAATTATCCTGATCGCCCTTCCAATGTTGCAACAAATTAAAATATTCCGAGCTCACTGCCGCAAATGATATATGAAATTCTCTTCTTACACACAACTCGAGCAACTCAAACTTTACACTGATGTAACCTAAATTTAAAGAAGCACTCATGCATCCGTGCAAACTTTCCTGAAATTATCTATGATTTTTATTATTTGCCAATTAAAGATAATAATCGAAAATTCCACGGAAGGTGTGAAACCGTCTATATTTCAAAATTATGATATATTGGAGTAATGCGGATTGCAGCTCTGACCCTCGTTGGGGTTCTGCTCGGGAATTTGGCTCCAAATTGCTTTGAAAATTGAAAGGAACTTTGCGTTGAAAACCCGAATTTTTAACCGCACGTTACCCGTTTTGAATGAAAACTCGAGGAAATGTCAAGCTGTAAAGCCGAACTGTACAACTCAAGAAACCCGCTAAATGGCCCATCGGCTTACACGGAGCTAGGCCGCCATAGTGAAATTTCGAAAAAACTTTATGGAGGAAATTCGAATTTCAACCTCAGTCAGCATGACAAGAATCAGTCACCACCTGATCCGGAATCGGATAAAAAACTACATTAAAAATTCAAAGAAATAAAAAAAAATTGAAGCCACTTATGCCCGGTTGCTCCATCTTAACTACATCCGCAATCAAGATGGAGATTTTTGACAGTTAACAATGAAATATATGTCAAATCCTACACTTAAGTCGCGAATCAAATTTAAAATCGAGTTGCGCAACCGTGCCTTATTTCAACACGCCTTAAGCTTATTTTGACATACATATTTTCGACGCTATCGTTAGCGGTCTACTAAATTAGCGTTAACGAGTTCTGGGCTGATATCGGTTACCTTTAAGTCGTCACTTAACGTTATTATCACCGACACTGTTGCCAATAACTTAACTGTCAGAAAATTAAATATTTTTAAAAAGGGACAAGCAGATTTTATTAAAAGAATTTATAGAGTTGATTTACTTGAAACGGACATATAAATTTAACTGCGAAGTGTGAATTAGTTCCAATTCTAACGAATCGATGTTGGGTAGCGTAACGCTTATTTTAGTAACTGATATGCTCTGTAATGTAGAATTAAAAATGTCGATTTTTAGCGTCAAATAATCCGACCTGCAGGCCAACTTCAAATTTCGAAACGCTTTCATTTTAAGAAGAAATGCACATCTTCCAAAATTTGAAAAATCTCAATTAAATTCGAAAATTTCTAACCTGACAGTCAAAACATGGATTTTTAGCTGTGCCATGACAGAGCGAATACACATTTTACACTTCTTGCAAACTTTATTCCCCGCGCCAAAGCGCGCTTATCTCTAACTCGCCTTAATGTGCGTTATTTCTAAAGCGCAGGGAGCGTTAAGCGGCTCTGGCAGTTCGCACGACTTGCGCAGTATTGAACATACTGAATAAACCACTGCGCTGGCTATTTTTCGGAATATCACGGATACTTATCGTAATACCCGCGGAACTTAGTCGGGAAAACTGTGGGAAAATTTTATAATCTCATTCAGGTCATCTGTGCTAAGAGCAACCGAACCAGGCTACTTGGCCCAATATACTTTGGAAGTTCGTAAGCGGAAAGGCCGTTGCGTGCAGCCTTTCTCCCTCACTTACCTTGACCTTCCATGAATATTGTATATGTTTAATTCTCAAAGTCGAACCTGATGTGGGTTACAATTAGAGAGCTTTAGGTTTCTTTAAATTTCAAGAGAACCCCCCCCCCCTTCGTTAATTAATGATTACAGTAAAGAACAAGTTTCGTCGAATTTCCTGGATTCTTAAATGTGTGATAAACCTCGATGGCCGAAAAGAAATCGAAAAGTACGCAAGTGTTTACCTTCTTTAATGTAATCACTCTCCGAAATCGCCAGAAAAAAATTAACTTAAACTAGCACGATCTTCAGGTCCTTTTCTGCGCAGTTTGGTGTTTAGCCCTTGCCCTTTTTCATCGCGTTTTCTTTCAATAAAATGTGGAATTGCCGCTTTTCGCGATCAAACATTTTCGGTGTTCCCATTGAGGTTTCACAAGCTTCTTCTAGGTGGTCTATCCCAGTATAATCACCTCCCATTCACCTTCCAACTCGACCAGTTGGTTCTCATCCAGTACCAACCAGTTGGTTCGTGGCATCTGGCATGATCAAATGGCTTAAATTTTGATAGGTCCAGACCTTCAGCCTCATCACGCTTCTGAGGAATCGTATGTCCAAGGCGGGATTTAGATTTCGCCACAGTGGGTTCCTCGCCCTTTTTACCCTCTCTCGGGGTTGAAGCTTTCCATCCGTTCCTGCGTGAGAATTTTCCGCGATTTTCGGTGCTCTGTCGACACGGCACCTCAGTTGTTTACTAATTTTTCTGCTTTAAGTAAGTTTTTGCGATAAAATGCTTTTAAGACACGCGCTGCGAGCAGCATTGGACCCATTGAAGCTTGAAAGTCTTTGGCGTCTTCAATGCAATGACTCTCCAAATCAACGCAGAATCTAATTTGTTTATAGAGATAATTGGCAGGCAGCGTTTATTAAAACAAATAAACTAGGCGTTACAAATAGTATAATTTATAGTTTAGGAGTTATTAGATTAGAGCAAATAAATCAAAGTTTATTAAATAACCGCCATCACGCAGATTGCGTGGAGTACTTCTAAACTCGTGATAAATAACCGAGCAAATACTGCAGTGCCGTAAATTGAATGTAACTGCAAGTTCGGTATACTGTTAAGTTCTTGAAGGTAAATATTGGGAGGTGAAAAATGCGGTTTGTAAACACCGCCTCAGAAGCACTCGTAGGAGCTCAAACTTTGTCAATCGAGACTCAGGACGGGTGAGACTAACCGCTAATTAGCAAACAAGTAGATTTTACTTTCTACGGTCAAATTTACAACATTTTTGTGGCGTGTCTTCATTAAATTATTGTTATTCAACTTCTTAAACTGCATAGAGGTTTTGCCTGAAGTCGTGCCTCGTTTAAAGGCTAATAAGAGTGTCGGGTCAAAAGGCAAACTGTTCATCATAGTTCTCCGTTCATAAAGTGAAAGTTATGTCATCGGGATGTGAGTTGGTTCGATGATAAAATATCCAGTGTACGAAGTCAGATTTGATCCACTTGTTGGTGCTAACCGAACTTCGGTGTTATGCAACAACTGTTTGACACGAGTTTACAATTCCTGAACGTGTCAAGGCATACATTTAGATTCAAATCTCGTGAACTTTCTTTGTCCTTTCGTACACCTATCGTTGTCTAACGTATAAATCGATTGAGCAGGCCAACCATAAAATGGCACCGATAAGGAGAAAACCATTGAAATACGACAAAGCTCCGTTGTAAAATCTCTACTTATATCGCTCTTTGTGCTAGTTGCGGAATCAAATTTTAAATTCCCAATCGACTTTTGGATTTTCTGCTCCTTTGTTCCTCAACATAAACCCTTTTCTCTCTCCAATTCTTCGAATGGTACTTAGAGCGGCTCAGAAACTGATGCGCTTCTAGGATCTTTCAATAAACCTCAAATGCGCCTAAAAACATCTGTCCACTTGCACGATCGTTATCTCAGAGAAAGCGCGGACATATTAGGGAAAAGACGCTATTCATGGTCGATTTTCAGCGATGGTATGACTAGATAATTGCTGAATGCGTACACGCATTGTGGAACTTGTGACAGACTTTTTAATTACTACCAGGATTCTCAAGACGACGTCTTGTTCAGGACTAAAAATTGAGATATCTGCCAGGGTTACGTAAGGTAATTATTACCGCACTCGGGACGTATGGCCCCGACAAAGGCGACACAGTGCGGCTTGAGGTGAAAGTGCACGGATCTCGTGCTTTTTGCTAAGGCTTCCGGAATGGGGAACCTTTGACCTGTGGGGACACCTTTATATCGTCTAAATGGGATCAAATTGGGTCGTTCGGCGCATGCAATATTTGAGATTCCTTTATATTTTCAAGACTGACAAAGGAGTGGACAAAAAGGAAAAGCCTCGCAGGAAACTCGGCCCAAATCAAATTTAAAACAATAAAATCCTTCACGAAATCATCTGACGCCAAGAGCACTCTCTTCTACGTAGCTCTCCGACGCTCTACTTTTGACCTTGTCTCTTTTCGTCGGATTATAAGGGGAATTCTCACGCAATTAACATGGTTTGGATTAATTCCACTTCTCACAAGATCAATGAATTGGTAGCAGCAGGTTTCTCAGTTGATTCGCTATGGCTTCAAGAGGTTAGACAAACGTAGAACCTCTTAACCATTGCGAGAAATTTCAGCTAAAACTGAGAGAATTGTGACTTCTAGAGGCTTTAGAGCTGCACGGCTCCTGAAATGAAACGGTAAAAATTCGGCCCGTTTCGGCTCAAAATTCGGCAAAATTTTACTCCCGATGTCCGGCGTAGAAGTGCAGGATTTGGGCCGCAGGAATTTTGATTAGCGCTCCGGATAACGAAATGTCACATACAGGGTGTCAGTTCGAAGAGTTACCACTCGCATTATCTCGAAACGAAATAGATTTTTTTTTATCGTCGGACTTCGCCATCGACAGGGAACAATTTTTATGTAGAGTTCACTGCGCCTCTTTCGAGCCCGTTCCAGAGCTACCCTCTAAGATAGCTTGGAATGGTAGAAGAGGTTAAGTGGTACATCGCTTTAAAGGGCTCTTAATTACCTACATTTTGGTACCTCATTTGCTAGATTTGATTGTTGCGCTGTTGAGTTGGGCGTTTTCGAAAATTCAAAATTCGTTTTTCCTATGGGTGTATTGATGGCGTCGCAACTAGGACTTTTTTGCGCAAATGTGTCTTACGATTAGGAAATCTTTGTAATAAATCTATTTATTTAACTATCGACTTATTGTTTGTCGAGACGACCGTCAAAAGAAAAGTTGCATTGATCAATGAAGCAAATGTTTATCGATCTAATGAATTCTCTGGGTTCTCGAAAAGAAACATCTAGGTAGAACGTGAATTTTGTTGTTGTTTATTTTTGTTTGCAGTGGAATGCCGTTTTGATCAATTTTGATACTATCGTGCATGGAAAATATCAGTAGTATTCCATTATCTGTAGTACTGGTCGACGTTACGAGGCATTCAGATCAATTAAAATTTATTGCAACGATTCGTGTGATATTGTGAGAAATTACAAAAACGGTGTGAGCGATTCGGCGAAGAACTGACATTTTGTTCACGGAATACGGGAAAAATTTGCAAAACGAACAGCGGAAGTTCTTAATGCTGAAAATTCTAATTCGAATTTGAGGCTCAGATTCGTTTAAGACTTAATAAAAAAATTACTAGAACTGGTTTTGTTGCAAACAAAGAAGCGACTGTTGAGCCTGTTCTAAATGACGCTACTGAAATAGAGGTTCCGCGAACCTTCGTTGGAGAATCCAGTGCGTACGATCGCAAGCCAAACTGGAACGTCACAACAAGCTGTCACTAAAGCACTGACATTAAAACGATGTCTTCCCTACAAAATGTGAATTCTACAAGAACATTATGACGCCGATTTTGATAGGGGATCATGTTTTGCGAAACCATGACCGACTTCATGAATAATACTCAATTTTTGTTGACAACTTCAGTGACGAGTGCACCTTTTTTCTTAATGGTCGCGTCAATAAACACCTTCCGATATCGGAGCGACAAAAAGCCTCACGTCTTTAGAGACGGTGCTACACAGTGTCCAGAAAAAATCCCGTTAGAGCTAGTACTCTTAGAAATGCCGTTATAGGACCTTTGCTTGTTGAGGAAAACTTAGCTGGAGAGCTGCACTTAAACTTACTTGAAAACGTAATTGATTCTTCAACAGCAATTCAATTGAAAGATAAAGCTGGTGGACACGTCTTGCCAGAAGACCAAATGCATTTTCAGCAAGATGGAGCTGCAGAGCATTAACTCCGCCTGGTGCGAGAATCGTTTGGTAACCAATTTACCGAGAAATAGATTGGTAGAAGGGGACCGACAGAATGGACTGCAAGATGACCAGACTTAACGCTTTTAGATTATTTTATACGGAAACATAAAAAATTGATTGTTTACAAATCCCAGCCCAACAATATTGCCGATTTGAAAACAAGAATTGCAGAGGCAAACAGGGCTATTCCGGAAGCGGTATTTGAGAATGTCAGGGAAGAGTTTGAAAATGGACCGTATTATTATTTGGAAAATAATGGGGAACTTTTCGAACAGCTGATAAACTAAAAGTGTTAAAAATGGATATTCCAATTTTGAACGCGTTTATTCCTTTAACACCAGTGATAAGAGAAATCAATTGTTTTATAATTTAAAGCGGCTGCGCAGAAATTTATCCCAATAATTTCCTAACTGTAAGACATGATCGAACAAATTAGTTTTAGTTTCAACGCTATCAAAACACCAACAGGAAAAATGAAACTAAAATAATCGAAAATGCCTAACTCGATGACGCAACAGTCCAACGCAACAAAAGAGGTACCAAAATGTTGAAACTGAAAAGCCCTATAAAATATTGTATCACTTAACCCCTTTTTCAATTTAATATATTTGAGAGGGTGTCTCTGGTGTAGAGGGTTAAAAAAGGAGCAGTGAATTCTGCATAAACATTGTTCCATCTCGGAAACAAAATCGACGTGTCCCGGCGATTTTTTAAAAATCTATCCCGTTTCAAGACCACAGGAGTGGGAAGTTTTGCAGCTGACCTCCTGTATAGTTTTAAAGAGGACACATTATACTTATTCTCTTTGCAATTGCGCTCTTCTCAAGAACCCACCGCTCGAAACATAATCGTTTTTGGTCCTTTGTTTACAACATACTAAAAACGCCTCATTGCAGAATGCAGAACATGATTGCAATGCCCAAGAAAACTTAGTCCTAAAACTTACCGGGGGAGTATTAGCTGCAAGCCCATTTCCCACCTCCGTACCATCAACCACATCTTGTGAACCATCCAAGACTGGAGAGGCACTTATTGGTACCGTCTTCCTACCATCACCTAAACCTGCTTTACTATCTACTTCTGCAGTACCACCAGTTGTCACAGAATCACTATAATCCCAATTTTCACTATTCGTTCGACTGTTGCAAAAGCTGAATTCAATAACGTTTTGCTTGTGTTTGTAGTCGGTTTCATCGCGTTCAAATGTTCTAGAATCCAGAGAAAAGTACTCACAATCGTCCGATTTTAACGTCTCAGTACTGACACTACTCAGAGCCGACTGAAAATTTTCTTCAATACTTGCTGATTTTTTTGAACAGGTATCTTCAGGTTCAACTCCATTTGGTAGTTTCACCTGAATGATATTTGCAACTTGAAATTTGACGATTTTACTATCTTGCAAATCGATAACTTCGTCCTCGAACTGCTCGACAATTTCGTGGATCTCTCCTTTCTGGATCAGTCCTTCAAGCTGGGGATCGACGTACCAGCTTGAGGAACTATTCGTTGAGACTTGCGAAGCAGTTTCGCAGTCAAAGCTGCTAGTTTTACTGCTTCCAAGGGCGTTTTTGCACTTTTTGAGGTACTTCTTGACTTTTTTGGCTTTGCTGCTGCTTTTTGACGAGGAGGAAGTTGAGGGAGCTGACGGATCTGGGCTTTTTTCTCTTTGAGGGGGGTCTTCGGGCCTTGGCTTCCACGATTCTTCGTCGTAGGTTATTGCCTTTTGGCTTGTCGGCGTTACCTGAAAGAAAAACGTTTGTAAAAATCAAGTGGGTCAGAAGGAAAAGGGCAATATCCTCACAGAGAGATAGTCCAATTTAGGGAAATGTTAATTGAAAGGAATGTCCAGTTAAAGCCATTTTTCAATCGATTGAAAACCAGTGACGTTAATGAACACGTTAACCTATAAACTTATAGCCATTACTATTTACTCGATAAATTATTGAATATTTATTATTGTTGTCAAATTCTCTGTGCGCTTACTGATTTATTGTATTAGGTGGATAGTCGGCAAGTGCGGTAAATTTATCGTTAGATAAATTCGTAAAATTACACTACTACTATAAAATTTAATCACATAGGTAGTAGGTCCAGTACCGGCCTTACGGGGAAACGAGGTTGGGCTACAGCCCAGGGCGGCAGACCGCGAAGGGCGGTTGACTTTTCTGCTCGGCGGCTTTTCTTGGTGGTCGGGGGGCGGCGATTGGACATTTCGTCCAAGCCGCCAGTCTTGCTGAAGCCGGCCCTGCTGAGAGCCACAGTAAAAGTGTTAATGACCTAGTCAGCGGTCGGTGCGATTGGGCAATATTTAGTTTCTCCAAAAGAAAAAAAAATTAATTATTGCCATTCATTCAATGTTTCCTCAAATTAGTCAAAAGGATTAAAGCTTTATTTGCAGTACTGAAACGCCATTAAAGTCACGAGGATGAAACCCTAAAATATGAGCAAGAAATACGTTTATGAGCCTCCGTTTATGTGTAATAAAATGTCATTAATGTTATATTATATCTCTTCGTATATTATTTATGGCTAAAGAGTAGCTAGATAGATACCCTATTACTACCATTTCGGAAGCAGTTGAGCATTTCGTTGTTTATAGTTCTACACGAGTTAATCATTTTATATTGTATGAATGTAATTTCATTCAATTTCCTTTTTGTTTTAAGTGCACAATTTTCTGTACTAAGCCGCTACAGCTCGAGAGTCTTTGCCCAAAGGTCGATTTTTTGAACCTAAATCGCTAAGTTTAAATATAAAATAAATAATGGAATCCCTGATGGAGACGTGAAAGCATTCATAGATACAATTTTAATGTATAAAGACAGCTTAGACATTCCACAGGCCTGCTCGAAAAAGATTCTCTTTCACTTGCACAATTTGGTTCAAACTGGAGAATTTCTGGACAGTAAACTCCTTGACCCGGGAGGAGGTCTTTCTCATAGCGTCAGCTCATTTAAGTGCCCTTCAGCTTCAAAAAAAATTGCCAATTTTTGATGCATTATTCTAAGTTCTAAGGCAAATAAGAATAACGAACCTTGAACTTACCCATTTCAATTAAATTTAAGAATTTACAAATTTACCATTGATATTCCCATAGATCTAGAAGGTTTTTTTGCAGTACGCCTTTATAAAAGTCATTCAGCCCCAAAGAAATTAACCTAAATTTCCACTTTTCTTCTAAAGTTGTGAGTAGAAATGTAAATCTTCACTAAAAAAAAAAAACAATTTAATGACGGAAAATTTAGTGAAAATTTCTTGATGTTACGGTGGATGCGCTACAGTAGATTAAACAGACTGACTGAGTAACCTAAACTAAAAGCAAAAATATATAATCTGAAACGTGAATTTATGCACTTAAATACGCCTGTAGTTTCTCTTAAGTGCAACTTTACCTTACCAGCACACTAATTTCCATTTCCTAATTATACCACGAAACTCATTAACTGTCTGCAATAAAAGTGAGTAATCGCTGGAACACTTGACTTCGGCATACCATCTCGAACCCAAACAATCGTGAAAGACCATTGTCCCAAATTTCCATTCATATTGTTATGGAATTCATTGATTTGTTCCAGTTTCTTCTTGAATGCGGCCACGAAAACTTAATTTATTAATAGACGCCCTATAAACGTATCATTTCCTGAATGGTGTATGTGACTGTATCAAAGTGAATGCATTTTAATTACTTATATTAGTTATATTGGTTTGTAATTCCTAATTAACTTACTTCTAATAGCAGATTGCATGAGGCAGCCAAGCATCAAATTCAGGAAATGCGCATTTGATGCAGCTTTTTTCGGAATGGACTAGCGAACCTTCTTAAATTGCAAACATAAAAAGGTACCTATTACCGAGATCTCGAAGTCGATCATGCACCATGCACCAACCTATAAACATAGTGACTTGTATACCCCTATCTCTAAGTAATGAAACATAATGCTTATCAAGGTGACTTGCACCTTCGGGCGGTGGTACCATCGATGGGCCGTGTAATATCCGACCATATTTCCCAGGATGACTCTTTGAAATTTACATGACGAACAATCCATTCTTAATTGGGCACGTGTAATTATTATTTTTATGCCTTATTTTTAAGTCGACGATCGGTTATTGAATGTTGTAATGTCATGATCGATGAGGTAGGGATGTTCTTGTAGAACGTTGTTCAATGTGGTTAATCCAGTCGTTCATATATATTTTCGTTTGCGAGATTCAGGGTCATTCCGATCAAAAAAAAAAAAATCATTTGATTGGTTCAGGAGTTAAGGAGTAATGAATTGGTCCTCGCGGTTTGGTAGGATAAAAAGATTCGATAATATACAGGGTGTACGTATTAAAAGTAATCGAGCTAAAAGCATTCAAGACGTGCTTTTTTAAATTTAAGAGAGGTTGCGAGGAGGATATAGGGAGTTCTGTAGGTAAATTAAGCCTAATCGGTCGAACAGTAGGGTTAGTGCCACACAAACACAGTAGAAGTAGTATTTTGAAAATATGTTGGACGAAATTACTGGGAAACAGTTAAAGATACATGAAGAAAAGTGTGGTAACAATGACAGATTCATAATATTTCATAACACACAGATGGTGGCACGGGAAAACTTTAGTCTCCCATATTTAAAGAGAATTAATACAAAAACTCCCTTTTAAGAAATTGAAGAAGAGCTCCTATTAACCTCCATTTTACTCGATAACTTTTATCGGCACAAACATAGGGCTCTGCATAGAAAAATTACTAATGACCAGAGAATTTAAAAAACCGCAGAATATGCAGGATGTTCTATTTGAAAAAGAAGAGTTTTCGCCACCCAAAAATATCCAAGGAAATTTCATAGAGTTTTTAAACGGTAACGGTTTTATGAAAGGTCAAATTACTCGAAGAACCATAAAGGTTCATAATGTTCACTAATACACCGGGAAAAAAAGGAGTTTTCAGGATCTAAAAACAATAAAATGAAGTGCCCTTTAAAAAAAAACGGTGGAAACGTGCCCCAATGAATTATCATCGTACTCGAGAACTAAGGGTGATGGTAACAAAACTCTTATAAATATATTAACCCTCGCGAGTGGCGGAGTAAAAATATGGAATAATGTTCGAGGGAGGTAATCTATATGCAAAAGTGGAAATTTCGCACCTCAACAAGCGAAGATTTATTTGCTAACGTTCTTTGTCCTTGAATTGGGTATTTAAATGGATATGGCAACCGAATAAGAGAATTTCCCGAAGAATGTACAGGGAAAGTGTCATTTCAATATGTTTTTCTTGGCAAGTTCATCAAAGATAGGTCTTGTTCTAAATAAGCATTCACAACTACATATTTATTCTTTTACCGTGTCAAACACAGAAATTTAGATTTTTAAAGCAAGATAACATGCAAAATGTCTTATGCATGCCTACCACTTAAAGCGATTACCAATACAATTTCACATGATCGTTCAGACGTTGTGAGCTGCATGGAAATAGGGAAACTTGGGAAATACTCGTGACGAACTAAAAAGGGGGATGCATTGTCATGTTAAGATGGATGGCGGGGTGGCTTTATTGGAGGCAAAATTACCTTTCTGTTTTTCCTCATCATCTCTTCTCATGCACAGAAATGGGGGTTGCTTAAACTTCATTTATCACTTCTGTTGAGTCTCTAAGTTTCATTTGTTAAAAAAAAAAAATAGCTCCTAAATGCATCTGCTCTCAACAATAAATACTTCGTTAAATCAGTCCTTTTAATCAACCCCATGGATTGCACCTGGACGGAAAACAATGGGAATTAATGGTGTCCTAGATCCGGCTATTAATACTAAATTAGTTCGTCCACTCTTTGACCTAAAACACGCAATAGTGTCTCTTATCGATAAAACTGGGGGTGATTTAAATTTAAAGCGTTTTGAGAGGGTGTAATTGGGTGACCTATCTTCCGCGCCGTTTGAACTTTTTCAGCGATGTGTTTATTTTTAATTGTTCATGAATTAACTCAATTGCATACAAAGCATGTAATTTTTATTTACGCACCACTAGACCGGAAATGCACAAGAAACAAACTCGAGGCAAATGCGAATTTTTCTTTGTTTTCAGTGGCTTTTATGGGCTGTTATTACAGAGGGGCGAAATGGGGACACAAGTGCACTTGCTCGAAACAAAGGAGCTATTTTTTCTCGCGGCGCACACACTCAGGGGGTTCACTGAACAAACCCAATTAAACGAAAATAAGCCCAAAAATTCATTGAAATCACAAACAAACACAAATCAAAAATCATCCGTAAAGTTGTCCTTCAGTTTCTGCTGGCACCGCCGATGTGGTCGGACTATGACTAGTGCAACTGGGCACTTAATAGTCCGGCACGATGGCACTCCGATAAACCGGAACACTACTAAATTATGGGAAACTCTAATTCGATATTTCCGCCCGAAAGCTCTAACTAGAGCTTTACGAAATAGCTCCCGCTTTTCCATGCATCCTGCGTAGACTTGGAGGCGACGGCTTGGGCGCCGCGACGCTCTTGGAGCGTTGTTGCCAGAGTTCCGGAAAAATTTCAGTGGAAAAGAATGTTTTTCCCCCACTTACTACGTGCAACACCATCATCATTGTCATAAAGTGATAGTGTCCAGGTCAATCGTTACTTGCGAGTGTCTTTTGAACGCATAACGTGCCCAGAAAATACTCGTTTGATTAAGATGAAGATTACACATGTACATGTTAGGAATAGTTTTCTTTCGTAAAGGGATGTTTGACAACGCTTGAAAGGTCGTAGGAGAGTATGGAGCACACCCAAACATGCCTCTCTGAATGAAGTTGGGTTTGTGACAAGTCGGGGAGTAATGGACCGTTTCGTAATGGAGAGGGTTCAAAATGTCAGGAAGTTCTTTATTTTCTGACTACCCGTGTGATGAATTGAGGAAAAAACATGATTTTGTTGTCGATTTAATTACGCTTGCAATGTAATGAGATAATTAAAAAACGTGGAAAGCAACCTTTGTCGAATTTGGCATGGGAGTTCTTTAGCAAATTTCTTCGAATGCTCGTATTATTATGTACTGTATAAACGCTGTTTCGGATAAAAATGCACTCAACGGGAACCTCGTAAACCATGAGATATAGGGAGGTGGTTAAATTAGGTAAAAGTTGCCCCTTGCGGTGTTTTGCAAAGTCATGATATCAATTTTGAAAAATTTCAAACAGTTATTTGAGAAGAATTAGTTTTTCGCGATTCCTGTTTAAGTGTTTTTCGTTTTGATTTTAAAAGATATAAACTTAACATTCTTATTGCTACTTTTTCTCCTCTACAAGATGGGGCTTTAGACTTTCGATCCGAAGTCTCGTTTCTTCGAAACCACCATCAATTTTAGTTTTTTTAATAGTCAAACAATTTTATTTCACACTCAGTAAACCGGCTCTTCCAGTATTTCTGGTTACATAGACTCGCATAAGTGTGTCTCGGTAGAGGTACGCTCTCTTAACGCCCTTTATGTGCTTTTATTTCTGCATAGCTATCTCTCTTCTATGGAAAATATACGGAAAAAATTGAAAAAATTCTATATGCTGTTTTTTGGTTTAATATTGGTGACATGGGTCTGGTGCTGAAGCTTAGTTGAGCTTTTGGGCGTTGGGAAAGCATTCTGACGAACCGACCTTTTGCAGCATTTTCTAAATAGGCACCAATGTGACCCAGTATTTCAGACACCAAACGATGTTTTTCAAATCTCTGTGTGCTGGAAGATAGAGCGCAATGAAACGATTAATTTCAGCTGCTTTTTCAACGCAATTGCTCCGCGCGTTTCCGAGATAACGGCGTTCGAAGTTTGACAAGTGGCGAAAAATGGGTACCTCCCCCATTGGACATGTTTCGAAACGGCTTCGAATTTTTCTACATGATGTTTAGTCGTTCCATGGACACATACGGGTCCCACATCGACCGAGAACGCTTCAGTTGCGGTCGGGGAAGGTCGGGGAGGCAGCTTGCAAATCGTCATTTCCGACACTAAGAAAAATGAGGGGCCGAAACTAGGTACCTCTCTCTTTTTTTTTGGAAATTGTTAGGGAAACTCGTGGTTTTCAGTATGTCGATTGACTTCACGGCTACCAGTCCCGGACTGAGTAATCAACGTTAAACCATCTCCAATTGTGCTAACGTCAGTGATATTACAGGAACAAATATTTTTCTCGACCTTCGGGCACGGTTCACATCAGCTGAATGGTGGTTCCGAACAAACGAACTCACTGACCAAACAAAATTGTCATGTTGCCATTGTCCAGATACTCCAAAGGTGGGTCTACTGCGGGGATTAGCGCTAATCCGCCAAAACGGCTAATTAGTGGTGCAAACGAGATACCGCATCTACACGATTTATTTATCCGAGAATGTGGTCGAACAATGTTATCATCGGCAATATCTGACATGTCATGGGAACAACAATAACACGGCGAACCGAATATTTTGCAATAAGAACCGCCTGGGTGTTGTAAAAGACCGCCGCTGAGCACCACACCTTCGTCACATAGATAAATACCCTCTGACATGACACGAGTTGCGTCATAATCGTATCGGCACCACACAAAGGTTCAATGCAATTGCATATGATTCAATTTATTATAATTATGACACCTCTTTTATTATCCTTTAACCTCGCAGTTTCCGAGGAACTCTAGTCATTGTCAGATGCGTGTTTGGGCAGGATTAGAAAAACTGAAATATCAAAGTCTGTGGCGTGCTGCACAAGACCAACTTCCTGAATGCGGAATTGCACGCAAAAACATAATTTTTCCCCGTAATGAGCGAAATAAAAAAATGTGCTAATTAGCCGCGCCATACCTGTTCGGTAAGGATGCCAGTGTCGAGCAGAAACATCAAAATACCATTTCCCTGCAACCACAACAACGGTTGGCTAATAACGTCATTAATTCATATCGGATGGTTCAAAGTTATGAACCCGACCAGAGAAAATTAGAAAATCATGTGCGGGCATCGATTGCTGCATAAAAGGATATGCCAACGATATTTTCACACGCTGGATTTGTATGCCAATACATTAAGAAGACTACTTAACATCTTGCACATTATATATAAGAGATAAGAAATTGCGAGTTTGGTGATCAGGCAGCCGTGACTTAGGCCGTGATGCCAGGAAGAAGGAAGACCGTCTTTGTAGTTCAAGGAGATTGTGCAATATGCGAGATTTCTTGTAGGTGCGAGGAATTAGCATGGTAGAAATTAATTGGCTGGGAATCGCATAATAATCGAATAATCGATAAGACATAAAGGAGATTACGTTACGTGATATTGTCTCGGAGGGCGGTCCTTGCGGCTTTAAAAAGATTGCACGAATACAGGGCGTCCGGAAACGACGTCGAAACACGTTGGGAGGCGATTCCAGGAACCGAAATAATGAAAAAAGCTCCCATAAACATACCCTAAAAATTGCTCCCTAAAGGGGCTAGGACTCCTTACAAGGGGAGCCCTGAAGATGTTTTTGTCGCAATATTTTCGAAACGGTCTGCGCTAACATTACGATATTCGGTTCACTGTAACTATACGCAGTGTGGGCCAATGAAAACGAATCAAGGCCGATTTCTCATATTTACCACCCAAAAAAAAAAAAAAACGTCGATTTTTATCTCCAAGGGAAAATCTTTTGCCACCATTGTCAACCTTGCCACTTTCGACCCCTTGGCAGGAGAAGGTGCGACCCTTAAACCTTAAATGGGATTGGGGGTCGAGTGATGCCTCATTTTAAAGATCATCGAAATCTCTTTTCGACGCTCAATCAATTTTTTTTTTATTTGATGCAGTAGTTTTGCAGAAGTCACGTTATAAACGTTGAAAAAGCCAACATTGAACAAATAATAGGGTTTTTTCAATTGTAACTTACATTAAAAAAATTGTGGGAAAAGCTATTCTTTCTGAGCACAGGTTTAAGTTTCTGATAGTAGTAACTTTACAATAGGGGGATGATTCAAAACATTTATCTACAATTTCACTGACTTCCTAATTTAACAAATGTCAAAAACGTTGCCCTCCTGCTTCCATGCAGAAATAGAGGTTTTGCTCAAAACGATCTCGGGCGTTTTTAAGTGTAACCTTGCGACATTCAACAATGATTTGTTGACGTAAACAATTCAGAGACTCTGGTTGAGTTTTATAAATTTTACTCTTTAAGTCACCCCACAGAAAAAAATCTAGAGGACTTAAATCTGGTTATCTTGCGGACCTCTCCACTGGTCCTCTTCGGCCAATCCATCTACCAGGAAAAGTTCGGTAATTTGACTCTAAAAATTGAGAAATGCCGCGAACAGAAAAGTT
The DNA here is from genome assembly GCF_040115645.1 of Euwallacea fornicatus. Lineage (NCBI taxonomy): Eukaryota > Metazoa > Arthropoda > Insecta > Coleoptera > Curculionidae > Euwallacea > Euwallacea fornicatus. The sequence continues at coordinate 1,737,675 of NC_089558.1, forward strand.
AGAGTAACTTTGACGTGGAAGGTCCTCTATATGTGACGCCTCTGACTAATAATTTCAAATTGTTTAAAAAAAAAGGTTTCCCGTTTGAACTTGTTAAAGTATAAGGAATTTCACAATTTTAACCCATAGACATCCGAAAGAGGGTGGTAGGTCAGACGATTTTGAACGTATTTGACCATAAATACTATCATATAGTGTGTCATGCATTTCGATATCATAATTTCTTCGATTTTTTCCAAATTCGGTGCTCACTTCAATATATGTAAATTATCATAGAAACTTAATGAAATATTCGATCTGATCCTATTTTTTTTGACATAAGCTTGCATATGTGTTACATTTTTTCGAAATCAAACATGAAATGAAATGTACACATGGCAAAAAAAATCGTGGCCCTTTAAAATTGCAAAAATGAATTTCTTGAATGGCAAACTTCGGCTTTGTGAGCGAATAAAAAGAAAGACGAAAATGGAAGAGTAATTCAAATACCTTCAAAAACCTCTTTGACCACTGCTCTTTCCCATGATGCATTGAATAACGCAAACTTAACGTTGCCTAAGATATTTAATCAAAAAAGAAAAAAAAATCATACGGCAATTTAACAAATTGAATAAAAAAATGAATAAGTAATTATTATTTATGCGTTAATTATACTATTTACTTGTAATTATCATGCTTGAAATGAGAACCACCGTTTCTGATACAACGTCGACATCTTCGCCGCATTTCTGTGTTGGGTACTTCTAGCCTCATTTCAGTCTTCATTACTTCCGCTCTCCCATAAATTTTTTGGATGAGATGGTCTCGATCATAAATTTCCTCATTGTATACCATTTCCTTCGTTCGTCTCTGAATATGATAGTCGACTGGGCTTAGATCCGGAAATTTGGCAGGCTATGATATTGATCAATTTGAGGAAGTTCACTATTTAAAAACTCCCTTATTTTTCTCCAACAATGGCCGGGACATCCATCATTTTGAATTAGGATTTCTACTCTTACATCTAAAGACATTTCGTTCGAAATATTTGATAAATTATTTCTTGAAAATTCTACATAATAACAAAATAATAAATCTATATTTTAAGGGATGTTAAAGAAAGCGCGAAAGGGGTGATCCCTGAGGGAGCCCTTGTTTGGGGGCATCTAACACTGTTGTGTGAATCATTTTAATCTTCTACAGTCTAGTTGTATTGTTTATATATTGTTCATCAAAATTAAGAGTGGGTGAATACTTGAGTGTTTCGATTTAAGGCCAAGTCTCTATACTTCCATATGTTTTCCGATCAGCTCCAGTTCGTCTTCGTGCATGTATCCAATCTTGATATTAACGAAGGTATTTACTATCACCACGCGAAGCACGAATTTTTAAAAATTATGGATGACTGCATGACATTGACGAGACCTTTCTTGATTCAATTTTGCGTAGTTTCTCCAACCTTTTTCATGAGGTAGCTTCACAAATCCATCGACCACATTTAATATTGAATATACTCACATTTTTTCAATCACAGTCATGAACCAACTTGATGATGCGGTTCCTTTGAATTCTGATCGTTCTCGACTTATCCTGATTTTCCACATCGAAGTAAATTAGCAATTTTGCCCCCAGTCCATGCGAGAGTTTCCCCCTATCAATATTCGATGATCTAACCAAATTCTTTGGACATGTTCGGGAACCGGACGGATCTTTGATTCTTTCATGTGCGGATTCTCAAAAAGCTCCGTTTTAGTTACGTGAGCTTTGACCATAAGACTCTTTATGTTATGGCAACTTGACACCCATCTTCAATTTTCAAGCACCTTCCTCCACAATATTCTCTCCTGCACTGTGCATGCATCTTCAATCCGGACTCGCGTTAACATTTCGAGACGATTTGTTTATCGCTACGTAGTGCGGCAAAATGTTCATTAAAGGAGAATATTGCCACACGAGGGGGACATTTATTATTGTCGAGAGATTTTTCCGAAGAAATATTTCCATAATTAAATCCTTATTAGTAAACTCGCCCATTCTCCTCATGCAGTTGTCACTCACATTCATTACATCGGCCCTATAGGGACATTCAACACTCCTCCCACCAGTCCCATCTGATCAGCACTGAATGGTCGGTCTGATAGCATCATCGCATCAATATGTGACCCATGACCATGGGATCATAAATATGCGCTAGGCGTTACCCATATAAATCCATATCAAAGTCCATTATGACTTCTTGTGTCATTGACACACCCACGTATCACACGTTGGGCTGATGCTACTCTGCAGTGAAGGTGAAAGTCATCCATGTGACTTGATCACTAATAATTTATAAGGGGACTTATTGATAGTAATTGTTTCCTTGATCAGTTTTTGTTGCGTGATGTGAGATATTAGAAAGTCAATATTTCGGTTCTGGATTTTTTTTGGATGGGTGATTTATGGAGTTGCCCTTGGCCACTGAAGAAGTCACTTTCGCTGCAAAATCCTGCACAAATCCGTTCAAAATCCTTTTATAGAAACAAGGAAACAAAAGTTTAATTTAAAACTCACTACGAGGAAAATATAGCAATAAAACAGCGAGTGTTCTACACCCAGAAGCAATATCCATATCTTTGTTCTTGTTATGTTTTGCATAAATATCCTGCTGGTTCCGACGTTTGTAAGGCGATATCGCTCTGTCAATCATAATTATCGGAGTTTTATCGGTTCTAAGGTTTGCTTTGAAAGCTCTGGGGTGGAAAGCACATTCCTTCGTACGTTTACAGCTAGAATCGAATATTTTCAAACCACAAATTAAGACATAAGCAAGATCCATAGGCTGATAAACTGTTCTGCACATTCAACTGATATTACGTGGTGATGAGCGACTAACTCGAACTAACCTATGCAAGGCATTTCTTTCTCAAAAAAGTCTAATTCGCTAAAAATAATATTATTTACTTGACAATTCAAAGGAATAAAAAATCTTAAAAATTTCTGTTAAGGGTAGTTAGAAAACTACCTCTATTTACGAACGATTTTAATCAAACTAAGTGAAAGACCTTTATAGTATGATTTTTATCTACTATTTTTATTCCATTACCCTAACCAGAAAGAAAGTTATTTTAAAAATATTCAAATGATAGTGCCTCTTTGGAGGGCTATATCTCAGTAACGGTGCTCTGTCAGATCAGTATTTATAGAAACTTTTTCTACTATTTTCAGCTCTATTTTCATCTTCTTAAGTTTTGTACCAACTTTTTCAAACATCCGGTATATTCACGCAGTTGAATAATTTTTCATTTACATATAGGGAAAATGTGACTGGTTAACGAAGAGAGCCTGTAATCTAAATTTCACCACAAATAATTCAAGCTAAATTAAAGGAGCATTATAAGCTTTCGAGTTCTTGCAAACGCATCACTTAGGGTTATTGATTGCATTTGCATTTTCTGGACATGAGGGAGCAGTTTCAAAGGGGAAGGAAGGTTTTCATTAATCTTAAGCCCTTTACATTTATCGGAGGTGATTTGAATTTTTCAAATTTTCGGTCATTTTAGTGGAGCAGGAATTTGAGTGGTGGAAATGCTTCAATTCGATAGCTACTTCATGGTATGATTCATGGTCACTTGCATGGTTTCCAATGTGCCTCGCAAATAAATTTGTCTTATACCTCATTGCCATATTCAAACATTTCGATTGACACGTCTCGGCTCGATAGTCTTAATCCATATCACTCGATGCGAGTTCGACCACATTTTCAATAGGCCAGTTGGAAGGTCCTCTTATTTTTGGAAAAGCCTGATTTTTGGAAGTAATTTAAACTACAACTAAAGAATCCGCGTCATCGCGACCCGAATGTTCCACAACACCTATTATGTGACACTTCCCAAAATTTGAGCTTCAATATCTCAGACATTAGTGGAGAAATTGTGTTATAAAACTATTTCAAATTACTCGCTATTTCAATAATACCAGACTAACTGAACAGAAATGAATGTCAATAACGCTTTGTGGCACCTTGAGAATCTCTTGAAATTGAATGAACATTTTCTGAAAGTCTAAAGAAGTCTAATTCTTTGTTGATAACGAAAAAATGTTTTTAATATGAGATAATCAGCTATTCATTATACTCTTTAGACCCCCTGCAGTTTTGATTGAATATTGTAATTTCACCAGTATTCACAAGTGTAATTTAAATTCCATAATGAAAAAAAAAACACTTTAAACATAAATTTAGATTTAAAAATGCCTTTGCACGCCCTATTTCACCCATTAACTTTTACCGTTTAACACTTAGTTTGTGGTACAAAACTTTGCATTCACCATAATATCAAGAAAGTGTACTTGAATTTTGTATTTTCATAAAATTTGCTACTTTCATACTATGAATTCAAATTGTTACGTTATTCAATGAACCACAAAACTTCATTACATTCTGCAAACCCTTTTAACTGCTAGAACAATCAGTAAATACTAGACAGTTCTGCTTCAATGCCATTAAACGTAATCTTTATCGCTTTTCGTTTAGATTTTAGCCGTGGATGGTTTCAATCATGCTCGGTGGCACTAGCAAGATGAATAAAATTGGTATCTACAATAGAACATACCATCTTTATTTTGTCCGGTGGAACAATGCTATAAAAGCTGAAAAAGGCATTATGCGATACAGTGACATAGAGGAATAAGGAAAATGCCCATTTTGGTCAGAAACCATGACCAAATTGGTCAGAAGGAAGTCGTTTATGTGGGCCCTAATTTAGTTTAATGTGCCAACTAAACATATTTTAATGCAAGTCTAGGGCAGATTTGATCGTTCGCATGGCAATTTCTCGTTCGCCAACTTGACGGGAAAACCATAAAGGAACGAATTTTCACTCATTTTTTCCTCTATGAATATTTGCATTTGCAGCCAGACTGGTAGCAAAATATAAAGGAAGATAAAATTCCAATCCCAGGTTGGTGTTGACTTATAAAGTAGATGCACTGTGTTTGAAGAGTCCTGCAGAAACGCTGAGAAAACATGGGGTAACAACTACCCAAATATTGACTGGAAAGTTTTGTTTAAAATTGGGTCAAAAGCTTCTGCGCGGTACGATCAGTTCTTATCTTTGATAACAGTTCAATAACTAATATGCCGATAAAGTTATCAGACAGTTAAGCAACAAGAGAAATATGGGACGTGCATTGCTGGTTTGCTGGTTCTAATGACATTCAATCTCCTGGTAAAACAGTATAAAAATTATTTCATTTCGAATCTGCAATTTTTCTAAGATCCTCTTCTGATTATATGGCTACGAAATAATTTTCTTCGAATTCTTCCAAACCTCAGTACATCAAATCAGGTGAACCTCATTAGCTCAAACTAGTCAAGAACAAATGCATAATTTCCAGTCGCATTTCTGCTTACTCTATTGGTTAACACTAACCATAAATATTTAAATGGAATTATTAATGTGTGCTACTCGTTTCCGATTCTTTGGAAGTATGCTTTCTTATCATCATCAGTAACGGATAAGTGCGACATCCATCTAGAGGTACCCACCCACACAAGCACATAAAAAACATATGTTTCTCTACCGGAAAATGAAAGAGAGATTTGTGAATAAACAATTCGGCATAGATAGTTTCGATTGAGGTCGATTGGTTCTAAATGACGGCATTTTGATTTTTACCATCAAACTTTGAAACAGAAAAATGCAGATTAGTTATCTCAATGACCTTTTTGAGCATTCACGAATCGGGTTGTAATTTTCTCTTCTTGTTTCTGAGACTTCATGATTTTGAAAGAAGGCCCCGGGACTTCAACTTTAGTTATTAAATAGGAGAAAATTTCCAAATGAAGGAGATACCAACATTTTGGTGCTTTTCAAACTTTATTCGTCTATGCCTCAGGCACCCGACGAGCATTCACCTTAAAACAACTAAAGTCAATTGTCCTGATCAGCTTTATGAGCTTTCATCAACGGATTTGAAATGTCCCTTTTAAGTCCTGCAATGTGGGGCCATTTTGATATCAATTTCCTCATTTTGAAAATACCCCTAAAATGAGGGCGCCTGGAACTGCGATTCGGGACCTTAATTGAGGCATCCATGGCAATATAGGGCCCATTTCAGTCGATTAGATTGAACAACAGCGACTAAAACCCCTTGTAAGTGTAATAAATATTTTCAAAATTGCTAAAAATTAACTTTTTTTTTTAAATTAGACATCAAATTTTAAGCACTCCGGTATCTCGGGAATTGGTGGCGCAATTGCCTCAAATCAACGGCATCCGTGGGCCACATGAACCTGTCTAGACGGGGATAAAATATCTCTTTCATTTTCTGAGGCATAGTATGGTGTCTTTAAAGGGATTTAAAACTCTGCGATAGTATAAGGGAAATTTGCCCCGCAAAGGGTAGAACACGAGAAGATTCGGGGGCCCTAGTGAGTGAACTCTAAACTCTGAACTCTCTCTATTTCCTGTTCTTATCTAAAGTTCTATTGTTGCTGAGACTTTATGGTCCATAAATCTAACCTCGCCTCTTGCAGACGGAATTTCCCACTTAGTTCAAAGTTATAAAACACCATGACGTGTCCCCATACAAAGCACCAAGGTTCCATTGGTCGTTTTGCATTTTGCCCTTGAACCCACATCACATATACCTGCAGAATGCCACATTAATTGAAAAGTGGAACGATTTTGGCGTGGAAAAAGCACCATAAAGCTCGCTAAGCACATAATTAATAATAAAATAATAAGGAAATTAATAGTGCGTAGCATCTAGATTATACCTACACCTGACCATCTTCGTGCTGGTATATGCGTTTTTTCTTGTATTAGAAGAGTGAAATTGGAGAATCAATATTGATTTAAAACGAACTGGGCTATGTTGAATAATTAGCGAACGATGTTTCCTATACAATTATACTGGGTAACTTCTGAAAGTCATACATGTGAAACTTCATCATCGTCGATCCACCTTTGATCTTTAGCATGCATCACTAATTGAATGGCAATAATTAATACATTTCTCATGGAGATAAGTTGTCGTGCAGTTTTTTGCATATGATGGGAGATTTATTTATATGAGGCCGAGCAGAGAAGTGAAATTCAATTTGGATCCCGGTTTGTATACGACAGAACAGAAAAGCGAAGATTTTGCAGGGCACCCACACATTCGTATAATTCTTCGATCTGAATTACATAAAGGGCCGCACCCTTGACATTTTATCCACAAATAACCCATTTCATGCCACACGCGATCGCCTTCTCATACTTTCAACGAAATTACCATTTGTATTCTAAGAATTCCCATATAATCCAATTTGTCTTTACGTTAAAGTGTGAAATTGCAACTTTCGGACCCTAATGGCGTTTTTAAGCTCTAGATTTGGAAGCATGAGTCAAACCCAATAAACGTAACATAATGAAACAATTATCACATACCTCCATCTAATTAATTTATTGCATTATTTGTAAATTAATGGGTTTTCGGTGTTTTCTTAATAAGGAATGTACCGTTTGCTTTTATTTAAGTGATACCACGATGATTCCCGCTAAATGAATACGTGAGAATGGGCAGTTGATTCGCTCCTATGCCTCATAAAGCATATGATAGTTGAGGCCAATGGATGAATATGATATTTACACGTGGACGCTGTATAACACCTTAATAAGGAAAAATGATGGCATGTGGCTTATAAGCCAATTAAGGACATACTTTGAGGCTTCGATTTCCGAACGTTGTGTGAAAATGCCATTCTTGACATATAGTTTTCACTGCTATAGCAGCGATAGGTAGATGCAGGTGTTAAATTCTCCGAAAGGCAAAATGTTGTAAAAATGCATCAAGATTCAAGGGAAATGTACGTCAAAATTCACGAGTAACTCCTCAAATTGAATTTGAACACTTAAAGCTTGCTGCAAAAGACGGTCTCCATGAAGCTGGGGGACCACAAACCGGAAAACTTGTCATTTTTTGAACTTGAAACATTCAAATATCGAGGAAAATTTTCCAAAAAGTACAAAACGAATCACAGAATTCGACGATGCGTTTTAGAATTATTTGAAAAGTTCCACATTACGAAGACTAAGAAGCGTTTTACTTGTGATTCGAAATATCCTGAAAATGGTGAATGTCCTCGCATCTCTTTTCAGAAATTTATTATTTGAAATCTCAAAAGTTTGTTGATATTTAAAATAGTTCAGATGAATGTTTTGTTATAAATGAGATCACGCGTCTTCCATTCGGCGATCTACCGAATCAGACGAATACTTCATCATCAGGCGTTTTATGGACAAATTATTTCTCAATCAAGAATTGTTTCATTTGTGTTTCGCTTCCTATTCTCCATTGCGATTCTTTAGATTCTCTGCTCAAAACTACTCAGGACCATGATCCTCTCTATTAGTTTTCGTTCCATTCTACCCATTTCCTGAGAAAATTTTTAAAATCCGATGATTCTCTGAACTTCAACATTTTTGATAGTGAAATAGCCACTGAGCCACTTTTCCACGAATCTTCTCTTTGATGTCTCAAATAGGATCAATGAACTTGCAACATTCACCATTGTCCCTCATATTTGGTCAACAAAGGATGTCATTTTCTTCAGCTATTTCTGCCTGGAATTTTAATTACCAAGCAACCCCATGAAGTTATACTTTGTTATCTTTGTTTCCAGTATATTTAACAGACAAACTACGACCAACAAGCATACATATTATATTCATTCGGCCTATTGAACATACGCTTTACACACACTGATCGGATATTACGCTTTTCTAATCTCAGATACCGATACCCATTCAAATATTAATTTACCACGAGAAATTAAGAAAGTGTAATTAATTAATTGACGAACCAAATCCAATACAGTAGCAGAAGTAATTATTAAACATAAAGTGATTGGTAGGATTATCAATATTAGTTGCAAGTTTGTTAATGAGAAGAGGAAGTGTTCGGTTTCTGTGTGGCGTTTTGCATGCTGATATTTGTGCAGTTATTTTTTTATGTGATGGCTTTCAAAGCTTACCCGAGATCCTCCCAATTCCAGACGAATGCGAGTGTACTTCTTCATAACAACTCTCCAAAGGACATAGGCCATTGCGAGGGCTGCTTCCAATCATTCCAGAGAAACACTTAGGGCGGAACACTTATGCATAAAAATCACCAGTTTTCAGTTTAAATTGGGGGAATCTAATGGATGACGTAACAGTTAGAAGACTAATAACCAGCAAATGGGGGAAGCTGTGGCTGCATTGTTGTTGCTCTTTTCTGACCTTTTGGTACAATTACGTTCCACGAATTCAACGTACTACTGTGCTCAAGCAATAAACGGAATTTTTCAATTACACACCGCGGGTACCATAAACTAATGTTTTTTTTTTTTTCGTAGGTTGGCAGCACTCTCTGTGACGTCTATGCAAAGCTTCGTGCCGATCTATTCAATTACTGCAGAGCTACACATCTTTTTGTAAACATACAAAAGTGAGTTTTTGTATGTTTGAAGCAAAAAATGTCTGTCGCGGAAACGTTGGGAATGTTGCAAAAAGCCTTTGCTGGCGCGGCCAAGTCGCAAAAAAATGTTTACAAGTGGTGCAAAGACTTTAAAGCAGACCCAGAAGGAGATCAAGACGAACGGTGCCCCGGACGGTCACTATCAATCGGCAATTAGAGACCTCGCTGATGGTTCGGACGTCTCATTTAGATCGACCCCAACCATTTTAAAAGATGTTTTGTTCATCAAACGCGTCAAATCTCGATTGCTTCCAGAAATATCATTTTTTTTAAAAAAAGGCGTCGCCTTGAAATTTGCCAAAAATTGATTTTCGGCTACTAGGACGTCATGAAACCCATCATTACGGGACGGCAGGCTTAAATCTATTCGTACGACCCGGACATAACTGACCAATCGAGGTTGTATCGTGCAAAAGGTGACCCAAGGCCGAAAAAACTATGCCAAAATCGCTCAAAAATCAAGGCCACGTTGACAGTTTTCTCCGATTATCGCCGCTTTGTGCATTACGAAATTATTCCGCCAAGCCAAACTGTTAAGAAATAATATTATTTGAGCTTTATGCGTTGTTTGCTTGAAGTTATTCACCCCAAGAGTTATGGCCAGACAATTCTTAGTTTTTGCACCACGATAATGCACCGTTTCACACTGCATTGGTTTTTCGAGAACGTTTTGTCAAAAACTCAACCCATATCGCTCGACAACCGCCGTGTTCGCCTGATTTGGCACCGTTGGACTTTGAGCAGTTTAACGGGCTCGAAAGACCGCTCCGGGGACACTGTTTCGACTCGATTGAGGAGATAAAAGACGAATCGAAGAAGGTACTGAAGGCGATTCGGGAAGAAGACTTCTTTGACTGTTTAGATGTCTGGGAACAAAGATGACGAAGGAGCATTGCGTCGGACGGGAAGTACTTTGAAGACGATGAAATTTATTTGAAAACATAGATAAAATAAAGATTTTTCATTTTATAAATAAATTCACCTTATTTTTTCATCGCAGCAGTAAATTTAACACATTTTGTGATCTATATTTTTCCGCTCGTGATCTATTGTTCACGAGCCTTCGTATCCTCATTAGCACTTTTTTTTTAAGTTATGACAATATTTCCTAGTTCAGAAACCAGACTCATGATTCGGCATTTCATCGTTGGTATATTTTTTCAATTATTGCCGAATTAGCAAATACGCTTTATACTTACTCAATATGTTGGTTATTTACGACATATTACATCAGCTGATGGTCTGCATGAATGTTATGCAAATATGAAAACAATGCTTATATGCTAGCCAATGACCTTAAAAATGGCGAAATCCTTGAATTTTGCTTAAGGTATATTTGTGTGACGAGCTGTTTGGTTCGGCAAAAATACAATCCTTTCAAGGGAAGAACGAAGATATCAAGCTTTGAGAGTGATCGTTTTATGGATTTGTTCATCCGTCACTGCGCCCTTTAATTGTCTACTTGGAGAAGCGCTCTTCAGAAAGGCGAAAAAAGCTAACACTGGCGCTTTCCAAGCTGGAGAATGTCGGCTCTAAAGCTTCGAATTGTGATATCCTGAAAATCTATTGCACATGACGAACGCGCTCTTTCTAAGGAATGCGAACTTTCTTCTTAAAATGTCAATTTTCCAACATTGAAGTTATAACTTTGATATACATATTGTGCGAGGTATTTCAACTCTACGGGAAATGGACCAATACAAGAACTTTTGTCGTAAAACTATTTTAATTTCAAAATTACGTTCTAATCACGCATCCCCCGGTATTTAAAACCTATTGAGAACGCCGGATGTTTCAGTAGAAAGGCCAAAAAATATATTGTTAACGGGATGTTGGAGGACTTGTGGAAGATGCTCAAAATCTACTGAAGGTGGCCATCGTTTTCGCCGTCTCCAATGTTTCATCGCATTCGAAATTTTATCTCCAAATATTTTTTCGAAAAGCGGTATTTCATGGTAAATATTAAGGAGTTGAAGTCTTTTTCAAAATATCGAAAATCCTCTCAAAATGGCGAATGCCTCTTCGCAAGGCGTCCGTTAATAATTGGAATTATAGGTTTAAAATTGCTCTCTTCGAAAAAGTTTTCCTAGAAATCCAAATTCTATTGAAAATGGCGAGTGGCTCGTTTTTAGGAGTTTCGTGGCAAATTACATGTTTCCATGCTTCTTTCACGTAAACACACATTTCTTCGTAAGTCCTGACAAAGCTTATAGACAGTCTCATTCCCATCCAACTAGGTCAATTTCTACCTTTTCAAACAGCTTGAACACACATCATCCTAATCTGCTCTACATGACCTCAAATCTGAATACACAAAAATAATATGGTATTTATTACCTTGATAAAAACTTAATTATCTCCGTATATGAAATTTGAATGGCACTATACTACGGAGTGGTGAAAAAACCCAATAAACGGTACGAAAACTTATATACCGGAACTATCGAAAATTGCCAAGTAACTCCCAGGTTACTGACACCGGTTTACTTTTGTATAACTTTTTATTATTAACAATAATAAAAGGCTTTCAAGGCCACTTCTTGGCTGCAAATCGGTTTGTAAGCGTCTAGGATAACAGTGTTTGAACTGCATGTTTACCCTTTAATGGGCCTTTTCAAAAATTGCCCGTTTTAGAATGGTGATTAGATAATAACCGTAACCTTCAGTCCGCCTTCTTCCTACACTCAAAAATAATATTTTCGAAGCAACCTAAAAATCATTGTGCAAGCAGTTGCATTGTAATACCACGCAAAGCTGACATCTCCTTAAGTTGTTTACAAAATCCTTGAGTATAATTAGTGCTGTTTACTTAAGCCATTTTGGTGAATGCTACCATTTGTTCCATGTCAAGATGCAAATTTATTTTAAATTTTAACCTACTTTTCTCTCTTTGAAACTAAACAAAAAAAAAAAAAAAAACAACAACAAAAACCCAACTATTCCCATTTACACGCCTCTCACCCCAAACCGCATTAAAAAATTACATTAATCACAATCTCTCCCAATCCTGTATGCACCATTAACTCTGCATGTCAACACTTCTGGTTGCAAAGAACCACTCACAATTCGAACCCGAAAAAAAAGCAATTCAAAAACTAAACAAAAGAAAACCGCAAAAGGATTGTTTCGAAAAATCAAAGCGCGCCGCGACGGCCGCGAAACAAACGAGCAGCGTTCGCGCGCGATTCAGGAAACAAATGACTGACGGATATGCACGTGGATGGCGCGCCGGTCAGTAAAAAGTCAATTTAACGAGCTTTCAGGAATTGGGGGAGTCCAGCTGCTATTTAGCGAGCTTTTACGCAGCAATTTAATTTGATAAGTGGCGCGCTTAGGTGAGGCGCCGGAATGGTCGTTTGGTAAGAACTGCACTAGAGTAATTAAAACTGAAAGTTTCGTTGCTCCAAGGCGAGGCATCCGCCATTTTCAGTAGATTATGCCAATCAAGAGAAATAGTGCAAAAAAAAATCCTGGGCCCCTTTGAGTTTGCGAAGGAGGCGCTCATGCTGGGAGCATTCGCCGAGCCCAATTTCGGTAGATTATCCTAGACCGTATTCAATAAGTAGTTTCTGGCTTGAACGGCGCAACGTTGCGAACGTTGACCACTTCAGGAACATTCGACATCTGCAGTAAATCGTAGGCAGTCGGAGGTAGTGGGTTAAAATGAAGTGGTCAAGGAATGAGCAGAAACGTTTCCTTGGAAATCACTTGCCATATCCAGAGGATTTCCACAAGAAAAGGGATGACCTATCACGAACCATTTGCCATCTCTGGTAGTTTTCGTATATTTGACCGAACACAGCGGAAACGCGAAACGACTCGAACACAACCTGAATCATTCTCAGTAGATTCTGATCACCTTTCAGACGTTAGAGGTTTTCAGCAAATTTTCAGTATGCTCCACATTTAATTTAGGCAGCGTCTCGGATATCTTAAATTGAGCTAACTTCCTGGCTTTTGCAATCTTCCTCGGCAATTAGCGTCTTATTATACCTTTCAACCATTTGTCAGCGACAATCTACCGCCATTGTTCCTAACTGATGTTTTAATAACAGTGTGCGAAACTCCAAAAATCTCGTATTATGCAAGAAAAGCAACTTATAATCGGCCACTTATCTCCATGAGACTCGTTTACCATCTTTGAAGAGAGCCAATTAAAAAAGGAAAAGTGCGCATTAGAATTTAATGAAATGCGGCTTAGCCGGGAATATTATACTGGCTGAGACTTTGTTATGGCTTAATTGTCCATTCAGTAGAAAAGTTGATGAGCAGGTAAGTAAAACTGTTAACTGAGTGCTGAGTATAAAGAGCCGCTTTGTGCATTAATGAAAAAACAACTAATTTCTTTATCACAAGTCAGTAATGTGTTTGCCACAGCCTGAAATTACGTTGCCAAACGCAATTGGTCGGTACCACTATCGATCGAAAGGATTTGGTATTTCTGTGTAAATTTCAGCGAGGTACCTTTTAAATTATTTTCTAATCAACTGGTTATAGCGACAAAAAGGCGAACACAGTCCTGTTATTAAGACGAGATGAGGAGGGAATCGACTTCTCAGTACCCGGAAGGAGTTGAACCGCTTCAAATGGGAAAACTTTCAATTACTTCAACAAAGCCTCAGCTTTCGGTTATGTTGGCATTACGACGGATTAACCGTATTTCCAGTTAATTATCCTCGAGGATTGCATTGAAGACCGAATAACAAATAATGCAATTAAATCGTTATACTTATTAACAACCCAAAAGCAATTTCAGGCAGTGATATTCTAGGGAAAACGTAGAATGCACAAATCCCATAAAAATCGACCTCGGATAATGTAATTAGGTGTTATATTATGACGATGTAATTGAAATACAATGCCATTGCAAGTGGAGCAGGGGAAAATTCCGAATATGCCCTTAATACCCCTTTCACCTAATGCATCTTAAATTCATGCACGAAACGCGCATCGCATTGAATAAACCACCACATATGGGCTTTTCTGTATGAACACTCTCCTCCCCCTCTCGTAAAGAAATTAAATTCTATCCACGCAATGTTTACCTGCATTTCACGGAATAATCAATAGGTTTTAGGAGTGGTGTTTCAGACGGCCGTTATTAGATTAAGCTCACTACAGGAACGTCCAGACAATGTTTCATTCAGCCCTGACTGACGCAAATTGTTATGTTGATTTGAAAAACGGAAAGAAATAATTATTGCAGTCTTTAATGGTGACGGAATCCATTGTTGTGCCGTCTTGAAGTCGATTCTAATGGTCGTTTTTTAGGGCTGCAGTCCATTGTCAACAAACAATTGGGCAGGATATAAATGGACTTCTCTGACGAAAATGACGCGCAACAAACAAAAATATATTACCTCGTAACAATACGTGCAGGCACCTCCAACTTTAGATAATAGGTCAATGACAATATCTGCATTCTCCTCTGAGCACTGACCACATAACATGTTGAAACCGCGTAAATGGGAAAATCGCAGGAAAAATAAGTTTTCCTCGAGGAAATTGGAAATTAGTGGGTGCGCGAACCGAAATAATAGAATATTAGCTGATGTTGTCAAAGAGAATTCAACATCAGACTTTGGGTTGAGCAAAGAGGCATTCTCTAGAAGATCTCGCGAAACCAAAGCTCAGGCGTAAGCTCTGGCAGGGAATCCCTGCACGATTCAAGGAAAAACGCTGGACAACGTCCTCGCAAGGTGTCGATGGAATATTTTTTCCATTAAAAATTAAAATATAATTCCGGCCTTTAAGGTTGCAGGCTTTGCATAGAATCGCCCGAGATAATTTTAGAATAATCATAAATTTGCGAAATCAAGGCACCTACCTAAATCATCTGTATAAATAGCTTTAAAAATTTACTATGGTTCGTTGAAGATTTAGTTTGAAAGCCTGGGATTTGTCCCAATGTAATAGAGCAAGGAGGCATTACTCCTAATCGCTTCTTCTGGTACTTCCTGCAACTAAATTTAACCGTTTGGTAAGGAAATTATTCTGATAAATTGAAGTCCAAAGACGCGGTAAAAAATAGGTGAAAGTTTGCATTATGTCATTCACATCTGGCTTTAATTACAGGAAAGAGGAAAGATGGTTCCTCCTATGCGCAACGAATTTAAATGCAAATTAAATTCAGGCAATCTGTGAAGATCTGCGTCTCAAAATTCATGAATTTAAAGTATTTTTCTGAAGATCGTGAGACTAGCACTACATTGTTTTAATATTACAGTACCTTCTACTACATGAGAATATGAATTACATCAATTAGATTCTTCGGCATTCGTAAAAAGCACCACAGTGAGATAAACGCCAATTTTAGATATATTTTTCAAGAGCACAGTGGCGCGCCACGAGTTTGTCTGGAGACGCATTTTTCATTAATTCGCCTTTTTGTCCAGCGTTGAACTTGTTTATTTTTAACCAGTACGGCCTGGTCTGAGCACGATCGAATTTTGAATTTCGAAAATTATTCTTGAACTCGGAGCCGAAAATGGTGTTTTCCAGAAATGAAAAATGGCGCATTCACATTTTTTTTATTCGTTCAACGACTCGATGTGGTTCAGAACCCGACGCCTGAAATTTTTTTGTGCATTTTTCAGTCGCCAAAAAGCACAAGGAAGGCGATTAAGAAGCTCGGAAATAATTTCCTAAAATAGTTATTTATTAACATCACATAACACTTCATAATGGAATATTAAAGATACTATAATAAATCACTTATCACTAGTAGTTTACAATAAATTAGCGAAATCATAGACTTCAATCTAAAGTTAAAGACAACCAACCCCAAAAAAATATATATAACACTTTTGGAAAAATGTGCTGTTTCTACTACAAAACCAAAATGATCTGAACATATTCAAAAACTATAGTAGAAATCTGCTTATCCACTAAACTAATTATTGGTGCTTGACTTCTTTCGGAACTTCTTGACCACCCAAGAAGGAGTCCTCTTTCTGATTTCCTCCTTTAGCTGCCTGTAAACCATGACAACCAAAACTGGTATGGCCAATAACTCGTTCTGGAACAAATAGAGCCAGCAAGCCACCGCAAACATTGCCAAGTCCAGCAACCAGTCTACAGCAGTTCTAACTTGAACTTCCGCCCTAACTGCCAGTTCATCTTGCTTTTTTTTATCGAGGCCTGATCCATCAAATGAATCCAGGAATCCAGAGGTTTGAGTAGTGATCTCCTTAAGCATCAGTCGTCTGGTTGTCCTGGGACTTGGACTGGATTTTCGACTGTACGGAGAAGCTCTTCTATCATCGTTCCAATTTTCTGGTCTTGCAGGAGATATCGTAGCAGGTTTTCGGGCGACGCTAGTTCCTCGTTTATTCGGCGATTTGGACCTACTCACAGCTCTTTTTCCCGATGGGGTAGTTAAAGAGGATCGCCTGGAGGAGTGTATAGAGTTTGATCCCGAGTTTACAGATTTGGGAGTGCTGGCAAAGTTGCCTAGTTGCACTCCAGCTCCGCTATCTCTACGAAGCTGTGGTAAACCTGCACCGCTATCTTTGCGAGGCTGTGATGAACTTGCACCGCTATCTCTGCGAAGCTGCGACAGTCCTGCTCCACTATCCCTTCTAAGGGACACTTTAGTTTGAGAACCAAAATCACTGGATCTTCTCACATTTTTGGGTTTTGGTTCAGGACTTCTCTCTTTGATTACGGGCTTAGGAGCCTCTACTGTCCTTACAGGGGAACGGAATATTGGGAAAGAATCATAGTGATCAGTAAAACTACTTCTCCGATAACCGGACACACTTTGATACCCACTATCTTGGCTTAAATTCTCCTTGGAAGGTGTTTGTTCTTTGCTGCTCAACTCCTCATCCTGTGGAGTTTCTAACCCCCGAGCAGCTTTCATTAACTCATCTCTATCCAATATTGGATTACTTCTCCTCCTCTGACCAACACTCTTCAATATATGATCATAATGATCCGCCATAACTCTGGATTCTTCCTCATTGTTCTTTTTGTCCAAGAGTTTGTTGGGAATCACTATGCTTGCAGCAGTGATCCCAGAAATCTCTGCTACAGTAGCAACACTGGGTAAAGTAGCTGTGATTTGTGTTTTCGGTTTTGTAGGTTCTTTTTTTGCTTGCATAAGGCTGAGAGACAATGATCTAGTCCTAGGCTTATTAGTATCATCACTCTCATCTCCCGAGGATGATAGTAGAGGTGGTAACTCAGGAACTGCTAAAGATTTAGTTCTGTTTCTGTCTAAAATTATATCTGGTCTGGGGGATAAAGCTCTAGCAGATTTTATTGGAGATGAAGGAGGAGATACTGCTGGAGAAATTAAAGGAGAGTCTGACTTTTTAAGGATAGGTTTTGGAACAAAGTTAGGATTAGGCAACTCCTTTCTTTTACTCAAAATTTCAAATGGTTCTTTGTTCAATGACACCATTCCACTCAAACCCCCAGGAGGTCTATAGGTCTCCTCTTCAGTATCTATTTGCACTTTTCTAGTTTTACAGACCTCCATTTTAAATCTTTCCATATCCGAGTCAGTCTCAGATTCACTTTCTGATAAACTTTCTTCATATTCTACCTTCCATGATCTTTCCTCTTTGATGCTTACTGGGGATCTCTCAAAACTAGATTGAGTGTAGCCTCTGCGAGCATCGAAATCTTGATCTGAGAGTTCTTCTGAAGTAGTTTGCTCTGACATCATTACACTTCTCTTCATATTCAGAGAGATCGGAGCTCTTCTGAGAGACATCACCTCATTGCTTAGTTCAGAAGGATTTTTTAAGCTGTGCCTTTTCTGGTTCCATTTACTGCGATATTGTCCTGCACCTGATAGTTTCCTTCTCAATGAATGTCTTCTGTCCAATCCTACAATATCATCACTATCTTCAGAATTTATCCGGATTTTCGGTATTTCATGGCTTAGTCTTCGTTCAGAGTTTTCTGCTTGTTTTCTTCGTTCCAAATCTCTTTCTTCTTCTTCCGCAGCCTCATTTAGCCTCATCATAGTCCTTTCATGAAGGAGCTCCGTAGAACTTGCAGAGTATTTCAATGCAGGAAATTCTGGGGGCTCTAAGTTTGATAATTCCGGTGCTGATAACGATAGAGGTGGAGCTATCGTGTTTTCTTCGAAATTGAAAACAGGATTTTCAGTGGGGTCATCTGAGTAGAGTACTAGCATAAATTCAGAACTGCCAGAGACTGCTCCACTGAGTTCTCGAATTAATTTGTTTTTTGTTTTGGGGCTTTGGGGTTTCTCTATGATGACTGCAGATTGTGCTTCTTTCATATGCTCAATTTTCACTGTATATACAGTAGAGTCTTCTATAGCTTCTTCTTGATCATCAAAACTGTCTTGTTGAAGAAGTTTCAACTCTGGAGAACCATAAGCGAGGTCCCTGGCCAAGGAAGATCGGTCGAAGATAGTTTTATTGATTTGAGACATAACATCCTTTCTTGGGAGCATTGGTGATGCTTCAGGAGTTTGTTGTTGGCTTTTACTTTTCGTTCTTTTAGGCCGAACTGGAGGCATTTCCTGCCCAATAACTTTATTGGATTCTACCCTAGATGAAGATAAAGATCGAGGGTGATTTTTTCTTCCAACT
This sequence comes from Euwallacea fornicatus, assembly GCF_040115645.1. Lineage (NCBI taxonomy): Eukaryota > Metazoa > Arthropoda > Insecta > Coleoptera > Curculionidae > Euwallacea > Euwallacea fornicatus. The sequence goes on from NC_089558.1 coordinate 1,756,715, forward strand.
CTTGCTGGGGCTACTTCGGCACTATGCCCTCTAGTAGGAGGGTGCGTCAATCCCCTCTTTGGGTCTGGTATGAAAATCACCTCCGACTCATCACTGGGCTCGCTAATGCCATAAGGACTTTCAGCCTTGATTCTGAACTTGTATTCACTCCCTTCAATGAGGTCTCCTAATCTTGTACTCAGCTGCCTTGTTGTAGCAGCTTTCAACCACACATTCCAGCCAAGTCTGTAGTATTCTATTATGTAGTTTCCGATTTTGCTTCCACCGTCATCTTTGGGGGATGCCCATGAAAGGGTCACGGACCTGCCAAGAGTCATTACCACTTGGGCTTTTCCTGAAGCAAATAGTGTGGGTATAGGAAAATTAATTATTGAGATTCTTACCTGGTGGTGTCGGTTTGTCAGTTATGGTCACCAAGAAGGACGCACTGTCAGATCCAAGTTGGTTTGCTGCTTTGATTTGATACTCTCCTCTATCAGATCTTTGCGCATCCGTGATTTTCAGCGTGCAAGTCTTATCTGCGTATTCAACCTCATGTCTTTCATTGTTTTGAAGAGATTCTCCATTGTGGCTCCAGAAGACAATTGGGGTGGGCCTTCCCACCACTGAGACCTTTAGGCGAATGAGTTCACCTAAAAGACCAGATATCACGCACGAATTTCTCGTTACCCAAATTTTTCTCAACAATTTAAATTTACCTGATTTTGTTCGAAGAAAGAAATTCCAGATTTTTTCAAATTTAGTAAAACCCCAAATTAATCTGATTTTATTCGAAGGATTGTTTAACTCGGCCAAATTTTGCCCACGATTTTCCAGTAATTTGCATTAAAATAATCTTAATCAGAGGATTTCTGACCCTTTCTAAGTTTTGCCAATAATTAATCCAAGTTTGTTGTTTTAGTATTTAATTTCACCAATTTTTTTCTAAAGTTGTACTTTTAGCCTTTGTTCTTCCGCTTTTTTCAGTTCGATATAGTTCAAAAATTTTCTTTCTAATTACAAATGACATATTTTGCCTATAACATAGATGACCCTGGAAAAGATTAATGGAATTGATGGCAGCTAAATGGATAAAAAAATATTCTATTCTATAAAATTTAGAACGAAGGAGATAGCGCGCATTCACCAGAATGTCTAGAAATCCTGTTTCGAACTCTGCTGCCCTTTTCCCAACTCCCCAATTATCTTCTTAAAAATTACCAAACGATGAATAATTAAATTAAAGAAGTTAGACAAACCTGAGCTGAATTTATCTCAGCTGAGTCTCTGACTGAACCTCAACTTACCAATTTCAAACAACAATCCCTCTTCATAATTTCGAGATAGCCTCACACTTGGTGGAGCCTCGACGGTCAGTCTTGCTTTAGTTGTGACATGTCCAGCCCTATTTGTTGCTGTACACTTAATTTCGCCTTCATCAGACAAAGATGTCTGGTGAATCGTAAGAACGCTTCTATCGTGCTCGGTCAAGATTCGAATTCGTCGGCTGCTGAAGATTTCGAAGTCATCTTTGAACCAGCATATCTAGAAGCACATGAACTAAGTGTTTGAGACGAGAAAGGGTATGCAGAGTGTACCCTTGGGGCAGGCTGGCCAAGAAAATAAGCAACAAACTCGCATTTTTCGTTCTCCAGAGCCACAGTATCAGCAACGTCTTGCGTGAATTTCGGTGAAGTAATCGCCGATCGTTGTAAAGTTACTGTAATCGGATCGGAAATTTCTGAGGGGATGGAGTATCCGACAGCATTTTCGGCACTGACTCTGAACTGATATCGCCACCTGAAAACACTTTTCTTTCAAAAGTAACACACAAACGATGATACCTACCCTGGTTCCAGCCCACTGAGGGTGATTTCAGGAAAGGGTACAGGTAGAGGAGTGGCGCGCACCCAATGGGGTGAACCCACTCTGCGATGCTCCACTAAGTAACCTGCAATGGGAGAACCCCCATCGTGGAGGGGGCGAAGCCATTGGAGGGTGATCAAGTCTGGAGATCCTTCATTTTCAGGCAAAAGCTCCGGTTTGCCAGGACAGGTAGGTCGATCTGAAAGATTTTTCGAGTGAAAACGAGCTAATTATTTTAATTAACATAGAGCTGTTTTTAAATATCCTTAACACGTCGTATGTCCCAGTTTAACCTACACGTTATATCTACATAATATCTAAAAATACTCTCGGCTTTCCGGAGCTGACATCTTTTGATTTGTCTCAATTATCGTAGACTCTCAGGTTTTAGAACTTTTTCTAATTTTTTAAAAGTAAAAATTTGGTGTTTTTTTGCATTTTTTTGTAATGTAGCAATGATTTACCTGCAGCTTTCCAATGCACTTGCTTCTTATTTCTCACTCGCGGATGGGGTTTTATATGCGCGTTCCCCATATCGCACCATGGCAGCGGCTTGCCAGAGTCGACCTCGTATTAGGCGAACACTGGATATTTTTAGGATAGTTTGGTCAGCTTTCTGTCATTATTTTGGCAGGGTTCTGTTTTAACGGGTCTGGCGGGACATACGATATTTAATGCAGAAACTGAGAGTAGAGATCTTTTAGAAGTTCTTTCAACTTTTATCCAGACATTTGCAGACGAAGGTTCCAGACCCCTAACTGAGATGTCCGAACTTAAAATGGGATCCATCGGATAACTGAAACGTGGATGAGTACACAAAGGAGGATGGAAAAATAGGAGAAAGGTGGTACTTCCTCAAATCAAAAAAGCCGATAATCCCTGGTATCTGCATGACGGGTTGCGTCCAGCTCGTCCTGGAATAGATCATTTTCATTACATTCCGAACACAACATAGAGCGAGTACTTGATGTCCACATGCTCCTGAGGAACTCAAGATTTGTTACACATTTTCTCCATGCAGTATACAGGGTGAGTCGTAAGGGAATCGACGCAGAGTAGGTGCGTCTAAGAGACGTCAAATAATGACCATTTGTTGAACAATATTTTTCTATGGTTAATAGTGGAGGAGAGGTTGACTTCTGAAGTTGGCTTGCAAATATCTAGAAAACGGCATATTTCAGTAGTGCGTTAGCACAACGCAACAAAATTTTCATTGTCCCAAGATTTTTAAAGGAGATTAAATTGGTCTATTTTTACCTTGCGGTAAAGTATTGGATGTGATAAGAAAACTCTTTTCACGGAAGAGAAATTATTATAAACATACATAACTTTCACCAATATGCTGAAGAGAGTCTACGTTCAATATTTCCACCATGAATTTGAAGTAAACATTGTGGCCGGTATTACTGGATGTTATTTAATACGACCAGTTATTCTAAGTAGACTAAGTGGAGAAGTTTATTTATTATTTTTTCTAAATGTTCGCCCTAAGCTCCTTGAAGGCCTGTCTTTGGTCTTAAAATGTGAAACGTAGTTAATGCACGTCGGAGCTATATTTTGCGCGAGACGTACAATTTTTTAATCAGCAGTTCCCGGGTAGATGGATAAGACGAGGGAATAACTGCCCACAACATTGGCCTCCTCGCTCGCCAGACCTGAGTAAACGTGACTTCGTCCCCTCGGAGGCTTTAAAAAATTGTGTTTTTGCTACGTCGATCGAGTCTCATGACCTGTGGAATCGATTGAACTTTAAATGCGACAATATTAAAAAGATTCACAATTATTGAACGGTGTAGACTTCAATTTTTGGCGAAGAGAAAATTTATGTGCGGAAGAGATCGAGTGCCATTTTGAACAATTTCTGTACTGTTAAATTTAGTTTGTTGTGTTATACATTTTTTGTCACTGTATAATTTTTTGCTGTAAACATAACACTTTGGCAAATTACAAACAGCTTCCTCGTCAAAAACCGCATCGCTTTAAATTAAAATATAAAATTCCATTAAATGTGGTTTGGTTCTATTACACAAAAATGCGGTTTTCTCAAAAACGACAATATTTTAGACAAATATTAAAAGGCAATAAATTTTTTACAATTAAATTTGCTATTAAATGGCATTACCTGTTTTTTACTTGACAAAGAAAAAAATTTCAACTCTTTTGGACCTTATTTAATCCCTAATCCAACCCTTTTTGATTATCTATCAATTTCACATTTCTACCAATTAAAGATGTTGATAAGACTAACACATGGTCGAAATTTGGTTGCGTTGCGCTGACGCCCCACCCAAATACACCCTTTTTTAGAAATTTGCAAGCCAACTCGGGAGGTCAGCATCTCCTCAACTATTAATCGAAGAAAAAAACATTCAACAAATCGTCATGTTTTGAGGTACCCAACACGTACCTGGTCTGTGTCGGTTCCGTTGCCACTCGCTCTGAAAATTTCATGTGGAAATGCAATCAAGCAAGCAGACCATATCCTTGGAAACCATCCATCAATTTACTGCCTGTCTAATTTTCAAACGTTAGCTCTAGCAAAAGTCCCATAATCTTCGAATTGAGATTAACAATGCAGAAAGTAGCTATTATCACCCTAATATGCGCCAGTATTTGCGGAACTAGAGCTGCAGAAAATAGCACTAAACCTCCATCCACCAACAATTCATCCCTAGTGGATCAGGTTCTGCAGGTCATCCCACTGGACAAAATTGACGAAATTGAGAAGAATCACTTGCAAACTGACGAGGGATTTAAGTCTGCAGTTTTGTACTTCCAAAGCGAGGAGTGGAAGGGTTTGGTGGAGGTTCTGGCGAAGAGCGCAGAGTTTCACAAGTTCGCTGATATGGCCCTGAAGGTGTCCAGTTTTATTTTTAGCGAATTTCGAAGATGCTAAGCGAAGTTTTAGTTTAAGCTCAACATCAGCCGATCCATAGAATCCCTGAGAAACCACATAGATAGTCTCAATGTATCAGTGTCTCAAGAAAACGTTTCAGCAAACCTGTCCAGCTTTGTGAGAGACGTCCAGAAGGTGCTCCCCATTGGGGAAATTGCCAAGGTGGTCGTCAATTCAGGTTAATACCTAAATTTGCTATTTTTCTGGCATAGCTAAAACTCTTCTTTGCAGACGGTTCAGGAGTACGGAATCTGGGCCTGCAAGCCAACGCCAAAGAGTACCAGAAGATTGCAGAAGACATTTATAATCTTCCTGCGGTGGAGAAGATGCGTCAAGCTTTGAGGGATATGAATTTCAACGTTGAGCCCTACATTGCGCTGGTTTACACCCTTTTTGGTTGGATCAATTGACTTTCATAATTGTGTTTTATAACGTTCCAATAGTGTACGAGTTCTGATAAACATTGTTCGAAGTTCAAAGAGAAATGAAAGGTTTTTACTTAGATTGTTCCAACAAGTTGTGGTCAAGCAAATAGCTTCGAGAAATCGATGCTGCAGTACCGTTGTAATTAGCCGAGGGCTATTGACACTTCTCGTAGACTACACATAAAAGAACCAGCAAAAGAACCTGTCCTTTCGTTGAATGAAAATGAAAAAGGCATCGTCGGAGAGAATAAAAGAATTTGATAAAAAATTGAGAGGCGATTTCACCGATTCTGACCGTTAGGTACACCTGGTTAATTAGCTGTCTCGGTCTTGAGGAGGAACTTGCAAAATAATTGGTGCTCTGGAGTTTGGTCGATGCTCTTACGATTTCATGACGAGGAATTAAAGGACAAACTTCATTTGATTTTGACGACTAAAATAAACTAAGCAAACATTCAACGTATGCTAAGATGGCAAAGCTGCCGACCTCAGTATGGGTGTGATTTCGTGGTTGTCGTGACACACTCTCAAGAAAGCGTTGTTGCCGAGCCCCAAAACATGAATAATTTCCTGCCGTTTTAACGAAATCGCTGATGATTTTCACGTACACTTGCAGGAATTGAAAAATTAAATAACCTAAAGGTGAACGTGAGCACTTATCGAACCATCGAATTCACCACGAGCAGAAATAAAACTAGAAAGAGTGTGAGCTTTGATGGACGTTATGATGGGCGCTCATCCTGTTCAGAAGAATTTTAATCGTTCTGAAGAGTTTAGCAGTTATCTTTCATGATTCTCCGGGAGCCCGTCTTGCTATTTATGTCGTGAACTAGCTCCTGAGGAATTTTCAAGTGAATCATTCGGCTTTTAATCCTTAGGATCCTCCTCTTTTTCGGTCTCCTTATGCTGGTCTTAAGGAACATCTTATATCTTTTTATGTAATTCTCATATTCCTTTTCACCCAAGATTCCTTCAGGAATTCCTTCTTTTTCATAAAATTTTTAATGCTGTTCTGCAAGGTTGTTAAACCCTTATTCCTGATAATCGCTTCTTTTGTCGTTTTGATTGTTCAATCGCAAATTTTTCTGCTTGTTGTGGATATTTTTCCTTCTTCAGTGGTCTTTTCAGAGATTTTTCATTTTGGTATTAGAGACTTCGTTTTTACCAACGTGGGAGTTGCAGACATTTCTTTAAGACTGATATGAGGTATGAAGGTAAAGATGCCGTTTCTCAGTTTTCTCTATTCTTCTTCTCGTTGATCTTTATTTTTCAATATTAGAGTACATACTAATTCTTCGCAGCTGAAAATCATGTTTTCTTAATTTCTTTCTATATTCTCGCATTTAAGCTCATTTTCCTGGTCTCCTGCAAGTAAATAATCCTCACGCTTTCGACCACACTTGGCAACCATGCCCATGCTATGGCAGCCACGACCATGAGGACTCGGCCAATCTCCAGTACCATGGTGCGTATCATTTAGGCGACGCGTGCCGGGGAGTACCAGAAATGCTGCTCTTTCCGAGGTATTGACGGGTGTGATATGGATTAGGGGTTTGCATGTAAATTACGTGGACATGGTCGGCGCACCTATTTCGTAGATATATAAGTGGAATCTACTAATTTTTTTGGGTAAGTCACGAGCAATGCAAGATTCATTAATTCTGCATTTAATGTTGGTCGTAGGAAGTTCTTGTAGGACTTTTTTGACCCAGTTTTGAAACGCAAAAATCGTCGATTAAAGCACATTTCAATTTATCATCAAGACCAAATTTACCATGGTAGTTTCATTAAGGGAAATTGGCGTGAATGATGTTCTATTACGGGAAACATTGCGCTTATGCAACCGGATATGTTTAGAGGTTGATGAGAAAATTGATTGTAGTGGATAAGTCTCTAAATTTTCTACTTTAGATGAATCGACAAGGTTCGTTCAAATCAATTAAAGTTGATTAAAACGAACCTGAAGATCGTTAAATCTTGCTGAGGAACTGCAGTGAACGAAATGATTGACAATGGTGTCCAATAGTTTGAGGAAATAAAAACTGCTGTACTGTTTCCTGATTTATCCGCTTCTCCCAAGTCCCGCTTTCCTCGAGTTGAGATACATCTAAATCCTGTTAAGAACTTCTTCAAATACATAGAATTTCTTTGGTTTTTAGTCAACACCAGAAATCCCAAAAATAGAATTACTTTGCTTCTTCGTCTCCCCACAACATCTCTCAGGTGTAATATTCAGGTACAAGATGTATTTCAATAGTTGAGGTACTCACCAACTGCTTGATGTATACATGATTTATCATTCCTTGTACGGATACGTGCATATCTCTTTACAGAAGTAGGCCAATTTCGAATTATTAATATTGTTTCAGATCATGGATGAGAAACCTGATTTGTCCTGCCTACAAGGAAACTCTTCTATATCTCTCCCCGGTGGCGTTGATAAAGAAGGTCGGCCATTATTCCTAGTCACAGTACCACCAGAGACTGCTTCCTTGCAGATAACCGCACCTGTAAAATACTTGCTTTCTATATTCAGGTAACTACTTAATTACAAGCCATAGGAGCAGTGATTAAATCTTTTTTATGGGTCATTGTGTTCGAGAACAATAATTAAAATTTTTTTTGTATAAATACCGTTAATTGACCACAGAATATCTGCATGAACATCAACTTTCTCCTTTAATGCATTTCAGCGAAGCAACAAAAAAGTCCGGATTTACTCTCGTTTTGGATGCTCGTAAAGGAGCGTGGCGAGCTTCCCGGGGGTGCATTAAACAGGTCCTAGGGGCGTTTGCTGAGGGGCAGCTGAAAAGACTTATTATATTGAAACCTGATGGATTTTGGGATAAACAGCGGGTTGAGAATTGTACCACACCCCATGCCGATCAAGAGGTAACCACATACTCAATTCTTTCGCACTATATAGAACGTTCTTTTTAGTAGTCGTACATACTTGACATTTTATATTCGCATTAAGAATTCAGCAATAAATTTTCATTTGTGCCTGCCAGTCAATAGATATAATCTTTTATAGGTCAATATTGTTCATTAATCACAGGTATTCAACGGCGATAATGCTATGCCCACATAGCTCATGCTCCGTCAGGTTGCGATGGAAATAGGGTACAGCTTGAAACAGTTTAGTTATTATGGCTGCTGAGTGTTCGTAGAAAAATTTTTTTAATGGTGGTCCGTTGTTGGTTTATTTAGAAGAGGAACAGGCTAAAAAGTCCATTTTTAAAGCTACAGGGGTTGAAAATAATGGCACTCAAAACAGTGATGGTACGGTAGATGTTCTGATTGGGAAATGAACGCAGAACCACCTCCACACGAAAATAAGCTTTCACTGAACAAAATTTCCTCCTGTACCTGTTCCCGGGGAGAAATTGCTGAAATTGAAGTTTAACGTCAAGAGAAGAAGGAGCATACCGATCTATGTGGTCAGTGTCCTCCTTAATGACTTGAAGAATCTATTGAACCTTCTCGGGAAAAAGCATTAGTTCAAAAAAAATTTTCAGGGATTTTACTGTAGAAAAAAATTCCATCAGTCTCAGTTGAAATAATTCCAGAAAACGAGAAAGAATCGCCTCAGTATCTTTCTGTTTTCACAAACTTTTTTCGAGATTTTATGGGATTTTCGAACCATAAGAGGAAAGTTTTGAAAAGAAATTGGCCATCACCTCTCCATCACTACCCCCTTCACGTCTCTGAAAAAGGGAATTCGCATGGTGTTCTTATTACATACGATTGTAGCCCTAGTAGTACCCGACCTGATACTCAAAAAAAGTTTTGGAAAATATTGCATTATTTCTCAACACCCTTTGAGACTGACAAAATTTTTCCCATTCAGCGATATTTCATGGCTTCTATGCTCTCTTTATAGTGACACGCTTTGAATGCTCCAAAATATTCTTCGGACTCCACCTCTTCATTAATGGCAAATCTGTTTCCACCGAGCCATTTTTTCCAATTTGGAAATAGAAAATAATCTGAGGGGGTTAAATCTGACAAATAAGGGGAGTGAAGAAAACATGCTGAATCCAAGTTGAATGATTCTGGGCATCGCGATAACGGAAGTGTAGACTGGTTCGTTGCCTTGATGAAACAAGGCTTTCTTCTTCGCCAAATGCAATCGGTTTAAAAAAAAATTTCGCTCAAACACCTGTATAACATTCTTCCTTTATTGTTTTTCCTTCAGGGATATAATAAATAAAAATTATCCTGCATGCATCACAAAAAACCGATGCCATCATCTTTCCTGCAGGTGGAGCGATTTTCACCCTCTTTGGAGCCGATTCTCCCTTCAAGTCCAATTCTCCCTTTGAGTCCATTGCTTCGACTGTTCTTTCATCTCAAGTGTCACATGATGGATCCATGTTTCACCGCAGAAATTGCTGAAAACGTCGTTCTTGAACTTCATTGGGCCCATTTGAATTACGTACACGGTTTCTGCGGGCCTGAGTAAAAGTTAGATGATCATTTTGGGCGAATTCAAATGCCGCAGTGATTCGTGCAATCGGATCTTTCTCTGTTTCCACTGGCGTTTCATAAATCAGAGACTTTATATGGCCTTAGAGAAAGAAATCTAAATGTGTTAGATCGGGTGAGCTAGGGGGCCACGAAACTGCAGCACCTGTGCCTATCTAATGTTGTTCGAACTAACGATCCAAATACTGATGGGTTTGCACAGAAAAGTGAGCAGTCAAACATTCACTGTCGAAGGTTTAATGAGACGCTTTTAAGAAGTTCAGGTTTCAAATTTAATTAAAGTAACTTGATAAAACACGTTTTTGCGCATAACTGTCTTAAAGTATTATAAGGCTGCAGCGTCTCGAGAAGATATTTCCGGACATGGGTTCTTACACTCAGATCCCTTCTATTATTGCACTGGACCATCCTTAGAAGTTTGATTCCGTAGTTCTGAAACACGCTGTATATGTCAGGTCGGATCCTTCTAGGGCTATCATCGTACGTACTAATTATAGCAGCATTATAGCTCTAGAGACCATCCGCTCTCAGCAAATTCCTTTCGTATACCTAATAACTTGCAATTCACCACATATCCCCTGATATAATTAACATAATTTATCATGATAATTGAATTCCAGGTCCTGTTTATCCCTAGATCGCGCCTGAACAGGTTTGTAGAGCAGTCGCAACTTCCTGTTGAGCTGGGCGGAGGACTGATTTACAACCATGAGAAATGGATGGAAAACCGACAGGTCAGTTTCATATTTTTTTGGCAGCAAAGTGAAAGCTGGTAATCAAGCTCGTGCAAAATATAATTTACGTCTGCAAGTTCCGAGATTGTTGAACTCTTCCTCCGTTTGTTTAACGAATTAAAAAACAGCCTTGAAGAACTGAAAAACTCGTTTTATCTATAGAAGTGTGTTTTCTATAGGTTTTAACATGAGCGGTCAGAAAGGCAATGATTTCGTATAACGGTGTTCAGAAGAACGCATTTGAAAGTTTAATTTATGGGACTATATAAATAGTCTTTTCCCTTCCTGTGTTTTAACTAGGAATTATCATGTTTCTTAGCGAGTGGAGGAATTTTACAAGGACGCCGAGGTGACCGTGAAAGAATTGGAGGATTTGCGACAACATGTGATAAGAAGCAAAGCACTTAGAGCTAGTCAAGTCGAGGAAGCCATAAATACAAGCTGTGATATGGAAGAAGCTACACAGATGCTTGTATACAATGCTACTGAGACAGGTATTTAATCAAAATGGTCCTTCTTAGATTCAACGATTTTTGCAGGCAAAGAACTAGTTCAGAACATAGAGTATGAAAACCGCACTAGGAAACTATCAATTGAGCACATAGACAAGATAATTACACCTCAAGACACTCTAGACACAATCGAGAGAATTCACAGCATTGTAAATGACATAAGACAGAGACAGCAGGAAATCGAGGCCAATTGGAGTGAAATGGAGAAATCTCTCAGCGATACCAGAGACTTGCTTGAGCTGAAAAAGGCGATTGTTAAGGTCACAAATTGGATTTTAGGTAAATATCACCAACAGCACGTTTTGTATCGTCTAAGGGAATAAATGTACCAAAAGGTCCTGCAGAGCAGCTGATGAACTCGAACCATAAAGTCGGATACGACGTTGCTTCAGCGGAAGAACTGAGACGAGAGCATGAAGCAGTTGAGATTCAGTGTCTTGAGACTTATGGTAAATACGCGGAGCTACTGCACAGAATTAGAGCCATTGAGGGTGGGGACAATTTATCAGCACAGCAGCAGGATTTGCTATCTCAGAAGGAATTCATGGATTTTGTTTGCAAAAGCTTCGCTTTTAGGTCTTTTTTCCTCCCAGAAATATTTAAAAAAAGTTAAATTCTTTATCTTTTAGAGTGGAGAAGCGAAGAAACATCCTCATCACCTCCCTTCGGTTCTTCAGACTAGTCTCGGAATATTTCGACAAAACTGGAGAAGTCTTTGACTCACTGGTGATGGACAGCACCATAATCGATGATTTTGACAGAGCTGCAATCAAATTAGCTGAGCTGCGGGACAATCAACTGTATTTAGGTGCAATTTTCAATTACAAAGTTAAACAGGGATAAACTAAACGTTGTTGCAGATTCAATTGAACATGAGCTCAGAAGAGAGGGAGAAAAACTCTCAGACATGTTGTCAATGCCCATTAAAGATGCTTTGGGGCAGGAAGTGTCTGCTGATTACAGCGAGGATATTGTGAATATTCATGATGTATTGGATGCTACCGTTGCAAGGAAGAATATCTTTAGGTGAGCGATGGAGATGTTTCAGATGAAAATTGACTTGAGAAAATTTCGCGATAATTTTAAGCATTATTTAATGTGTGGTATTTCCATGATGTTAGTGAGTCTCCGGGGATTCAGAAATATTAAAAAACAAAGGGAAAATTTCAAGGATATTTGAGTGATTTTTCCCATGTAGGATCAGACAAAATCGCCTTTTTTTAAAAATTCTTCATGCTTTCCTTCTCCCATTCTCTCGGAACTGATGAGGGCTAACAATTGATACGATTTAAGGATTTCTTCTGAGGTGATTTATTTTCTTCAGTGACAGTGTGGAGTTACAAAAAGTCACCCTTCAGCAAATCACTCTTATAGACCGCTATGAAACCGACGCCCACCAAGCCAACAACTGGCTCGAAGATATCTTATCTGTGATGTTAAAAGATCATGGACACGTCGGCTGTACCGTTTCTGAGATACAGTCTCAGAAAGACGAACACCAGATGTTTCAAGAGACTGCTAAGGTATTTCATCTCGAAAAATTGCGTTATAAAGTCTCAGACGAACTTTTCATTAGTGTACGTACAATTATGGCTCCCAACTCTTAAACGCATCCCTGCAGCTTCGCCACTCCTGCAAACTGCCCTTAAATAGTCACAACAAACTCTACCACACTTTGAAGGATAACTGGCAAAGGATCCACAGTATTGGTCAGGAACAAATGACTCGTTTACGAGTTTCAGCAGTATTTCATAGGTACTATAATGCTCTATGACACTTTATGGCTTAACACGTTAACACAGATCAGTGGAAGATCATTGCAATCAGCTTCGCGATTTACGTGAAGCAGTAGCAACAATCCCCGTCTTGAATTTATCCAGGAAGAGACAGAGGATCCAGCAGTATTTCCAGGAAAGGGAGAAATTGATGGTGGAAGTTGGGAGGATGGTGCGACTGGGACGGCTTCTGAGGAGCAGATTGAAAGAGCCGCTATATGAGGAAGAATCGTAAGTGTTTTTGTCTGGATATGTTCAGTTTCCAGAAAAAAAAACCGCTCAGTGTAAAAGAGAGATATAATTTTCGATCTAATTTTGACTTCTAAGTGGAGGGGTCGGGTCAGACGCCAGTTGTGACTAAACCGGCTTCAGTTTAACAACTTCCAGGCCCCGTAAGTAAGAAAAAAACAATAATGTTGCCGATTTTATGTAACTTTTACGTGGGTAAACGAACCTTGCAAATCTTGTTTATTTTCGTTGTGCTTCCAGTACCACTCATATTACATTGTGTTCTAAATTTACTCTCGGATTAAAACAAACAGCAGGTTTAATGGGTACTTATGTTTTCATGTGTTTTGCTTCGAAAAATATGTCCGGAGGTAGTACCCACGGAGTGTAAAATTATCTCGGAAAGTATTGAATTTCCGTGGATTTTTTATGGTTAAAACAGTTCCCTTTATGACCTATAAAACTAACAACTTTTTGCCCCAAAAATCAGTTGACTGTACCTAGATTTCCTACAGGTTCTTCACGCCGCTCTTACCACCAGATCATCTCTCGGACGAGTTCCATCAGCTCTGTCAAGACTCCATTAAAAATAACGAGATTTCCATTGAAATCATCACAGAAAAGCTTTTGGAAGTGACTCAACTCTCAGAAGAACTGGATCAAGCCTTGAAGAGCGCTCAGGAGGATTGTATCGTCTTCTCTACAGTTCCTAGTTCTAACACCACTGCCTCTAGTGAGATCAACAACAACTCTATATTTGAACTAGGGAAAAATTTGACTATGGATGAGAAACAGTATTTATTTCCACTAGATGTAAGTAGTACTCTAATCATGGATGAGATTCAAGGATAACTTCATCACGTCTAGCCACATCTGAACATCCTCTACGAGATATTTAGATACTGAACCATTAGCTCCATTGCCATTTTATTGCGCCCTTGCCAGATGATTGTGTTAATTGTATTGTTGATATTGACCACGTCTACATGGCATTCTTCACATTATATGTTCCTAAACTCTCAACTCTCTTAACTTCAGCCTAACTCCCCTATTAAGACTACTTTTTTATGTGCTTAGGCGAAAAAAACCGACGACCAATTGCGATCGGACGAAGAATTCCTAACAGCTTCCGACACCACCCTGCAGCATTCCCGTTCGTCTTCCTACAATACTGCTTCAGAATGCGAACAGCATTTCGCCTCATGGTGGCAGCACGGCAAAGATAATATGAGGGAGAATACTGAGAAAGAGAAAATGGTTTTGGCTGTGGGATGTCCTCCTGGAGGGGAGCTACCACCTACAAAAGAGGTGAGAGACTCTGCTGTAAAAAAACCAACCACAGGTTATTTGGTAGGAGTTTCCTCCCTTTAGGTGTGGGTAATTTGCTCTCTGCCTCTTAAAATAGAGTCTTTAGTTTTCCAACTGAAACACTTTCGTTCAGGTCCTGAAGTCCTCTCCTGCAGTGCCTCCAGGCAAAATCGTCCGCGAAGTAACTGAAACCACTCACTTCAAAGTCCAACAACAGCACAATTTGGGCGTGAAATCCTTCGTCCTCACTTCAGAAATTGTGAAGGAAAAAGGAGCCGAAGGTATGTAAAAAGTCTCCACCAATCCTCGCCATTGCATAATCCATTTCCAGCCTCTTCGACCAGGGAAGAAACTGTCAAATATCGAACCGATGATGGGAGAGAGGTTTCAGTAAGGGTTGAAAAAGAGAATACCATCAATCCCGAGGACGTTGTCGCTCGAATGAATGAGGTAGGTGTGTTTGAGGCAGATGATGCTTGGAGTAACTATAGCAGCTATAGGAATGTGACGCAGCAAACGATTAAAAAATTTATGCTTAGCTGAATAAGCCTGTTCTTCTGGTCAATATGTGATTAGAAACCGAGCCTAATTAAGCTGAATTGGATAAGTGAGCTAAGGCTTGAATGAGTTAATAGAGGATTTCTTTATACTAAGAATGTCTCGAATTAAGTATGGAAGTGAAAAGTAATATTTTGTGCCAATTTGTTTACTTATTTTTGCAATGCTAAATATATTAATTTATTTTTCTGTTATTCTGGTTTGTGTGTTTTAGCTGCCGTGCGCGGTCATCTAAGCTTCTTATGTTTTGTGTTTTCAATGTTATTCTTTGCGCTTTGTTGCCTTTAATATATATATATATTTTATTAATTGCATGTTCGTTTCGTTTCCTCCCTTGCCACCTTCGGTTCAAGTCAAAGTCGAACTCCGTAACTTCATAGTTAATTACATTGCGTCTCTCATGAACCCTCGCTTTTGCCAAAATCTCTTGACACTAATCTCATACAGAATGATGTTTTGCATGTGCTAATTTATCAGCGAAATGTTTTACGGTCCGCCAGCAGAAAACTCAATTTTCAGAGGTTCGGTGTTATTTTTAGGTAAATTTTCATTGCAAAACTGAGGTAATGGCATTTCTTCAAGGATTGAAGGGTTACTATTTCGGGAGCTATCGCTCCATTTATCAGCTAAACCGCAGTGAAAAATCCAAATTGAGATATTGCTCAGCGAACTTGGGGCGTTGTTTCGACAATCCGAGTTCGACCAAATTTCAAAATATTTATCTCCCAAAAAGCGTTGGAGGATTCTCTTTTGGCACATGTAGGCACTTGTCGGTCCCGTTAAAGTGCTGACCACACGGTCTAATTTCGAAACTTTTCTAGGGAGTTACACGGAAAGGGGCATGAGTAAAACCCACATGTCATCTCCAGAATTCGGCCACGTTAATAAATCTGTATCTCCCAAATGAAACTCTCCAAAATACTCTATTGGTGCAGCTAACCACCTACATCTTCCATAAATATGCTGAAAACGTCAGCTCGATTCGCTACTCCATTTGAGCACTCTCGGCAGGAGAAGCGGTACCTCGTTGCTAATGATCGAGGCATTCGTCAAATTTCAAAATTCTCAGCCTCAAGTTGAACCATCTAAAATGTTCCTTCTTGGTACATCTGGGATGGGTACACCCTTGAAAAACTGAAAATGCGAGCTAAATTCACTTCTGTGGCGAGGAGCAGCATCGGCAGAAGAAATAGGGCGTTGCTAATACTCGCTAAAGATGGCCGAGGGCTCGACCGCCTTATTGAGACATCTGAGCCCGATTTTCGGACATTCGGGTAATCCGAATTCGTCTTAAACCAGAAGGGAAGTTTAAGAATTGTTATCAAACTCCGGCCCAAAAGTGTCACAAATTGTATTTAACCAGAAGCGCATTTATCTCGTTAGATTTCGGTCGTCTGAGATCTGAACTAGCCCGAATTGAATCTCAGGGCATTGAGTCTTTGGAGGTCAAATTATTGACGTTTCGTCAAGTTTGACGTGGAAAATTCGGTTATCTCGGACAATAACGTCGGTAATGTCTAAACCTATTAAGGGCCGCCAATGGCTTGGTTTCACTGAAGGCTATCCATTTGGTAAAGTTGCCATCGTTTCAGTAATTCGGCCCTTAGTTTGAAACGTAGCAAGTCACTGGAGATGTACCTTGAAAAAATGATAATTATTACTCTATGGATACGGTTAATTTAAATATTCTTCGGCATAAAGTTAAAAATCCTACTGTTATCTCGGATGTTAGCGACTACACTGTCGATTCAAGGAAACCCAGATGGACGTTGTCAATAAACCGACGTGTTTGATATGTAGCTTCCCATTTGTTTATGTACCCCCCATTTAATTACGAAAATAGATCGACTTTCAGCCTCAAATCCAAACATTAAAATTCTATTTGTAACACTGGCAAACACATGTAATCCTCATGCTCATGACTTATCACCCATGTTACACCGTAAGGACAAAACTCGCATGCTTACTGGAACCGACAATACACATATATTCTAAGTATTTTAATGTTGAAGCTAACTAACTAAACATAAATAATATCGGCCAAGGACTTGTGACCTGCATAACAAAAGCAATTTGCACTAATAGTTCATTTGATTGCGAGGAGTAAAAGTGAGCTTTTTGCGATGAGTCCGGAGCAGTGGAGGCGCTTTAAGGGCGGGTTCGGAGGTGAATGATTTTACAGTTTAATACCGCTTGGAAAAAAATTCTATAGAGCTTCGATCATGCAATTTTTTAGTAGAACACCTGGTATATTTTTAGAAGCTCTAATTACTGGACCGGATGGCGTTTTGAAAACGGTACTAAATAGCGATGATTCATAATGTACATTTCCCTATAACTATTTTCTTTCTGACCCTCCAGTTGCAAAACCTCTAAGTGCACATTGCAAAAGGGAATTTTTAAAAACGACACCCTGGTCTGCCCTGTCACCGGAACTCGTCTTTTTTTAATGGTACACCCAGTATATTTTTAGATTTACAGAAACTGTAACCAGTGTCGATTATGTCCCGTGCTTGTCTCTTACGTTTGTACTGCATGTCCGAGAGGAGTTTTAAAAATCAACTGCGGCGAGTGCGGGAAGTATTCGCACAGCAGAGAATAATGTAAAAAGCAAATTATTATATGTTTTTACAACGCTAAATTGATTGTAAATATATTTTGACCATTTTAAAATATATTTTTTACTTGAAAAGGAAAAACTACTTTTAGCGGGTACGAAAATAACAAGATAAATAAGTAAATGAGCAAGAACAGATTTGCAAAAATCATCCGTGCACCTCTGTATTTTATACCTTAAGCTGTGCTTAAGACATGATCTGAGCAATGGGCTATTAAAAAAGCAGAGGCTCTTCTATTTGGCAAACTTTTGAGCCTCAAAATCCGATTATCCCTTTGGGTGTAACTCTTTGTCTCCCTGATCCCGATCTTCTGATTAGCAGACCACTGTGCTGATAGGCACGTAGGCTCTTACTAAAAACTCTTACAGTTTCACATTTTTCTCGAGCATCTCGTCTCAATGCTAAAATTCTTGCTACGTCAGGATTTAAAGGCATCAGGAGCTGCTAAATGAACGCTAAAAACAAAATCAGCACTAAACTATGAAATATACAATTAAATGTAATTTTTTAGGTCTAATGAGCTGAATTCGCGTTACTTCATAGAAGCAGTAATTATGAGACAATGCGGAATAATTAACATATCAGGTTATTCTAGATAGATGGGAGACCCCGAAGTAATGCCTAGCGGCGCCACCGGGGGATCCAGGGTGAAGGGGGAGGTTTTCAGTGCGGAGGCGCCCCATTATGGGGCGAATCCCATGTAACCATTGCCGACAACCATCAGGTAGTGCCACCTATGAAGGTTTTCCTTCCCTATTCAAAAAAAAAACAGATAGATGGCAGAAGCAAATATTTTGAAATTTATACACGTCTGAAGAAGGAACAAAGAAATTTTAGAGATATCTGAAAATGTACAATTTGCAACACAAAAAGAACGTTCAATTACAATCTTTTTTATTTTCCGGGGTCCAACTTCTTATACTGTCGATCATTTTTTCAAGGTCACCTTCAGTTATCAATTGTGGTCAACTGCGTTTTTTCAAATGGAATACCCAATTTTTTTGAAAATTCAAATTCTATGTTGACAGGAAAAATGTTTATACAATGTACATGCTTACACAATTTATACATGTTTTTATAAATGTTTATTCAAACATTTTTTGCCGAAAGCGATAAAATTCATAATAACACCAGATATGAACCAAAAATAGACTCTACGAAAATGTATTCTATTTTTTCAAATGTATCATTTTCGGATGAATCAGGCTTCACAAACCGCGGTCAAGTGAATCGCCGCAAAAGGCAGCGACCATGGACTTTGAATATCTAGTGTGGTATCTTAGGTAGATATCTGATTGGGCCATATTTCATTGATAGACACGTCAATGCAGAAAAATATTGGAATTTTTTGCTAGAGGATTTGTCGCACCTTGAAGAAGTTTGTTCAGAGCGAAGGTTGACAATGCGACTTCAACGTGGTGGCTGCCCGCTCATTATGCCATAAATATCACAGAAGTTTTAAATGAACATGCGGAACAACAGGGCGTGGTAGTGCAGTTAACTGGCCAGCTCGATCGTCCGATTTGACTCCATCAGATTCTTTTTTGTGGGGTCATTTGGAACGTATCATTTATGATCGGGTGCCGACTATTGCTGAAGGCATGAAAATTCGGATCAGAAACGGTTGTCGAAACGTCACACCTGAAATGCTAGATAATACCTCATAGTCACCTCGAAATAGAATTGTCAAGTGTCTTGAACGGCAGCGGCACCACTTCGGGCATTTGTTGGAACGATTCTTTTACGATAAAAATTTAGTAATTTAACTAATATTAATAATAAATTGAATTGCTTAAATGCCTGGGTGACGTTTAATGAGGCGTTTATTTTGTATTTTGTATTATTATGAATTTTATCGCTTTCAGAAAAAAACTTTTCAAGTAAAAGCTTTTTATTGTCAACAAAGAATTCGAACCTCTGGGTGCTCCATTTGGAAAACGAAGTTGGTCCCAAATGGCAGGTGAAAGTGACCTTGGAGAACAAATTTTACTGCACAAAAAGTTGAGCCCCCGAAACTGAAAAAGACTTTTTAATCGAACATTTTTTTTTTTAATAGATCTTCTCGATTTCAAGACATTTCTTTGCCCGATTTATCTGGAATCACCCGGTATACGACCGATTAAACTTCTCGGGAAACAAATTGTCCAACGCGAACCGATTATTCCCCGATTATTAATTTAATTTCTAAAGTTACTTCTGTTTCCTTGAGCGACCTAATTTTTCTACTCGCCAGTGTACGAGCTGCTGTGCGAATGCCTTCTGTACTGGTCGTACCTTCGTGCCGTCACGATTCTATCACCCAAAACTCCACGTTCTAGGGCGTGATAGAATACAACCTCCGGCATATGTTTCGACGTGTACGAATTGCAATCACGTTCCATCAAAACGGCAAAACCGCGATGGGGAATGGTACTTTTGGTGAAGCATCCGAGACCGGTAGGTCAGAAACAACAAAATTTGGGTCCGTTTTGTTGGGTCTTGACGATGACCAACCAGATCTCCTGCGGCACCACAGCAGGGCCGCTTCGGTGGCGGCAGCAGAAAATCAGCACTCGCAGCAGTGTGTTTCGCGGCTCGCACCAAGTTCGATCACCAACCGCGCTTCATGGCGATATAAAAATAATTCGATTCGAATGAAAAACGTCCCGGTTTTGTGACTTTTGCCAATTAGGTTTAGTGACTCAAACAGGAAATTGTGCCATGGATAGTACCAAGCGACCCGCTGAAAATGGGGAGAGTTCCTCGGTTTCGGCCGCAATGGCCAAAACCACCACCATTAGTACCATCGCAGTGCAAAGTGGGAAAACTAGGATTGTCATCGCATTACTTCATGTAGGTCCCTATACGCAACCCAAAATCTAAACACCAAGTGACCCACACCGGCCTTATCTCGTAAATAATTAGCGCACATACTAATGCCCATTAGGAATTGCCGGTGCGCCTATAGAAGAAAAGGAGATCGTTAAGTCTGTAAACTTGTTAGAAAAAGAAAAGCTTATCGTGCCTAAGTAACTGTGACTCGAAATGTAGGTCTAATAAGCCCACCTGTTGCGGTCTATTGTAGACGGACAAACACATACATTTTTCATAGATCAACGGTGTTTGAAACACAACTTGGCTACCGGAAATGGGGCAAAGAACCATAAACCATAGAATAAATAGAAACTGATTTGCATTCCGCCAATCATCGAAGTTCCAATTTGCATGTTATGTCGTTGTGTGGGATTTTACCGATGTAGTTGAAGCTCAAGATTGCGGTAAAGCGAGTGAGAGTTCTCTAAAAATGACAGAAGTTTACAGGTGTAAATCCTTTTTTTTCACGTTAAATTCATCGAAAAAATCGACTTTTTTCGAGTACTTTAGTCGTACACCACTTTATCACACTCAACGGTTTCAAATTACCCTTTCCCAAACACCTACTTTTCAATTCTGCTTAACGCGGAAACGTGTTTTGCTTCGAAATTTTACGCCCGTTGTTTCCATGCAGTGCTCTTCTTGTTTTAAAAAAGATAAAAATCACAAGAATAGATTAATCTTGAAGTGATGTATAATGTATTTAATAATGCGGCCTTACGAGGTTCTCCCAGCTTGAATACATTTTGAAGGCGTGTGGTGAGAATTGATTGCGGAGAAATTTTTCATGCATACCGAGTATACGCGCTTTCTACTTATTTTGTATAAAGAACAACATTCTTTGAAGGCCTTTTTTGCTCGCAAATGAAGCAAATATTAACATGACGAGAAGAGCTTGACCGGGGGATTTTGTCCTGCAGCGACGCATAACGTGCCGACCCAACGGGTGCTGAATTGTTTCAACAAAAAATTGCATCTCAAAAGCTGCTGAAAAGTGACGAAAATGTCCATTTTTCACGGTCACCGTTTCGGGACACTGTAGCGCACTTTCCCTAAAGCCTCATACAATTCGACCTATTGATTGAGCTCTACATCTGTAATCCTGATATGACGCAGCTCGGACACCCCGAGACCTCCGCTGTGGCCACGAAGGCATTTTCACGGCTTTAGGACCTCAATTGGGCTCTTTGGGCTCAAATAATTATCGATATCGATCGATTGTGCAGCAAAACGGCAGGTCAAGCAGCACTTAAAAAACTTAAAGTTAAAAAATCGGCACAAATAAAAAAAAAGTGACCACTAACCTACCTGCAGTGGGCTACGCCAATGACCTTTTATGATGAAATATATTTCTTGTCTTCTATATTTGCGCCAAATTATCTTTTAACTCACTTATCACCAGGGGCGTACGAGATAATGGTCGAGATTATGTGGACATGTCCGATAAATGGCTGTGTGATCAGACACATGGTGCAATCGCGATTTAGTCTCGGATATATAGGGTGTTTCTGGCTGAGTGCCCATCTAGAGAACCGCGAAAGCCAGAAAATCGCGATTCGATATGCAGTCACTTAAGCCCAAGATCTATTAATTGAAAATATTTTCAAAATGGCGATACTTCCGGAAGCACCTGAAATTGATAAAAAAAACGTGTTATTTTAGCTTCAATGGCTGTTTTTTTTTAAATTTTTTTTAACACTACGTTGCGTTTCATGTTAAGCTTACGCAACATATTGATAATCTAAAATGTTAACTTTCAGAGATAAAAATAGTTTTAAGTCAAAATTGGCAAAAATCTGTGTAAAAAAATAGGTGACGATGAAATTAATAAAGATTGGTTAACGAGACTTTTGCCAGTAAAAACTCAAAATATTACTCTTCATTATTGTCAATATCATTGACAATCATCTACAGGGTGGTCTGCAAAGTAAATTGAACTAGTCCAAACACAAAAAAAAATCGTTCGCTTCAAATGGGTCGCCCATTTGAAAAAAACATTTTACTACATGGGTTAAAGCCCATTTCATTTTGCATTCAATCACGTGGCATTTTCCTATTCTTACATAAGAACTGTTTTGAGTTATTTCAATATGAAATTTGAAAATTAAAAAAAAATTATTCAAAACATAGTTGCTTCGTGCTGTATTTTCCTTAACTGCATGCAGACAAATGATTTCAATAAGAAACTTGCTATTAATTTTCAGTGCTTCCGGACGTCCCGCCATTTTGAAAATATTCTCAATCAATAGGTCTCGGGCTCACGTGAACGCGCACCAAATTGTGATTTTCTGATTGTGGCGGTTCTCCGAATAATTCTAATGAGCGCTCAGCCAAAGACATGCAGGTGGTGCTGTGCCTAGTGCCCCACTAGCCCTCAGATGCGCCACTGACTGTAGGGTCCTGTATGATTTGAAAACAATGCATTTTGTGCCCCTAAAGACAGAAAACAGGAACAGAAATGCCCTAAAATATTCTTTTAAGAAGTTCAAATCGCGAGTTTCCAGTCAAAGTTCAGGGGCGCGCTAAGATAATTTTTGCTTCCATGTACCCAAACCCAAGACAGGGCGTCCCGTTTTCATTTTTTTTTTTTTGGAAATTTGGCATAGCTGCATGCATCGAGAGACACTAACGGAGTGTAAGTCTGGAAATACTCAAAACGCTCTTTTTCCAATTAATCCGAACTAACTTCAAGTTTTCAACTCTGCCGGTAAAACTTCAGAGACGTGCCCAAGAGGGTTTCTCGCAACCAAATCTTCGTTATTAACAATCAACTTGCCGACGACTATTTTGGTATACTCGCGACGGCTAACTGAATGAAGATACGCCAATGAGTTTTGCACAAAATGACTTTTATATCACTAGTCAAAGTTTGAGCGTCGATATCTCAGGACTAAGTAGAGCAAATGTATTAAAAAATATTTCGTTGCTCCTTTCGCTTATTATACAATTTTGAAAGAAGTTCCATACCGAAGGTGCCAAACCTTTTACACCGCTCCAATTCTCATCAATCGCAAGTAATTAAATAAATCAGCTATTTATAACCGTGTCTGGATTTTTAGGCTGCAAAGTTATGAAGCTAATCGAAAGCTAATGCGGCTGAAACGGTCGGAATTGAAAACATGTACACTTGCATAAACAGGAATAGGCATTGGTCAGGAAAATGGGAATATCCAGAGGTTTGTTTCCTGGCCACCAGACTTCTGCGAGGGTGGCACCGCATATAGATCTTCATGAACGTTCTGAGTTTAATGAGGAAACGAACTTGGGAATTACTACTTCTATTAAGATAATCAACGAGATTGAATTTAAATAAACCGTGACTAAGACAATGGACTATGATGTAGACTAATATCAGGGCTCGTGATGGTATCGGCCTTGACTCCTTTGCACTTTTATTCCTATTTGGACAAATCGCTTGGACCGGTTTTGGGCAACTGAGAGAAAAATCTTCTTAATCTTTTTCAATAAGGCCAAAAAATTAACACTCCGTATGGTGTCGCTATAACCTATCGCCTTTAACTATTCACGTTTTAATAAAACCATTCAACCATCAACCAGCCCAACACCTACTGGCCGTTCCACTGGAAACGGCGACTATTATGTCTTTACTGTTAATAAGATCATTACTATTTATAGACTTCGAAGTTTCAAAGTGTGAATAATTGTATCGTTAACCTTTTTCTGAGATTATTACGAAATCGATTTTCCTCTTGTAGTTGAGAGGTTCTTGTGTCAAGTATAAGATTCGGTTGCGCAAAGGTACAAGAGAGATTGCCGGACACTTAAGTACGTTTTGGCGTATAAAATGTACCCTCTCCAATCACCCTAGAAATTAATAAATCGATTTAATACCGTGCCCGTGTATCTCAGAGACTGCAAGAGACTACATGCGTATGCTTAGGCTTTTTGGAGCCAAATTTTATGAATCTGTGACGTGCGGTCGGTCAAAAATCGCGAATTTTCCGGCGGGTTTCGCTGCAATCCCACAGTTTTGGCAACTCCATAAGCGCAATCACCAGTCCAAAATCACCTTCAAAATAACAAAATTCACGAGTGCATCCAATGTATCGCGGAAACTTGAGGAGCTTGCGAGAAAACTTGCTGAGGCCGTTCACTTCCAATATTTAGTCCTAACTCGCTCTGACGTGGAAAAGCTCAGCAGTGGCGCGCGTCGGCTCCCCTTTGGGAACGCGCTCGCTATTCCAGCTTTCTTCTCATCAAAATGGAAAGGGTCCTAATTAATTGGATCATTACAATAATTAGCGATTAGTGTCCCACATACGTAGCTGCGAGTTATTATTATTCTGCGTGACACACCTCGCCCATAACACTTTTATGGACGATGTCCATCCAAGCTAATGGCGATTACTTTAGTGTCGGCTCAGTCACCGCTGCTCCATTTATTCCGGCAAGGGCAGTTTTAGTGAATTTTTCTTCCGCCGTGATGGAGATATGAGCCCGCACCTGCCCCCTCTCAACCGCTATCGGCCAGTATTTGACCTTCCAAGGAGGTACTGTTACCAAAGGACAAATCACTGAAACAGTTGTTAATTTCAATTTAAATTGGCATTGCCGCAATTAATAATTAATTGCTTGTCATTTTGCGAGTGACCGGATAATTAGTTTTTAAATTAAATCGCATCTGCGACCGGCGAGGTTTGCCATGTACCAACGCCGATATGTTGAGAAATTTTGCGAAAAGTTCCCATATAAATTAATGCATTCTACATGGTTCTGTAAGATCAAAGTGCAGTGCTTTGTGCTGTTCAACAAGCTTAAATGACCAGTCGAAATAATAAGCCCACAAATTCATCATGTCGACAGTCGAGCAGAAAGTAGGCCGTTCGCTTTTACTCATTTGTGTGTAATCGAGATTAGGTTTGGCGACAATAGATTGTGGGCTTAAAAAAGTTTAGCATTGACGCATGTAGGTATTTTGATCCTATCTAGCCCGAGTATCGGGTCTGGGAACCCCCCGTAGAGAATCGTGAAGTCACCAATTAACTGCGATTCTGATTTCATGCTGGCGCTTTATACAGCGCTCGGAAAAAGTATCGCGGCACGTTTTCAACTTTCATAAACCTGACATTTTGAAAAATTCTTAGACACGCATTATTTTCGATGTTCGAATTTGTCGCCCCTATCCAGCTACCCCTAACTTCACTTTCAAGTGGGAAGGCGCCATCGCAGAATATGAAATGAAAGGCAATCGAACAAGGATTACTCAAAACTAGAACTGGATCTACAGTTCACTTCAGAGAAAGAACAGAGTCTGTATCCTCAAAGGATTAAAGTTGTAGCATTCGCTTTCTGGACAGAACATCCATTATTATTTCAGTTTGAAGGGGAGTAAAAAATGGGAGGAAAACACGGAAATTCCCAATCGTCTTCAATGAAAATCATTTTCAGATACAAGAAATTTTGGTTTTCATAGAATTCATCAGTAGCCGAATTCAGTTTTTAGCCATCTACCAGAGTTAAAATATAAAACAACCTGATAGTTTGTCTGACAACCTGAGAAGAGAAATTTTAATTTCCTTGAGGTACAGAGACCGGGAAAGACTCCACAAAGAGTCATGTCTCACATTTAATGGGAAACGTCCAGACCGATCTGTTAATGGAAGTGCAATTTGTTAGATGAATGAAAAACTTCAACAAACTGGACGTGTGAAAACTGCTTCAAAATGCGAAAGACGTCGAGCAGCAACTGGTGGCGATAGAGCATTAGACAATCTTTCATCTATCGATGAAAATCCCGTACGGTCTATCAGCAAACTTGCCCGTGAATTTGATGAATTCTCCAAAGCAATAGGCAATCTTTCAAAACCAGATTCACACAAAATTCCCCTTACCCAAGAGTTGATGCCTTAAAGATTTTGATCGCAAGATGGAAGTTTGTGAATTGATGTAATAGGCATTCATGATAAAAGCTTCTTTTCTAGATTTTTACTTTCGGATGAAGCGACGTATGTGGATCTATTCATCGACCTCATTGTCCCTACTGGTCACCAGACATTCGTCATTGGATGCAGACTCTGCATACAAAACACCCGTAAAAATTCAACGCATGGATGAGCATACTCGGCCATCAGTGCCTCGACCTATTTTTCGTAAAGGGGAACTTAAACCACGCATCATACCTGCACTTGTCGCGAAACGAAATAGTTCCATCAATCGCGCAATTTTTCCTGGAGAGAATGGAGAACAAGCCAATAATACTCCGTTCCAATAAGATGGTGCACCACCCCATTGGGCTATGGCTGCGAGAGAATATTTTGATGAGATATTCCCTAGGAGATAGATCGGTGCAATAGAATGACCGCCACGATCTCCAGATCTTACGTCCCT
Organism: Euwallacea fornicatus; assembly: GCF_040115645.1. NCBI lineage: Eukaryota > Metazoa > Arthropoda > Insecta > Coleoptera > Curculionidae > Euwallacea > Euwallacea fornicatus. Next base: position 1,783,303 of record NC_089558.1, read on the forward strand.
CGACTTTCTCCGGGGGGTCACTTAAAAGGTTCCCCATGCAAATAGAGACTACAAAATTTATATGATTCACGTCTTAGGATTTGCACAGAATTAGAATGAGTAACAGAGGCAACGCTGTACAATTGCATAAAAGAGTTCGTGGCACGACTGCGTTGTTGCCAAATCGTTTTCGGAGCTCGATTTGAGGATTTATTGTAGAAACTTCAATTTTCCTCGATGCGTCAGCGAGTGGCTCTATTTTGCAACGAATAATTTTATTTTTTAAGGTATCGGTAAATCCAATTTCACTTCGGGGCGTACCGTTGTATCCCTTATTTAATTACCTTCCATTTGGAAATAAAAACTTGGTGAGGGCTGATGGACAGGGGTGAAAAATTTGAATATCAAAGACAATGCAGAAAGTGCCTTTTTTTAAATAAAATCACACGTGTTCAAGCATTTTTTTTTAAACATCAGATTTAAGTAAGTTACAAAAGTGCTGCAATACTTTTTACAAGCGCTGTATGTAAATTGACCATAAAATTTAATTTAATCACAAATGTCTCCTTTATGGCAAAATATGTACTTCCATTAATAAGTCAAGGCTGACCACAACAACTGGGAGATGTAATAATGCTGCTATATGGAAGATAAACCGTAGACTTAATGGTTTGAAGTCGACAGATTGCTTGGAATAGAAACGTTTCGGTCATGTAAAATTGTTACTAAATCACGAGGTTATTGCTAATGAACAGCGGAATTTAATTATTTTATCAACCAAAGATGTAGTCTGAGGTAAAACTGAATGAAATATACGTAACGGCACGCTTAGGAGCTTTCAATGTGAACCCGAGCTGACCTCCATCCAATTCAATCACTTATATCTTTATTAACCTTTAAGCTCTCGATGGGAAATTGCTCGAAGCTCAACTGTGATTGATGACCGTAGGTCCACTCTTTGATTTAATGCGAGTGATGTCTCAGTCCTCAAACTTGTTCAGTTATCGTTTTGCTCCCGTTGGAAAAATTCGTTGAAATTTTTGCCTTTTCTGTGTCTGTTAACCCGCTTCTTCAGCACTCGAGCTTCAGCGCTTCGGAATCTCATCTAGCCCACACGCGGAACTTGAGAGCTTTATCAAAGTATGCACGGTAGCTTGGGGGCGCATATGCTCGTTTTTTTTTCATTCTTAAACTGCAAATCGGTCAGCCCGGATTATTATTAGATACTTAAAAATAACCGTGACACAGGGAAATTTATTTCTACAGCAGCACTTTGAAGGTTAGTCATACAAGTAAAACAAACCTGTAGAATAACAAAAATATTGCATAAACCATAAATTGACATTTTGTTTTATTTTCGTTACGACTTGAGCGAGCTTTTTGGACGACAACGAAAGAAAATTGCTGCGAAAGCGAATTTATGCTCCCCTAAAAACCGTATTTGTTAGAAATATCGAGAACTAAGCTCGGATTTCTGAATTTGATTCAAACAATCATAATTGTGAACGTCGATAGGTACCGCAGTGTAATTTCGAACTGCGTTACGAAACACGAAAGAAGAGCTTACGTAAGAAGCAGTCTAGAAATCGCGAGGTGAGATTCTTGACCATATTTGGAGATAATCGGCCATCAAGCAATCGGCTAGAATTTGTCGGTTTAATTGATATTGCAAATAAGCAGAAAAACGAAGAAACATTTAAGTAATGCAGGGAGAGCTTTATTAAAAGATGCTAATAGGTCCCTGCCAATATACCCGAAAGGGGACGGTTACGTACACTATCATAGGTGAAAAACGACTTGACCATAAACTGAGTTACTCCAGGTATTTGCTGAAGTCATAGCAGGAAGGTCGTTCACATAACTGTAGTAATTAGCGCTATTCAACATCTCATGCATATTATACAAGAGCGGCTTGGCCCCTGCATGATTGAACACTTGCCGGAGGGTCTTGTACGTCAAACTCGAACAAACTCCTGATTATTATATTCGAGAACAAATTTAGGCCAAATTCGTTTATGTAAACCGAAAATTGCACGAGGTCATCGACTAAAAATAAGCCGATTTAATGAGGGCTATTTCTGACCCGTATTGAACCGCGATGGTGCATCTGGTTTGATCCAAAATAGACGAGTGGGATGTGAGGAGTTTGGAAAATCTGATCTCTCTAGGAACTTGGGGAAATTGCTGCCAAAGGCTTGTCAATGAGCGAATGGCGATCCTAATAGGGAACATTTAGAATTCCCAAGGACAATGGTCGAAAACGTGAATTTCTGGCAAAATTTGGGGATTCAAACATTTTTTTTGTGAATTTCAGTTCGCATGTGGGCTCTTGGAAACTGTGATTTTAGGCCCATCGTCTAAGCTCCAAATTATTTTACCTCAAATTGGGGCGGTACCAAGGTTTTCTCGTAGAAAGAAATCAAGCCGTATTATCCATTTTGGTAGATGTGCAAGTCGTCCTTACCGGCCTAGCACTTAGCATAGATATTTGGCCAAACGCCTGGTCCTTCCAGCGTTCCAGTTATCCAAAAAATAATGCCAGAAACGCGATTTCTGTCTAATTTTTGTTATATTTCAAGAGATAAAATATAATGTGTGGACCTAGGGACTCGAGCGTCCTTTAATCATTTAGCAAAGCTTTCCCCGAGTATTAAAAGCTTCTTGATAGATAATGTACTATTTGCATACAGTGCTTGCAAAAAGTATTGCAACGCGTTTACAGCTTTCATAAACCTGATATTTCTTAAAAATGCTCAAACACGTACAATTTAATCTAAAAAAAGGCGTTTGATGCATTTTATTTCATGTTCAAATTTTTCACCTCTAACCAGCTGCTCTTACTAATTTTTTACTTTCAATTGGAAAGATACCCATAATAACATGTCATACCAAGGGTAATTCAACAAGGGATACAACGGTACACTCAGACTGGATTTCCACTTTCCTTGAAAAAAAGGGAACAAAATCCATATTCTAAAAATATTAAAAGTTCTAATCTTGGCTTTTTAGATAGGCAATCTATTCTCATTGAACTTTGAGCGAGGATCCAAAAACGACAAAATGACATAAAAATCCCAAATCGTCTTTACTGTAGACAATTTCTTCCATACAAAATGTTTTGGTTTCCATAGGATTCGTTATGAGTTAAGTTCAATCCTTAGGCACCTACCAAAGTTAGCATATGAAAAAACTGGAAGTGCGAAAGCTGCTGCAAAATGTGAAAGATTTCGAGGAGTAACTGGTGACGATAAGACACTAGAAATTCTTTATCTATCGATCGGAACCCCATCAGGCTACCAGCATTGTAATTTGTCTGCAAAATTAGTAAGCAATGTTTCAATACGGGAAAAATTTCATCCTCATAAAATTTCTCTCACCTAAAAGTTAACACGTGAGAATTTTAATCACAGGATGGAATTTTGCGAATTGATGTGAGAAAAAGGCATTCAGGATAAAATATTCTTTTACAGAATGTTATTTTCGGGTTAAACAACGTTTTCCTTAAATGGACCTATTCAACGGCCTAGTCGTCTCTACTGGTCTAAAAACAATCCTCATGGGATGCAGACCCTGCACACACGACATCCACGAAAAACTCAATGCATGGATGAGTAGAATCGGTCACCAGTTCATCGGGCCATTTTCCATAGAAGGGAATTTAAACAATACATCACACTCGCACTCAGTGCAAAACGAAATACTTCCATCGGTCGATGGAATTTTTCCTGGAAAAAACCGGCAAAAGTAGCCAGTAATATTCGGTTTCAATAAGGTGGTGGAACACCACATGATGCTATGACTGTGTGGTGGTCCCTTGATGAGATTTTTCTTAAGAGACGGATTGGTAGAAGAGGCGCAATAAAAAGGACGCCACGATCTCCAGACCTTAGGCCTCGCGATTTTTTTTTTGGGTTAGTTCAAAGTTTCGTTTATAGAAATACACCTTAAAGTTTAGATGATTTACGTATTAGAAATCAAATAGAATCAGACAGAGGTAATACTAGATAATTGCATCAAAGACTTCGAGAACGACTGAGTTCTTGTCAAATTGAACCGGAGCCCAATTTGAGCATTTATTGTAGGAATTCCAATTTTGCTTGATGTAACAGTGAATGGCTTAATTTTGCCTCTAATAATTTTATTTTTAAGGAGCTGTAGATCTGAATTCACTTCTGAGTGTGCCGTTGCATCCCCTATTGAGTTCCCTTCCGTGTGATTTACCGCAACGAGTACCTTTTGGTTTGAAAATAACAAGTTATTAGAGGTAGCTGGTAAAAAGCTAGTAATAGCAGACACGATACATCTATTAATCAGAATTAACCTCGTCGAAGCAATGTTTCTGACCAAAACATCGTTGTTTCAGTGCGGAGACTGGATTCACTTGAAAATTCTCGAAATCACCCCAGAACTGACTACCCTCGGAAACACACTTCCTGAAGCACTGGAACTACAAAAGGCGCACAATGAAGTTTTACGACAACTTCAAGTAAGTAATACTGCAATGTTGACTAAGGCGCTAAAGTGGACCTTTTAGCCCCTGAAGAAGGTGTTGTCTTCGCAAATTTAAAGGTTCGTTCTAGTTTCGTTCAAAAGGTGGTTCAACTAAGTTTGGTACCAATTCTTCCTGGTCTATAGAACTTTCATGAGAACATCTAAACAATTTTTCGTCACGTAGCGAATTCAAATAACAAATCTCGGTATTCTTAGTTTATACTTTTGAACGTTGCTATTTGATCTCAAATAAACATAGTTCAACGTTTCATTATCCCAAACCATGCAATATTTATATTTCAATTTACAGAAATAGCTGGCTTATATTTCAGAGATTATTTTCGAATCAATTTTCCTAGAAATTCCGCAAAAGTCCTCGATTTATCAATCGGTGTTAGCTATTCCTTGTTGCCTTAGGCAGGCCTCATGCAAATTGCCGGTTTTGTTTTGACTAGTTTGCTAATGATATTCATAACATCTTGAGAGCTTGTTTTAACACCTTCGGAATATGTACATCTGCGACACTGGTTTTAAGAGTATTTACCTTACTCATTACCTAAACAATGTTTCGTTTTAGCTCATCATTTTCGAGCAGTTTATCAGCGGATTCATGTCTTTTTCAGCGCACGTAATTTGCATGATATTCAAAAGCTCTTAAGCCTTCTCTGGTCTGAGCTTAAAAATCGCATTCCCCGAACGAAAGCAAAACCTATAATAAAGCGAAGGACCCGGTGGGCGTTCTGGTCGTACCACCGATGCGTGGGTTAACCGTTTTCCTTTATTTATTTGGTTTACGCTTCATTGTGCTATGAAGCAATAATCTTCGTTCTTTTTCAGAACAAGCAAAGTCCGGTGGAAGAGCTGCTTAGACAGGCAGACCAGCTTATTGCCACTCAAAGACCCAGGGCTGAAGTATATGCGGCTATGGCAGAGTCCCTCGGTAGAGCCTGGAGGGACATAAACTCAACTCTAGAATTGCGAAAGGTAGTTGGATTCGCGATCGCAACATTGTAATTATCAAAACATCTTCTGTGCAGCTTATTCTAGATCTTAACGTGCAGTACCACACCAAAGCCCAAGAATTCTTCGAGAAGAACGACTCCCTGGAACAAGCTTGTGCAGCTTCGAATGTGCCTGCGGAAATTGAGGCTGTGAGGACATTCTTGGGGAACATTCATGAGATGAGGAGGTGAGCTTTGCCTATAGAAACTGCTTAGACTAAAATCATTCGATTCAGGTCGTTACTGGAGAGCTTAATGGGGACTCTGCAAATTGGGAACACTCTTCTGAGCAAGCTCAAAGAACTAGGGGCCGAAGGCACACTCGATTCGAGACCCGACCGAATACGATCTTCTATTAACAAAGGTCGGTTTTTTTCATTTAAAGAAAAGAAAGTTAATGAAAGATTTGTTTCTTCAGCGATCTCGCAGGTGCAGGGATGGCTGGATGATCTGCACGTAAAGAGGCAGGTCCTGGAGACGATGTTTAACAGAAGAAAAATTCAGCTCGAGCAATGCTTAGCTTTAGCATTGTTGGCAGCTGATTTAAAGGAGCTGGAGGATATATTGCAGAAGAGGAGGAATTTATTGTCACATAGCAGTCAATTAGGCAAGAAGATGAAGAAAGAATTTCGAAATTCTGCCTTGACAGCGATAAAAGGCGTGAACTGTTTTTGAGGCTCTTTATCTCGGAAACAGTAAGAGATAATTTTATGCTAAAATTCAACTTAGATGGTTTCTGTGCCAAATCCTTTTTGAAGCTCTGTGACTCAAAACATTGAGATATATGAACAGGGAGATATGAACTAACAATAGTCCCTTTGATTAAAGGATTTAAAAGTAAAAAGAAAAAAACAAGATGTTTTATTAAGGAAAAGCGAGATTTTGATGGCATCAAGGTGGGGAATTCGAAAATGGAGGTTTTCACAACATTAAATTTGACATTTAACACTTTTATCGCTGGCAGGGCAGAATTATTCGGCATAGTTAGGTTGAGATTAAATTCCCTACGTATTTTTCAAGTCTTTGTAGTGTTCAGGACAATTCCAGCATCCGCCCATCTCTCCAGACAAACCTAAAGAAACCCTTATCTAGGCTTCTATTTTATCCATAATAAAATTCTTAATTGTCACTCACTCTCGTATTGTTTCTAACTTTTAGGTGACTCCTCCTCTAGTGCAGAACTATTACTTCACGAACACAAAAAGCTCCTCCCAGAAGCTCAGCAGCTTCAAGAGCGAACTCTCAAAATCACAAAAGCTACAGAACAACTCCTGGCTTCAGGTTGTTTTGCTGGCGAACAAGCCACTCAAAAAGCCTATATAGTATTATCATCTACCTCAGATTATCTATCGGACTTGCAGCATAGAGAGTCCCTTCTGGAGAGGGTCATCTTATTTTTCAGAACGGCTCAGACGGTAGGTTTTCCTTTCCTGAGTCAAATCACAATTTAGAGGTTCTTTTTGCAGGTGCTAACTAGGCTAGATCAACTGGAAATTCAACTAAAAACTTCAGAACTATCAAAAAATTCTCCGAAACTCGCCGAATTGCATTCGCAATGTGCCAGGACTATTGAAGAATCAACTGCTGCTCCTATCGCTGAAGGATATAGCATAATCCAGGTTGCAGGACACTCTGGAGAAAGCGAAGGCAGGTTTCTTCCATAATCCGTTACATCGCATCTATACAGAAAACTTTCAGGGGTGAAGAAAATGGTAGAAGAATTGGAAAACATGAAGATAGTTCTGCTTAGTCTGTGCACTGCTCATAGAGAGGAAAACAAGAGAATCAGTGCTGCGCTCAACAACTTCACAGAGAGACACGATGAAGTTTACAACTGGCTGGTTACCATTGCCGAAGCATTCTTGCAAGGCCATCAAGATATGGGAGGTGACTTGAAGATGGCCGAAGATTTTCTACAGCTGCACTATCATTTGCAAAGTGATCTACAGGTGAAAATTCTCCTTTAACTTAATAATAACTTGGTGGAAGTTAATGGAATTTTGTAGACCAAAGGAAATGAGATTAATCAGATTTTGCTCACCCTGCCTCCCATCTTGGAGTACTTAGAAGATAGCCAAAGAAGGGATGTGGACTCTAAAGTAGAAGGGTTGCACAATAGGTGGATGAAGCTGAAGGGCTTGCTGGAGAATAGGTTGGATTTGGCCAGGATTTATGTCAAGTTTCACATGGAGGCAGACATTGTTAATAGGTATTTACAAAAGGTTTGCTTTAGGAGAAGTTGGACGTCTGAATTTTTTAAGTGAAATGGATGCTTTGGAGGAGTCATTGAGGGGCAAAGATGTGGTAGATGAAGATGCGATGAGGGCAATAGAAGAAAAATTCGAATCTTTGGTTCCGTATTATCAGTCCGCGAAGAATACAGGACTGACATTTATCAATCAGTCTCATACGGTAAGTAAAGAACGTAACGAAGTCCGATTTTTTCATTGCGTGATGAGAAGATTTTACTACAAAATAGTGACCAGTAGAATTGAAGTTAGGATCATATAGTGACATTGGTCATAAAGTCACTACGTCTACATCCATTACTTGATATTCATAAATAGTGCGACGTACACGTACAGGAGACTAGCTGATCGCGTTTTTCCCCCATCCGCTCATTTGGTGAGGATCTTGAGAAGGTCTGGAGTTGATTTAAAAAAACCTCACTTTCGTGCTCACAGGTTGCACAATCCATTATAACTGTAGCGTTATGTTTGTCTGCTAGAAGGATTTTGATATTATTACTTAGAGGCGGTGTGGGGCTTAACATTTAATTCTAAGATATGTGCAACAGAGCGCACGAACTGTAAGGTTTAACAAACCTATCTCTTGGCTAAGAGAATTCGTAAGTATGCAGAAAAATTTCCCTTAGAATATTGATTTCTCCTGGCAAATATCTCCATTCAAACCCACGTCCAACGATTAAACGAATTTATTTCCAAAAACGGATCTTGTGTGCTGATAATGTAAGCCCCCTACATATGTTTTTTGATTATATTCACCTCCCAAAAAGTATTGATTTTTTATATATTTTTTGAATTATGAATATAAAAAAATTTATCCAAATCAACAGTTCCTTTCGTTCAACGCCACGAAGCAATGAACATTATGTGCAGGCGAAAACCATATAAATGTATGAGCCATGTGGGTTGTCGCATGTTCAATATTAACAACAATTCCATTTGGTTTTAGTTATATTTCATTTATTTGGTTTTCAATTGCATAATCGCTGGTCGATGCTCCCCAAGTTCTTCTACTCCAAGTCGTCAACTTCCAGATCTGATTTGAAAACCTTTGGAGTGTACCTTGAAGTCTTTGATCCTGATCATCTCCTTACTGGGTACTTTTTCAGCTTGCGTGAACTATACCAGTTAGTCTGCTCTTTACCCTTAGAGATTCTTCATTTATGTATTATACAGTTTTATTAAAGTTTTTTTTGTAGGTTCCCATGATTCATTTGAGTTCGTGGGCAAGAACAGTGGCAGGTTATCCCCTCCTTTCTTCATTTCCGTTAGTTTGTTCTCATCGGGAACTTGGTCTTTTTTAACTGGTTCGTTCACTGTACCTCCCATTTTTCTACGAGCGATTTCTCAAGTTTGCCTTTAGTATTTTTTTTATCATCTTCTTACTCGTTACCACTTCCCCTTTCACGGTTGAGCCTTCTTTGTTTTACAGCTCGTCTTCATTCACAGGTAACTCAGGAAATTCTTCGTCAGGCGACTTAAGTTTAATGTGCTCGGTTAACTAAATCTTCAGGTGATTCTTCAGTAGCGACTTCATGAAGTCAGATTTCTTTTCATTCAGCGTCTATTTAGCACGTATCATTTTATAATTTTATTTTATCTCCTCGATTTTAATGTTTTCAGATTCACATGTTCTTTAAAAGCCGCTTTTCAGATTTTTTTTTATAAGGTTTTATGTTGACTAATTCGCACTCAGGACGTAGATCCTTTCAGATGTCTATTTTCCTTCCTCTTTTTCGGGGTTTTTCCTCTCTCCCTCTCTACGTTCCTCCCTCCCCCTTCCCTCTCTTCCTTTTTTCCACCCTCTCTCTCTCGCATTCCAGCTCTTCCACCCTTATTTTTTCTTTCCCTTCCTTCCTTTGCTTCTCTCTCTCTCTCTCTCTCTATGTCTCTCTCCGCTCCTTGTCTCACTGTCTTTCCATTTTCAGTAGTTGAAGGCACTTTAGTGGAAGCCTAATTAGTTCACGATTTTGATTTCGTAGTTACTTCATCTTCAGTAGGTTTCGTCTAATGTGAAAATCTAAACCAAAACGTTTTTAACTCGAGTTCCTAAGTCGTCGCAAAGCAAACGTAGCTAACCGCGAGCAGTTATTTATTATATATAACAGTATGGTTATTAAACTAATAATATATGGAGGACACGTGCACGCACAAGTTATACGGAATGGATGAAATTTGCATTGTTCGGCACCAGTAGCCATGTTCCGGGGAGCATTCTATTATTAACTTTCAGACTTATAGGTTGTTTATGTCAATTTACATTGCGCGAAAACGATAAACTTCTTCCAGCCATTTCACTTTTATGATCATGTTCCATTACAACCGACTTAAGAGGCGTAGAAAGAGTTTTTTTTTTTAAATACTTGCATGGTGTGTTCATTCACAGGGAAAAGCTGAACCCAAAGAAAATCACTTTGAGACTCTGTTATCTCGGGAACTGGACCACCGAGGTCGACCGCAGATTGATGTGCGATTTAACGCAATCGTTTCTGAATAATAACAGGAACGCTACTGAGTTATGTACAGGAGAATCATTAGTGGGTGCCAGGAATAGCACTGATCCAACCAGGATATCCTGGCAATGTGCCTACTGAATTGTATTTATTTACAATCCCCGGTTCCTTCCAAATTGTTATGAGGTCTAGATTTTTTATTTGCGAATTTTGTTCTGTAATAGTCGAGGTGGTTATGTTTTCATAAGAAGCAAAAAAATTCAATAGAGCCGTTCGTTCCGGGATCTAATTAGCATTTGAGCGTTTCTTTCGAGTCCTACTCGTCTGGAAGACTCGTTTTTCCTGGATGTATTTCTAGTAATTTCTGACCTATTTCCTACTACCTCAACAGCCAGCCAAGTTATAATGTTCCCGAGAAGCGGTCATTTTTTATCTAACTGACCCTGTCGAATATAGCGCTAATCTAATCGATTTAAATAGCTGTTTGCACAAAAAAGCTCCCACGCCGATAACTATTTTAAAATTTTGTCTTACTGATATCTGCATCTTTTCATTGGTTTTCTGGGTCTCGTAGTTGCGGCTAGTTTAGGTTTGTGACATCCAGCCGATGTACGTCCGATAATAATAGACCAATGTCCGGTGAAGCTCGCGTTTTTTAGATAATTTCCCTCAACTCGTTGAAATTTGATTATTTGGGATAGATGCCACCGATCTTATATATCACTGGTTAAAAGTGAGTTAAGACCATTTGTGGGTATTTTTCATTGCTCTGAATGTAGAGAAATCTGATTTTGTAGAGGAAGTCGAGACTTAAAGTGCACTTTGAATGTCACCCATCTGCGACTGTTTGAAATTAATTAAATCGAAGCTATTTCTAGGTGACTAAGTATTCCTGTTGCCATAAATTTCATTTCCCTCGGTTCCATTCTTCATATCTAAAAATACCCCTCCTTATTTCCAGATCTCGGAGCCGCATCTCGACACCCAGCGTGCCCGAAAGTGCGTCGAGTCCATCTTGGAACGTCTTTCTGGAAGGCAATTGAATGTGACCAAATCGTGGCAGACTTTCCGCGATCAAGTGGTGGAAAAACGTGAAGTTCTCGTCAAGTTGGAAAAAACAATGGCAGAAAGTACTAAGGTAAATTTTTGACTGAAATTACCGCTCAATTCCATCAAGATTAATGTTCATCCACGAACTTGCTCAATTTCTTGCTCAATCCCACCTTCATGACAAACTATTATTCTTCGCTCACCTAAAATTTTGGTATTCCATTATCACTATCTATTTTAAATAAAAGCTAAAAATATGGTTGGAAATGTTGCTATAAAACTGTTCCAGACTATAAGCTGGGTATCCAAGCTCAACTCCCAACTCTACCCAGTGATCACCACTCCTTCAACAAACCCCAATGAAATTGTCGAGCATTTGGAGGCGAAATTGGAAAGCGTTCTTCCGGATATACGGAGTGCTCAAGCTGATGTAGGGGAGAAGATTAAGAGTGCTGAGGAACTGGTGGCTAAAGCTGGAGCTGCAGATGAAAAAACTTTAAGCATAAAAGCGAAGCTTAATGAATTGAGCCAGAAGTTGGTGGAAATTGCTTCTGAATATCAAATTTTGCTGCAGGTACGTTATTTTTGCCTACATATTTCAAATCTCAGTCACTTCAATATTAGGTTTTGATTGGATACTTCAAAAATCTGGAAGAAATCGATAAAAAAGCTGAAAAATACAATAATCAAAGCATTGAGGTGCCTGCAAATTCTGAGGCGCTTGAGGCAGTTTTGCGAGAGGCGGAAGTTGCCAAAGAGACTATTATCGAACGGTTCAGATTTGCTCAGACTGAGTGCGAGCAAATCGAGCAAAGGATCCGAAACCAAGTAAGTTCGTTCCTTTTAAAAACACCCAAAAAACTAACATTTTATACAGGAACCTCCTGAGGCTGCACAACAAGATGCGGTAAAACTTCAACACGTCTTACAACTCAGGAAATCAGCGTTCCAAAACAACTTCATTGAGAGACAGCAAATTTTACAGACCTACAAAATGGTCACCGAATTTACCAAAGAGACTAAAGAAATCACGAAAACGATAAAGGAAGTCCAGAATCAAATTACAGAGCTACGCACTCAGAGCGAAGAGTCCCTGAGCGCCTCAAAAGCCGCTTGTGACAACTTCAAACAGTTTACCAGAGTAACTGAGGTATTGCTCTAGTCAGAATTAAAAAAGGGTTACTAAATTTTAACATTTTCAGACACTAGAGCTGCGAGTTATTAAACTGAAGAACTTGGGAGAAAATCTGCTGCAAGAATGCCCAACTGAGGCCTCAAGAATTCAGACCGAAATGAATGAAGTTGAGACTCAATGGAGCGAAGTTAAGGAAAAAATTGAGGATACTAAGAATGTTTTGGACAAGAACGTAATGTATTTCCAGTTAGTTGAAGAGGCAAGCTGCGTCAGGTATTTTCTTCATAAAAAATAATTCATCCACGTTTTCTTCTAGGCTAATGATTGGTTCCGAGAAGGCAGCAAACTTCTGGTAGTAATAGCCCGAAAATCTACCACAGTAAAACAGCCAGAAGAGGCCCATCAACTCCTCCAAGAAATCAAGTCTTTCCTCCAACCAGGCGAGTCAAGGCAGCAGCAAAGAATCCAGACAATCTCCAACATAGCTCGAGATATGTATGGTTCCGATGAAAGCAAATACGCTCCTGTTATTGTAGGCAACAAAGAAATGCTTGAATCATTTTCATCAATCAGCAATGAGCTCGTACAGCTATCCAGTAACTTAGTGGCCGCTGAAGAAGAGAAGCAACGATTATTAAGGGAACAAGAAGAAGCTCGAAGAGCTGAAGAAGCTAAGAAACTTGAGGAGGAACGTTTAGCCCGAGAGAGAAAAATTCTCGAAGAGAAGCGACTTGCTGAAGAAGCGAGATTGGTAGAAGAGAAGAGGAAAGCTGATGAAATTAGATTGGCACAAGAACAGCGTCTAGCTGAAGAAAAGCTTAAAGCAGAAAAAGCTAAATTAGCAGAAGAAGCTAGACTGGTAGAAGAAAGGCTTGCCGAAGAGGCGAGACTTGCAGAGGAAAAGAGAAAAGAACAACAAGCAATTCTTTTGGAAGAAGCAAAAAAAGTTGAAGCTGCCAAATTAGAGGTGGAGATATTGAAGCAACAGCAACTGCAATTCCTCGAAGACGCTAAAAAGGCCGAAGAAGAGAGACGCAAACTTGACGAGGAAGAACGTAAAAGAGTTGAAAAAGCAAGGCTTGAAGATGAAACCCGCAGATTGGCTGAAAACAAAAAACTAGAAGAAGAAATTAAGAAAGCTGAAGAAGCTAGGCGACTAGAAGAATTGCACCTCAAAAACGAGCATGACAAACTTGAGGCTGAAAGGCTGCGTCTCGAGGAAGTGAAACTAGAAGCTGAAAAAGCAAGACTTGAAAAAGAGGATCGTTTTGTGAAGCAAAGACTCTTGGAGGAGGAGAAATTGAAGGCCCAGAAGACGCAGCTTGAAGCCGATAAACTAAAAGTTGAGCAGGCAAGACTAGAGGAGGAGGAAAGAAGGAAGAAACAGGCACAATTAGATGAGGAAAAGAGGCTAGCAGAAGAAGCTAGAATTGGACAAATGAGAAAAGCTGAAGAAGCTCGTTTGGAAGAGTTACGAAAAGCTGAAAGAGCAAAGTAGGTTTTTAGGTTTAAGGTAAAAAGTATTAAACAACATCTATGTTTCAGATTAGAAGAATTGCGTCGTCAAGAAGAAGAAGACCGTAAAAAACGTCTAGAAGAAGAGAAAATCCGACTAGAACAAGTCAGATTAGAAGAACAGAAGAAACTGGAAGAAGAAATCTTGCGCAAACAGCACTCAGTCCAAATCACAGAAATCAAGGAAATTCACAAAGTCGAATCCTTCCACAAGGAAAAAAGCCCCATGATTGAAGAACCCCAAGAACCCCCAATTTTCGTCACTCCTCTAAGCGATGCTGTTATTCAAGAGGGCTCTAAATTGAACTTTATATGCCAAGTAACCGGTCATCCCACTCCCAAGATGACTTGGTTCAAAGCTGGTGTCCCCATCCAGCACAACCCAGATTACCACACCTCTTTTGATAATGGTTTATGTTCCCTCACAATTGAAGAAACCTTTGCAGAAGACTCTGCAAGATACACCTGCAAAGCAACCAATGAATCTGGTACCGCTGAAACATCTGCAACTTTAACAGTCAAAGAAACGGAACCAGAAGAGCAATTAGTGCCCCCATCATTTGTGAGGATGCTCCAACCTGGGGTGGCCAAAGAGGGGGGTAGTTTTCAATTTGAGTGTAGGGTGGAAGGGAATCCTTTACCTACAGTGCAGTGGTTCAAGGATGGGGAGTGTATAGATAGTTCTCCGGATTATTGTTTCACGTACAACAATGGGGATGCCATATTGAAGTTGGAGAAGGTAGTGGTGGAGAACAAGGGGGATTATAGTTGCAAAGCTAGTAATGATTTGGGGGTAGCCCAGAGCACGGCTAATTTAGTAATTGCAGGTGAGTTTTGTGATTTTTTCGGGACAGTTCAGGTTCTTGAGAGGGTAAATCTAGCAAGATCTATTGAGCATTTTTACTTTTATACAATTAGAGGTTGCATTGTTGTTCAGTGGACGTTATTGTGAAGATTTGTTGTTATAAATCCTTAATAATAATAGCCTTGTTATTGCTGGATAATGAAACAAATATTTCTGTTGCAAGGATTCCTATTGTGTTTATAAAGATGTATTTCCAAGTCCATGTAATCGTGCATCGGTTTATAAACACTTATTTCGGCACTGGCAAACGGTCTATTCTAACGAGAAAAAAAAAGAGAAATTTGCGTAAAAATATTTGCGATTCGGTAATTCCGCTTCAAAAAATAAGAAACCTCACAAAGAAAAAAGTTGGGGCAAAATTTATGTGGAAGACCCCCTGTATGTGACGCCCCTGACTGAAATTGTCAATTTTTAGCCGAAAAAATGTTCCCATTCCAACCTATTAAATTATAAATATTTTCATAATTTTAGCGCACATCGTTTGGAAAATTGCGAAAAAATATCTCCAGCCCCCCTTCAAGGGGCCGTAGCCCCTTTCAGAAGCAATTTTTGGGGTGTATTTATGAGAACTTTTTTTATTAATTTAATTTCTAGAATCACCTCCAAAAATATTTCGATGTTATTTTCGGACGCCCTGTAAATTTGCCGTTCGCGCTCTGCGTACTTTTACACATTTCGATATTTATTCAAGATTCACATCTTAGAGCATGCGCCATAAAATTCAGGAATGAAATGAACGTCTCCCGGGAAATTCCGATAATTTTCCAAACAGATCACACTGTAAATATCTCGGAGATGGGTAGAGGATTTTTAATGCATTTAAACACGATTTAGGACAACTTTTACTCTCACGAACTACCGTTTCTGATTAATCTGTAAAATATAAAAATCTCCTGCAGTGGTCTTTATGCAAATTTGCTGGCACGAATTTTGTTGGATACAGGTGCTTATTTTCGACATTTGCAGGTCAGGATACTGCAAAAGATAGCAAAAATTTCTCTAAAATACCGAAATGAAAATTTAACGAAACAGTTTCCTGTCCAATCCAACATTCGCTAAATTTTTCTTTAAATATAGACGTAACGGCAAAGAGACATAATTCTCGACGGTATTTGAAATGTTCAAGATCCATATGGTTTTATCCTTGAGGAGAGCGGCAATTTGCACATTTTGAAGTTAAATTTAGAGTCCGAACTATGCGAAATTCCCACAGATAGTTAATTTTAGAAGTTTCATATACATATTTATTGTAGATCACTCCTACTATGTTGGCAAGACTGCAATCTGTAATTTCTGAGATAATAATGGAGTAACTAAATCGGGTACATGCTAAATATTATCGGATTTATGAGGAGTTCGATGCGTGTGACCTCTAAATTTGGAAATTTTCAAAACTCTACGCGTTTATTTTCTAGAGTTAATTTTCCACGAAACTAAAGAACGTTCCTTTGTAAAGGATTCTTGCAATTATGTTAACTGCCATTTCTGTCTGCCTGCCATCTCCTCGACTCCTCGACCTCCCTCCTCACTCCCTACGTCCTTCCTACCTTTTTCCCTCTGTTCGTGGTCAATTTCCTTCCGTTCTTGGGCGCATCTCTCTTTCCCTAGGTCCCCAGTGCTGGTATCTATTGATGTTTCCCCCCTTATTTCAGCCCCCGAATTAACGGAGGCCCCCGTATTCATCACCCCACTGTCCAATGTAATGGCCCGGGCTGGTCAAAAAATAAAATTGGAGTGCGAAGTTGCCGGTCTGCCACCGCCGACTGTAACCTGGTCACACAACAGCAAACCAGTGAAGGAAACGAGAGAAATCAAGGTGAGTTTTCCGAATTTTTACCTTTGGATTGTGCCTAAATCTTGAGTGAGTTCTACGTGATACGAAGCTTGAAGGTACCTTTGAGGCTCCCTAGTGATGAAGCTAAAATAGCTAAGAAATTATTCCTCAAATGGCAAAATTTTGTGTTAAAATATTCCTGTTGAAGACAATTTTTTTGTGGTAATTAGTGGCAATGAGGAGGAGTTTGATTGCATTATCGTCGTTGCTGGGAGTAAGGGAGTAATGAAACAATGCAATAAAATCTTTAAATTTAGAAATAAAAAAATTAAATTCCTGACCAGTCACCGTTCCAAAAATAACGTATAATTCGGAAAATTATTTACGAAATTTTGTGAAGTTCAAGATCCTGATTAAAAGCTCAATTTTCCTCATTAACGTTACATAATTTTACACAGGTAAATTTTGGGGGAGTAAGGAATTTTACTGAAAACCGTTAATTGATGAACACGGCCGGATAACATAAACTTTGCAGAGCTTTCAGATTGATTTTCAGATTTTCTAGACTTTCGTAAACGGGCTTTTTCATGGGTATTTTTAGGTGCCTTATTCATTCAGGTAAATTCTTCAGGGATTCGCTTATAGGTTTATTGCACTCCGATACGTTTACGCAAGTGTTGATTGATACATAAATTAAGATAAAAAATAAGACTTTAATTCGTTGTTACACACCAATTCATACTCTTCCTCTATTTATTTATATCTGTTAGTGTCTGTTTTACCAAATCTTATTTCATTAATTATCATAGTAGAGTGTCTAGCTAATCGGATTTCCTTCGTTTTCCTCTTCGTCAGCCATCCGATGTGTTATTCATGTAGTTTCCCACTTTGCCGATGTTTGCTTTGTTTAACTGCTCCTTTTCTAACCTCTTGTTCAGTCTCTGTCCTTTTATTTCTTTTTCTATTAGTGCCCGGTCATATGTCCCGCCAAGCGAATATAGCAGAAAAGAAAAGGCACTAAGCCAAGAAAATCTCGATTGTAAAATTTCCCCCCCATCACAAGGCTTTGCCCTACTTGATTATCGTTCAACGACCACGAATTCAATCTTTCGCAGTAACTCTGTGGGATCTTCAAAGTTAAGGCTCTGATGTGATTTTAAAAAAAATTCTGCACCCAACTTTTGGGGGAAAAATGAGATGTTGCAACTTGAAGGGACAAGGAAAATTCACTGGATTTCTGGACGACCTGATGAAGCTTGAAGGGAAAAGTCCGACTTAGTTGAAAAGTCGGGTTTACCGACGTTTGAGTAACCTGAATCAACCGAAAGAGAAAATGTAGTTTTTCTGCAATTTTGGCGGTCGAGAATAAATTTTCCCGAGCGAACTACGTGAGGCAGAAATTTGGGATTCTGAGTTCTCGATGATATGCAGTACTGAGCTTTACGGATACCAGATCAACAAATTTGACGGGGGAAATATATATAAAATGAAAGTTGTTTGAGACTTTTTTCTCGTAAATTACCGAGTCGTCTGATTTGGAATTTTATATGTTGTTTTTTGCAAAATGCTTTTGTATTAAATACGTATTAATCGTGTAACCGTGAAGACTTAAAATGTACATACGAAAAAGGTGCAGTACACTGTGGAGGACGGTAAAACCCCCTATAATAGACGTACCCAAAAAAATATATTAATTTTGGGAAACACGCTTTGCACAAAGGTAAAATATTATAAAAATTTCGAAAATTCCAAAAGAGGCGACTTTTAAAAAAAGGTCATGTTTTTTTTGAAATTATTGTTGATAATTTTTTTATAGTGTTAAACAAGAAATATTCGAAAGGTTCATTCGAAGGCTAATGAGTCGAGGAGCATTCTCTCAAGATTTAGACGAAATCGGTTTGGGTAATTTTTGAGTTGTCGTGTACTGCGTGCGAAATCTCGGATTTCGGTAAAAACGGATTTAAAATTTTAGAAAGAGAAATCCCAAATGTAAGCATCCGAACTATCATTAGCATTCTACGAATGTCTTCCTAAATATCTTTGAGGCAGATCTTCCCTTGACAAATCCTCGTATATCGGCAAAATGGTAGTTCGCACATCTTGCTGAAGGGGAAGCGGGTGGTTGTTTCCTTCTGGCACGAACTTCTCCACTGTTCGTACGCTCCGCCCGATCTAACGCCATCGCACTTTTACCAAGGAATCACACAGAAGGAAACCCTAAATCAGTTTCACAGTTTTTTTAGAACATTCTACAAGTATTTTTTTATAATTTTAACGAAAAAATTCTCAAAAACTTTCTTCTATGTGTATTTCTTCCTGCAGTTAAAACGGGACTCGCCAGTCACTCGTTCAGTTTACAATCGCTCAGTACATACCTACTTAGATATCCGTAGGTTTCGATCACTCAGGAGACCTACTTTAGCACGACCAAAGTAAAAAAAATTGATAGACGCTTTGTTTTAATTACGTCGAATGTTTAATCAACTACATCCATTATAGTTATAAATAAATTCCTATTTTCGACCAAACAATGAACAATACGAAAATAAATTAATTTCGGCGTATTTTTCACCCATTCTTCCCTCCAAGTCCTCCAGTTCTCATCTAGCAATTAATGTCAGCGATCTATATTACTCAAACCTCAAACATGATCCCGGTGGAAATAGTGTATTGTCTTCTTCTAATTGGACTAGGATGGCTCTATTTGAGAAGATCCAGGAAGGTAAAGCCTCATTTAAAAAAGTGATTTCGAGGACGTTCCTTTGTTGTTACTGGAAACTGTTCAATTCAATTACACGAAAAAGAAAATATTATTTCAGACTATGGAGCTTATTAATGTTATTATAAATATATTTGGCCTGTGCCAACTATCTTGGCACCATTTTATCTTTGAAGATATTTCGGTTATTTTTTCTATTCTCGCAGAACGCCTTTAAGCAATGTCTCGCTGATCAATTGCGAAAGACTGTGAGTGAATCTGTGTGCATCCGAAGTGCTGGTAGAAACATGTTTTAAATTTCCTTCAAAAAAACAGTTCACAATGGTTTGCCAATTGGAAGAAAAGTACTATTACGTGGAAGATTTGTTTCCCTATTTGGGACTATTTATGTTCGTCATTGTGGCATTATGCTCTTGGATTAAGGTAACTGAATGTAGAGACAGCTCCACAATACCTCTCCGAAAATAGCCCATCCGAAATAATTTTTCTTCGGCTACAAATGTTTTCGTTCAATCCTTGAACCGCACGAGTTTAACGTACTGTGAAGTAATTTGCGGCAAAATGTAACTATTTCTGTCCAGACCTACTTTTTCTGTTGGCACAAATTATCTCAGCATTTTTAAAGGAATTTCTGTTGCAGTTACACTACGAAGGCAACAAGGCGACCTTAGTGGTTCTGGAGGCCTTTCCCAAAGATGCAGGCACTTACACTGTAAATGCCAAGAACATCTCAGGAGAAACCTCTTCCACTTCAACAGTATCCGTTAAAGGACGTCTTCCGAACGAAACTTCCGATAGCGAACTGGCCAGCGACATGGAACCAGTAAAACCATCGATTCAGCTACCTTTAGCTAACACAACTGTTAAAGAAGGTAAGAAGGCCCATAGAGAAACGAAGCACGGGCTCATTGAAATCTGCAGGCAACCAAATCCGACTAGACTGCGTAATTGTGGGCCAACCCGAACCGGAAGTTATTTGGTACCATGATGGACGACCAGTCAAGGAATCGCAAGACTTCCAGCTGCTGTTCCAAGGCGACAGATGCTCCCTTGTGATCCAAGATGCTTTACCTGAAGATGCAGGAGAATACAAAGTTGTGAGTATCGGTTTGGGATTCTCGAGAACAAATATTAAATAAAAAATTCTTAGGTTGCTTTGAATTCGGCAGGGGAAGCCTCCAGTCAATGCGTCCTCAGCGTAGATGCCAAAGAAGTTCCGCAAGAGCTCAAAGAAGTCTCTCCGAGATTCGTCAAACTCCTCTCTGATGTCTTGGCAGCAGAAGAAGACAAAGTCACTTTTGAAGGTATCCCTTCTGCAATCAAATTCCTCTAAAACTGAATTTACAATCCGACACATGACTAGGTAACGTCACTGGGGAACCTAAACCAGAACTGAAATGGCTGCTCAACAACAATCCAATTACTGACACAGCTCACTTCAAAACCTCCATAGACGATGATGGGAACTTTAAGCTGGAAATTGAGAGTGTCAAAGCTGAAGATAAAGGAGTTTATACAGTGAAGGCATCGAATAGTGCTGGAGAAGCTAAATGCTTCTCCCAGCTCATTGTGAAGTCCTCAAAGCTGTCTGAAGCAGCTAAGCCGTATGAAGAAATAAAATCTCCACCAGTGTTCAAAGAATTGTTCCATGATAGAGTTGCATTTGAGGGAACTCCTACTAAGTTTGAGTGTATTGTAGTAGGAAAACCTAAACCGAAAGTTAAATGGTTGTTTAACGGAAATCCCATTTCTGGGGAAGGATTTTTAATCTCTACATCAGGAGACAGGCAAGTTGTAAGCATTCCAGAGTTAAAGCGGGAACATCAAGGTACTATTACCTGCCTGGCTGAAAATGAGGCTGGCAAAGCCAGCTGTGCTGCCTCATTATCCATTCAGTCCTCCTCTGAGATAGTCTTACCTGAATTACCTAACTCACAAATTACAACAAATACCAATGAGAGCAATAAACATATAGAGACTTCCTTCTCATCGAACAAGGAGGTTGTCACCAAATCTTCCACAACATCTTCAAGCAAAGTTACATCCTCATCAGTAGAGTCTAGTAAACCCCATATTGAAGAGCACAGGACTGTAACCCAACAATCTCAAACTTTCTCGCAAATCAACCAAGAACAACCGCAAGTTTATAAAACTCAGAAAATCGAGGAATACCACAAAGTCGGAGACGAGCCACCTGTTATCAGTGAAAAGACTTATATCTATGGAGATCAGGCAGACTCATCTAGTATCAAAACTATTGATCAACAACAGCAAATAGTGAATAAACCCTTCAGGATTACCAGGCCTCCGAAGTGGATCTCTCCTATTGTGGGAAAGATCGTAGATCAGGAGGTAGAAGTGGTGCTTGAAGGAGTTCTAGATGGACAGCCCATACCAAAAATCACATGGAGTAAGGATGGAAAGGATTTGGTGAAATCGGATAGAGTTAAAGTGAGGTTTGAGCATAATAAAGCGTGGGTGGAGATCAAAAATTGCAATGTGGGTGATGCAGGGAGGTATAGTTGTACTGCCAGTAATGAAGGGGGGACTGCTGTTAGTACGGCGGATTTGGTCGTTAAAAGTAAGTAGTTATCTAAATATAATTATAAAAATAAAAGTGTAACTAAAATCACTATTCTAGAAACCATATTTCCTCCTGTATTTGGTCGACGCCTTCAAGCTCAAGTAATAAAAAAAAATGACCGAGTTATCATGGAAGTGGAAATCACCGGTACTCCTGATCCCACAGTAACGTGGCTTAAAGATGGGGTGCCTGTCAAAGATGTTTTACCTGAAGCCCGCATCAAATCCTTTGGGCACAGCCATACGTTAACTATCGACAAAGGTATTTCCTTTTGCATATCAATTTCCACATTCCTAATAATATACTCCTTCAAAGCTGACCTAAATCACAACGGTCGTTACATGGTGAGAGCAGTCAACGCTGGGGGAGAAGCCCAGAGCATCGCAGATATAGCGGTATACGAACCAACCCCAGATACCATGGTTGAAGTAGTGAAAACTGTAGTGTTTGAAGACGTGAAAAAACATGAAACTCTGGTAAGAATGGTTTCTTGAATGCAAATTGAAGTTTGAAAGCCAGCAGAGTGACACTATATCTCCTCTTCTTTCAATAAGGCCTCTACAGCTGACAAGACATCATCAACCATTAGTACAAAGCAGATTGTGCCTGCTAAAGTTGAGGTCAAACCGATAAGCAGCGAGATATCCCAGTCCTACTCTTCCAAATCCGAAACTACCTCCACCATGGAGAAATCCTCCTCTCAGCAATCCCATACTTATAAATTGGAGCATAAAGTGCCAGATATTCCCCTTCCTAAACCTGTGGAGAAAACTCCCTCTTATGAAAAAAAATCAGACTATGAAATTCGGCATGAGTTTGCCCCTGGTGGCAAGGAGATACTTGAAGAGAAGAAGATTTTGACTGAAGAAGGGGGGATTGAAACTAGTTCAATTTCCAAGCAGTCTTCCTTGCAGTATTTTGTGAAGAAAATTAAAGGAGATGTATCTCCAGTAGTGAAAGAAGTGCCTTTGGAGCCGGTGCAATCAATTAAGCCGGAGATTTACCAAAAATTTAGTTCGAGCCAACCAGAAGCTCCGAAATCATTCACTGAGACTAAAATTGTAGAGTCGATATCAACAGCTCCTCAGTCGCAAGACTTCAAATCCTCAACATTTACCAAAGAAGTGACTCGGGAGTACAAAACTCTCCCATCTACTCAACAGGTATTTAAAACCTCTAGTTCAACAACACAGAAAGTAACCCCACTTCCAACAAAACCATTCACACAAGAGTATTCTTCATCATTTTCTTCTACTCAGCACTCATCAGAGCCTACTCACTATAAAGCATTCTCCTCGGAGATTGTTAAGGAGTTTGAATTGACACCTGAACCTCCAGCGGAGATTTGCTACACTCCCAAAGACACGAGTGCTCAAAAAACCGAGTCTATTTTTGAGAAAATGAAGAGGCTTTCTGAAACTTCCTCAGCAAGCACACCTCAACAGAAACAAACCTCAAGTGAAAGAAAAGAATTTTCAGAAAAAATCGAGAAGTCTTATCAAACATCTTCCCATCAAACTTCATCATCCTCATACTCTCATACATATGAATCCAGCTCATCTCCAGCTTGCACCAGCCAGAAAACTAAACATGAAACTATAGAGAGACCCATTTCAGTAGCATCGTCTTCGTATTCAACAGAAAGACAATCTTATAGTCGTCCATTATCTGCAATGTCTGGTGAGCCCTCAGGTGAAGCTCTGCAGATGGAAAAACAATGGGCTCATAAATTTGAGCCTTCAAGTCAAACCTCTTGGAGTACACAGAGTACTTTAGAGAAAAAATGGGCGCCAGTGCAAATGAAATCTGAACGAATCCAGGAAAATAGGACTTTTTTAGACAAAACTCCCACCTCCCTTCCTCATTACGTCGGGGAGGTGACTCGCCTGGAAACTACGGTCAAAGACCAAATTAAGGACGCTTATTCCACTTCTAAATCTAAACATGTATTTGAGCAAAGCAATATTAAACCTTCATTCAAAACTTGGCCCTCTCCTACAGAATATGTGCCCCCACCCATTAAATCACACCCAATTGAGTCTCTACCAATAAGACCCGTGTCAGTGCAAGATATTACTGATGAAGTTGTCTTAGAACCAGGCCCTCCTCCTGAAATTGGCTATGCCGGGCCTCCCACGCAGAGAAGGAGATCTTACGTTGAAACAATAGAACAGGAATTAGAACAGGAAATTGCGAGAGAACCATCCAAAGTGCCTCCATGTGCTGTTCGCACAATCCCACCCCCATTGCCACCAAAGAAGGAGTATCCTCAAGCTCCCCCAGTACCTGCAAGGCCAATAAGATTGACGGAAGCCCCTAAAAAACCCCCTAAAGAGTTGCCTTTTGTGCCTTTTGAAAGGTTCCCTGAGTTAGAACCATTTCCCTTTAAACCGGACCCGGAGAGACCTAGACCTCCCAAAGTGGGTCCCCCTCCAACTCCTTCTAAATTCGTCAAAGGTAAATTCACAGATAGTGATTATGAAAGTGACTTTGAGGCAGTGCGCATTCCCCCGAAGTGGAAGCCCTCATTGAGTGACACAGAAGAGCCGCGATATCGCAGAGTTAGAGCTCCTCAATTGGTTGCGACTGGAAGATCTAGATCTCAAGAACCCCAACCTCTACCTCCATCCCAGTTTGAGCATCCGCCTCAATTTCAAGGTCCTCCCAGACCTCTGGTGAATTTCGATGAATTCCGGAGAAAGAAGGATGTGTCTCAAATCAAAAAAATGACGAAGCACTTTGAACAAGTTAGAAGGGAGGTTTCGCCTCCTAAAATAAAGCCGACTAGTTCGCCTACTTATGTGTATCCAGATAAGAAACCAGAGTCTCCTAAAGCGAAGAAGAAGATCGTTATTGATGGTTACATGGCGGACACTGATGAGCCTTTCCAGCAGAGAATAGTGAAGACTGAGCATATTAGTGAGTCGATGAGCAAACAGACTTCACATTCGAGTCAAAAGTTTTACGAGAGTATCTCCACCACTCAGAAAACTACCACTCCTAAACGTGTCAAATTCCCAACTAAGAAGCATCAGACAAGCATTTCTTCAGCTAAGAAGGTTGGCTTGAGTGTTGTTTGTTGATCAATCGTATTTTGCTTTAATTGCTGCTTTGTCTCTAGGGAATGGCCTTAAAGCTGCTGATTCACCCTTTACAGGATCATATATTGTTACTGATTCCTTTAGAGATTTTTATTTAGTAAATGTGATTAATTGCATGTTTCTGTGATTGTGATTGAGTTAAACAAAATCAAGCAATAGTATTGACTTAAGAAATATATGAGGGCCCTGTGATGATATTTTCCTCAGCCCTTAACTCAATACCATTGAGGGTTTTGTTGCTCTTCACACTACTTCAAGTTAAACCCCTTGATATGTTTCATATTTTGTCTGGTTAATGGTTAATTTAGAATACTACAAAAACTTCCGAAAAGCCCAGAGATTTTTATTAACGAATACTCGCAATCGATTTGACCTTTTAATGGTGCCCTCAAAATTGGCGAGTTGTTCCTCAATCAACTATCTAGCTAAAAGGGCGTCACTAATTGAGTAATATTCGAAATATTTTTGCCCTTTGCCTTAATTCAACATATGATACAATCAAGTTCGACTATGTCATTACTCCTTTGCAATAATTTTGGTATAGAGTGAGCCAAACTGGTCTTCTTCAGTCGATTGAGTGTCTAAATTCTACACCGTCCGTATTTGGTCCACACTTTGGTGCACTCCTCACTACTTACCTTAACACTCGACCTCGCCAAATATAAAAACAACAATGTTTTAGGAATTCGTGGCAACTCCGATTATCACCAGTCAAACCACCCAGCAATATACTGAAGAACATCAGCAGCAAACTCATTTAGAATCGTTCCCTTACCAACCAGACCCGCCGAGACAAACTAGAGCCAAAGGCCCTCCACCGCCAAGCCCTTCCAGGTTCATTAAAGGTGAATTCCGGGAAAGTGATTACGAAAGCGATTATGAGGGCAGAGTTCCCCCTATTTGGGGTCAAAGTACCGACAAGCAGTATCGCCCGGTGAGGCCGTTGTTGACCCCCACTCATCACCAGCAACAGGCTGGGAGAACTCCTACTCCTCCCATGGAGTTCGAGAGACCTCCCACGATAGAGGGTCCACCAAGACCGAAATTTGAGCCTATAGAAAAGATCACTCCGGTACCTAAGTCGATAGTGCGCAAACCAAAGGCAATGTCGGCCGCTTCGGCTAATGAGATTATTGTAGCCACTCCAGCAGTACCGGCTGTGAGGAGTGAAACGGTTTATATTCAACCAGGAACTCCTCCGGAAATGGGGTATGCTCCTGGACCCAAGAAGACTCAATATTATAGGTAAGTGAGAAGAAAACATTTTTAGTGTAACTTTCCTTCCTCCTCTGGATCGAAAAAATTGAATGGTGAAATTTGCTCCTGATTTATTGTGAAATTTTTCCACAACCTCTGGTTTATCCCCATCACTCACTCAATTCTTCACACCTTTCTTGTATTTTAGGACCACAACCTCCGCTCCCTACCAAAACGCAATACAAACTGAAACCTCAAACGTAATGCATTTTGATGAGTCCACCGACACCTGCAAAAGAACCATGAGCCTCCAGCAGACTCATAAAGTTATAAAGTTCGGTGATAAATACCGAAAACAGGAGCAAATCTCCTCATTGGAACCATTACCCTTCACTCCGGAACCGGAACGTCCTAGAAGAGCCACCAGTGTCCCACCACCCCCTACACCTAGTAAGTTTGTGAGAGGCGAGTTTCGAGAGAGCGACTATGAGAGTGAGGTTGAATCTGCAAGAATCAAGCCAAAATGGAGGCCTGGGGGAAGCGATACTGAGGATTTGCATTATCGGTAAGTCCCTTGATTGTTCAATCTTTGGACGTTTTCCTAGAGGGTTTATTTTAGGAAAGTTGCAGCTCCGCCTTCTACTGCGTACACCTCCCATACAAGCCAGCACCAAAGAGTGATAACTCCCATGGAATTCGATAGAGGGCCCATTCAGACCACCATCACTACTGTGACGGATTCCACTGATGGTGAAACCAGAAGGAAACACTTCAAGAGGTACTCGGATAGTACCGAGATAACCAAAAGGAGTCATTCCTATGAGCCTCCTGCGAAAATCAAGCCTGGTACCCCTCCAGAGTATCGGTACGTGGGCAATCAGAGATTGACGAAGGAATCTGCATCCAAGATGGCGTCTCATCACATGAACAGCATGACTAAAGAGTTTAAATCAAAGACTCAGCAGTTCGTACAGGACGTCATAGGAGATGTCAACAAGAAGCAGCAACAGAAGCCGATTCTGAAAACAGCTACAGACGGGGATGCCCAGGTTTATAGGGAGGAAAATAGAGCTATAAGTCATGGTAAATTTCCTTATATTCTAACCCATTTGGTGCAGGTTACTCAATATTAACCTCCCTAGGAACAAAGCATGTAGATCCAGACACTGGGCTCATATACTTCAAATATGACTTCGGTTATGAATTCGGCATAATTCTCCCCGGTGAATCGAAATCAGGCGAAATTCCTGTTCCCAAAAAAACTATAATTGAACCCCCAAAAAGAACTGTAGACATCGACATGCCAGTCTACCATGAAACTACCCAATCTGGTGGAGCACCAACACCTCAATTTAGACCTAAAAAATTCACAAACAAATGGGATCCTACTTCAGAGAGTGAGATGTCCGAGTATGAGGGCGGCTCCAAGAGTAAATCAGGATTATCTCAAGGTTCGCGTTGGGAACCATCGTCGTGTAGTCCTTATTCGATGTCGCCTAGTTTACCTTCAAACTCTCCTGCTTTTAATCATACTTTCGCAGGTACTTTGGTGTGCTCTGAATGGCTTTCCTTTACTTTTCTTCTGTTCTTTTGTATCTCTCTTGGTCCTTCAAAACTGCTCTATATTTAGATCCTGCGGGCATTCAGACGCCTCCAAGTCGCTCAAGCACTCCTGGTGGAAATCGAATTGTGATCCAACCGGGACAACCTAGACCTCCGATCTTCATAACTGTAAAATTAGTAACTTTTTATTCATTCAATAATCAGTTTTAATGGTGATATTTTAGCCTCTGCGCGATATCGCAGTTGTGAGTGGGCAGACTGCAAAATTTGAATGTATAGTTCAATCAGAACCTTCTCCCAATATCATTTGGTCCAAGGATGGAAGGATAATCGAGAACTCCAAGGACCGTCAGATTCACTTTAGAAATGGTGTTTGTAGGTTGACTATTTTGCCTGCTTATCCAGGTAAGTCCCAATTTGTGGAAGATACTATAAATTACTCATCTTATGATGGTTCAGAGGATGCAGGTACTTACGCCTGTACAGCAACAAACCCAGTGGGTAGTACCAACACCACGGCCACTCTTCAAGTACCAGGTGAGAGAAGATCTCAGTATCTTAAGTAATTGGTGGTGGTAATGGGGTTTTACTCACTCAACCCCAAAGCACTCGTAACAAATCTACTCACACGAATTGTAATAAATTTTCACTGCCGATCTTTACTTATGTGGTTCATGTTCTTTGTTTATAACATTAAGAACGGTCGTATGAAAGAGAGTTTTTTTAAAGATATTTTAGTGTGCTTTTTCTTTGAATAAAAACCACGAAACGCATCATTTAACTTTGGCGCTTGCGTGGATTAAAGCATTTTAGTCAATGAAACTCGTTCTGGTCATTATTGTTGTACTCTTCGCTCTCATCTAGTGTTTAGTTCATTCTACCTATAACGCAGTACTTATTTATTAAATATTTGTGTATGTTGACGAATTAAATGCTTTTTGCAGAATAATTTTGTAGTTGATTTGCACCCTTTTCCTTTCCTGGTAGTTAACCATTTTTGGCGTGGTGGGAGGACTTTCTATGTAAATACATGCACCTGAGGGTACATCTTATAGGGAGGCTTACAGCATAATAACAAATGCCTTTATGGTGGGTGAGACTAAATTTTTAACACTGAAAATAATGTAAATACTCAGTAACGGGGAATGGTCTATGGTTCTGATGGTCTTGACTTGAAACCTTAAAAAAAAAATAAAGCGTACATAGAGAGCATTATAGTGGAGTGGACACGTTAGGAAGAACAGGTCATAAATTTGTTTTTTAATTAACGTTGTCCTGATCCCACGTCTCTACGGTAAAGGACTCATATTGCATTTATGGTTTCCGGCGAATGATTTCCGAAGAATTCCTCTTAGAAGGAAGGATTTTTCGAAAAAGTTGAGGAAAGAGGTTTATTTTAGCTCAAAAAGTCTCAATAATGGAAAATACAATTTTTGTGTAATGCCTCGAATATGTTTGTTATAATAACTTGAAGGAAGTTAAAAAAAAATGAAGATGTAGGAAGTCTCTTCCTTAGCGTCAATGAGGGAAAAATGGTTTCCTAGTCTTAAGTAATGGACATTTAAGCAGTTTCATACCGCCTGATAATTTAAGCGAATCATTACTTTATTTATATTGCCGATACGCTACTGATTCATTAACGTTTGAATTTTTCACAGAAGTTCGTGCACTTCATTTAAGCACACTCATTTTTTGGATGCTACTGATGCAAACAGCAAATCTTTAATGACTAAAAGCATTCTCTATCAGCTACTATCACAGGAACTATAATCGGTGTGTGTAAAGAATGTTGGTACGCTAGTAGATTGAGATTAATGGTCGTGCGAGATTATCCATACCAAGTCTCGCTAAAGCGGGAAGAACTGTATAAAACCAGACATAATTGGTCTATGCTGGATGTCCTCCTCTTCGCCAATAATCACCAAGCCCATTTGACGTAAACTGTCCTGTTATCAGCAGTTATGCTATCAGAATACTCAAAATTATTTCGTTATTTAACCAAGCGACCTATAGACTTTTCATCAGACATTCTGCGTAGGGTGAAGCCATAAGCGTCATCACTTCATGGCAAGAATATAACGGAGGGTTGGACAAGGATAGCAATTCAATCTGACAGCTAAATCGCTAGACGAAAGATGGCGCCGTTAACTTTGTAAAGTTTCCTTCGTTGCCGACGTTGAAATTTAAAATTTTTATGCCGCCGTTTGTAAGAATTACGAGCTGATTTGTGTTATGTAAATTCCCCTTATAAGGTTTTTGTAATATTCATCGACTTATTTCGTGCACGGTCCGTCTCACAAGTTTAATAAGGTAAGTTAATTCGTAGCTGAGCTAAGGCGCGGGACAAGATTATGATATTTCTTTTTCACTAAAGCACCTGTTTAGTAGTCGAAATGTTTGAAAATGCGTCTTTGGGGCAAAGATAGAATCCATTTTGACGAGTACACAGTTAGTTCAGGTTAGTTCGGTCACTAAGATAGAACAGTTGTTGGCTGCCGAGAAGAAAGCCAATCAAACAGCTGGACGCGGTCGTGGTCGTCCAAGAAAAATTTCAGTTCTGAAAACGCAAAACGTGACAATCAAGTTGGAATGGAAGCACGTTCTGATTAAAGCATCATTTTATTTTTAAAAATCTACATAAACATGTTTCACTGATTCAAAATCAGTAAAAATATGTTTTTCTTTACCTTTTCTTTCGTTTGTAGCATTAAAAAATGTTTACTACCTTTGCCCCAGTAGTAGGGGTGATGGTAATAAAACAAGTTTTTTACTATTCTGATTATAGCTCAGCAGCATTATGAGCTACAGCAAAACTGCCTACGGCAAAATTGTAGCTAATTGATCACGTTGAGTGCCAAATTTTTTGTTCTATTGTCACTTTCTTTTTCGCCATACACTTTTCCTTCCAAAAAAATGAAAGGTTTGTGCGCAATTTCTCCCAAAAACTTTGATCCTATACTTAGCCAGTTTATTTGAATATATTGAACAAAGCTCCAACCCACTCCGTATGGACAGAGAATTTCATGATATGCCGACTTGTGGTATAGTGTGAGCATTTTAACAAATTTTAACAAATGGATCTCACATTTCGGAAATAGCACCTTAGCTTACCGCTCTTCGGAGGTCATGTATTTTTATCATAAAATCAAAAATTTGCTATCAGTAACGTAAATCTGTTCTTTGAAACTGTAGCGTGAAATATAGATGGTCTATAAATTACATTCCGCAAATCATGCAGCGACGAATGAGCCGATCTAAACACTCGCGTTACATACCACAGTCCCAGGACCATCAGTATTTCCCCCGTGTCGGAAATTTTTTCGTACGTTTGCAATTTCTTCTGGACTTCGATTACACTTCCGATTTTTAAATTTGCATATTTCGCAATTAAGCACAACAAGTTCATCGTAAAAAAAGCGAAAAAGTTTCGGACGGAATCTTCATACTTTTTCCAACATTTTTCGGTTCCGGCAAATGGCCAAACATTCGTCCTTAGACCTTGTAGCTTTAGGAGCAAGTTTGGTCCACTTTATTTTTTTATCGTTTTCAACGAGTTCCAGAGCCTATGTTAGCGTCTCCATCTTCAATTTCCCCATTTTCTGCTCCAGCCTTCCCTACCTTTGAATCCGACGAATTATCGTCATGGGTTACGTGCTCCTCTTAGGTTTCATCGTCACTTGACAATATCTTCTCAGCCCGGTTGTCGTGAAGAAATGTGTCATCTTCTAAAATTGCTCATAACTTTGCACTAGTAAGTACCGTAAAACTCGGCTATTCCAGATCCAGTAAAGTCGGTTTGATCCAGATTTCGGAGTCGCTCGGATTTTAAAGTCTTGCTAAAATAATGTGCAATGAAAGGTAAAATGATGGCAAATTATGTGGTTTAGACATATGTAATACGTTTATTTAAAAATGTATATAACGATATTGCTTGAACATTATTTACAAAATTCAGACATTTTTGTTTGGCGAACTCATCCCTATGTAACTTACATTGCACTCTGGCGTGTCATTCTAAGCGTGGTCGTGTTATTTATCTCGATTTTTTTTCTCTGCCCATTGAAGACACGTAGAGAACCATTTAATGGTCTCTTCACGCGTTATTCTTGGTATTTCCATGGAAGCTTCATCTCCAGAATAACAGCTCACATCGTCGCTAACGTCATCAAATTGTAAATGACCGTCATCGCTAATGATCCATTCACGCATTTCTGACTCTTCTGGATTGTAATTGTCCGGTTTAATTTTGAGCAACATATCTCCGATCTATGTGAATTCATCTCGATCTTCATTCCATTTCTTTTTGAGAGTCACCAACGGATTATCGTTATCTAAATCTACTTCCTTTTCGTAATTTAATGTGGCTTCGTTAAGGTGTAGTTCATCCATTGAATCGCACAATATATTTTTCCAACATTTTTTTGTTGCTTCAAGTGACAACTTGATCCAGGAATCAGCCAATAAAAACATTGCGATTTTCAAACTGATGTTGTTGAGTACTTTTAAAATATCATTTTCGGCTAAAGATAATACATGGACCAAACGGCTTTTTCTATCATTCATTTTGGTTAAAAGTATGGCAATTTTGTTTCGTAGGTTGAACAGAGGGGTGCAGTTATGCGGGAGAAACATCGTTAGGATTTTTCCACCGTCGCGTGTCGGTTGTCCTTCAGGAGCTGGGAGCATTGTCCTTTAATAAAATTGCATGTCCGCTTGCGTTATTTTGTATCTGAAGGTTCTTCACTTGTGCAAATGAATCGTGGACTAGAACTGACACCTCTATTTAATTGTTGCCAAATATTTTGTTTATAACCGGTTGTTAGCATTTAATTTTTTTTTGGAGCTGCGTTTCTTAAACATAAATAAACTTAATTCAGCGATTCCCCTTCATTCACTCAGTTCTATATTTTATTATCACTTTCATTTTTAACCCCAACATAACCCTACATGTTTCAATTAAAATCTTTTTTTAAATCACATTTGGGTTGTGTTATATTTGCTGTAAACGCTATCGCGAGACACCCTGTATAATAGGAATTTGATTGGTATACCAAGACTTGTGCGGGTGAACTTAAATACCTGATGATGGCGAATTTTGTAGCGGAAGAAACCTTAAAAGTTAAAGAGTGAGCAACCTTAAACATAAGGAAGGATGAAGCTGTGACCATGTGAGGTTGCTCCGGGGAAATCCTGGAGAAGGCAAAGATCCTTAATACGCAAATTCTCAAATTAAAAATATGGGCGAATCTCCGGAATTGCTGGATGAATTAGAAAGTGGAATAATTTTAAGCCAGAAAAGATGAAAATTTGAATAATCCGAAGTGGAACTGGAAATACAATGATTTAAAAACGTGGTTGATAAGAAAACTTGTTACTGCTTAGAGATTTGAAATTCTAAAACTTAATTGAACTCTCCCAGTAAATGCCTGGAACCGCAATACAAGGTGTTCAAAAATTAGAGTAAAATATTTTCGGAGGTGAGTCTGAAGCCTAAAATAATAAAAAAACTTCTTATAAATATACCGTAAACAAAAACATTCAAAATAGCCTCTTAAAGAGGTTAGAACCTGTTAGAGAGGGAACTCTGAGGATGCTTTTTCGCAATATTTTCGAGAAGGTTTGAGAAAAAATTATGTAATGCAGTATACAGTACTAAATTGGAATAGATTTGGTTTTTGTTAATAATTGCAGATTTTAGTCTGAGGCAGCACCTATCGACACTCTCCCACGTAAATGTTCCCCAATCTTGTTTGTTTGTGACATTTGTTAATTTTTGAAATCAAATTGTGGAATCTCAAATATTTGTAAGTAAAAAACTAGCTCTTGTTTCATCTTGTTGGGATAAACGGTTTACCAGAAAAATGAGTTTTTATCAACCGATGCACGATTAAATGAACATCCGGTGTGCAACTGGTAGGGAGACCCACATATCTTGGCCAATAAACAAGACAATAATAAACATAAAACAAATTTACTGTCCAAATCCCCTTATAATTTAATATGAGAGCTTCTGATTTCATTCTATTTAAAGCTGCATTTTGGGCAAGCTTCCATCGTACGTGGGGCGAGACAATCCGAATCGGTTATTTGTTCACGTCACCGTTGGAGGAAACATTATTCAGTTTTCTCGTGAAGGTATTGTTTTCATATGGTAATAGTTAAAAATACGTAGAAAAAACAAACTGGTTGTTATGAAAATAAATTTCTAGAAGGATTTGTCTAGATGCACAGTACAAAACTTGAAACTTAAAGAGTTACGGTTTTGCCCTTCCACACACATCTTTCCGGGATCTTTTACGGGTTCAATAAGGACTTGCCTCAAGATTTTACTCCAACTTAAAGCTCATGCTAAAACCAGACCGAATGTCCCGTGTTCTTCTATTTTAGAGCCCTGAAGTGACCTAAATATGTACGTTCAAATACAAAACAGCTTCGGAGATACGTGCGATATTTTGGATTTTAAGCATAAAAATAGTAAATTGATATACGGATGTTTTGGTTTTAACGTGAAATAGAGCTTCCCAGTCATTTTTGATCGATTGCATATTTTGACCGATTTTTGAAATTTTGGAACAAAATATTAAAACGTTATTTAAAATCGGATTTTCGCGTAAATACGATTTTCGAAAATTTGAAGGGCTTAAGCGAGAATAACAGGTTTATTTTTAAAACAATATAGGCATTCTTACGTCGAAAATAAACGTTCTCACTTCGATCGTCCACACCCACGATTATTCGGAAATATTGAAACTGAGTAAAGCGAGATCTCTCTACGCGTTTCTAAACAATATCGATTTCTCGTATTCCTGCATAAAACATCGTTTCATCATAAATCCTGAGTTATGTTTTGAATATATATTTCAAGGTCTCAAAGGAAGATTTTTCTCGCAGCTTTTGGCATACGTCTGTTATTAAAATATTTGAAAAAAAAACGGGAAAACTATTTTAACGATGTCTCTAATAAAAATACTGAAGTTCGCCTTTGCATCACGAAGTTAAAATTAGCAGACTGACAAAAATTATTCAGTTTCAAAACAAGAATCAGCCTTTTGGCACAATTTTTGCATGTGAATCACTATTATCTGGGCTAAATTTGCTTTATTTATTTTTAACTCAAACCGTAATGAATGTTATAACGTTTAGGAATGCCATGGCAATACTTACCCTTCAGAACCCTCGGAACGGGCCAGAGCGCTCGCCCTTTTTCCTTGCAATTTTCCGACCTCTTTTCTGCATAAATCGTACTTACTACTGCACTTAACTTACTAACTTTAGCTTGTTTTGATTCCTACACTCCATCCGCTGTTTTTCTCCAAATTTTACATTTCCCGGATTAAATTTATTCCAGGAGTGCCGTCTCATATGTACGGAACCTACCGGCAGCTGAAAATAGGGAGGACAAGTAGATGTCCAGGGTTGTACAAAAGGCCCAGGTCTCCTAGGTGTGTGCAGAATACAGTGAGAGAAGGTATGTTGTTTTGGCGGTCAGAATTGCCACTCATTGACCATATGAATCGCTAATGTTTCCACAAAATGTTGAGACATTATGCTCGGTTTCTGGAAATCTTTACCATTGCTTTCAGAATCACCAAAACCTCGACTGTCTATGGGATCTGCGATTTCCTTAATCTTGGAAATGAAGTTTTTTTAAGAAAATGTATGGACATATGTCTTACTCTCTGTCCCAAAGCAAAGTGTACATTTCCAAATCAAATTTGTCCTGAAATAACATACGCCAAAGTCTCAATAGATAACTTAGAGTTTTGAAGAAATTATAAAAAGCAATATAAACAAATTAAAATTATTTTTCTTCTTAACCCAGTTAACAACATTATTGTCAGATATTTGCCAAAGCGTCATCAGCGCATTGTAATGGTACAGGAAACCTGCTCTCAAGGCGAAGTCTGGCTTCGCTCATATAAGGAAATGAATCATTATTTCCACCGCCAACAGTCCTAATTTCTTCCATACAACCTTGCAAACTTAGGGAACTGTTTTCCAATTTACCGTTTTCTAATCGATCGAACGCAGATGAAATGCAATCAAGCAATTCATCAATGATTTCGGAGATGAATCATATTAAAGCGATTGAATTGAGTTTAAAAAAATCAGAACACAAAACATCCAAGCATGGATGATTTTGGAGGTTGATATCTGATTCTCATATTCCAACCACTCCTAGATCCTCCATATAGAAGTTCTTGATTGTCATCGTACGAGTGGGGCCTGGCATGATCTTGCTCTTTATAGAATGAATGAATTTATACTCTGGCATTTGATAGAGCGCTTCGCTCTAAGTTCAGTGAGTCGGAGACTTTTTCAAATCATTCGAAAACAATTATGGACGCGATAAATCTGCAAAAGACAAAAAAGTTTGCAAACCGAACGTGGCGTCCAAACTTTTGAGATTACGCAGTCAATGGCGTACCACAAAAAAGTCCTGGACGATACAAGGGGGCCTGATCGGGGAAAATATATC
Source organism: Euwallacea fornicatus (assembly GCF_040115645.1). NCBI lineage: Eukaryota > Metazoa > Arthropoda > Insecta > Coleoptera > Curculionidae > Euwallacea > Euwallacea fornicatus. The sequence continues at coordinate 1,819,455 of NC_089558.1, forward strand.
ACTCTGTAGGTTTTTGAATCGTCAAGACACGTCAAAACTTATGGACCATCACAGGTCACAATTGGGACAAAATTGAATGAATTATCTCAAAAACTATGGGAGCTGTGCGGGAAATGCAAAAGAAATCCAAAACTTTGACACCCTGTATCTCAAAAATGAAGCGTTTGCCAACATATGTTTATGTGACTTACTGAACTTAAAATAAGGTGTGCTATCGAATGCCAGACTGCTGCTAGTAGAAACTGACTGACCCTGAAGAAATTTGTTTTTTTTGTGTGATTCTGCAAATTTGGCTTCAATTGTCGGTATAATATTCTTCAGAATCGTTTTTTGCATTCAACAGTATTGACGCATTCAATATTTTTAGCAGCAAGAGCCGCTTTTAGACGGTTTCTGCTACATCGCTTTGCTTCTGCAGTAAAATCGAACGGCCAAATTCCCAATTTTCCGTTGGAAAATATTGTTTTCTATGGACATGGTATCGAGGTCTTACCACTGCAGCCATGGACATCACTTTTCTTATGAATCGCTTACTTTTACAAGTTCCTTCAGGTCATTCTTGGTCCAAACTGACGCAATAAGAGCGTTTTTCTCGGGATTGTCTATATAAGTATAGTTAAGAAAAACTCTTCGAAATATGAATTCAGTTCAACCATCAAAGTTCGATTTCTAAACGGGCAAATTTATTTTTAACAGTCAGGAGAAATTTGACTATGGATGAAATACGTTTTAAATTCGTTATTCTCTTGAAATTTCCGGAATAAAGTTGATCTCGGCACTTCTACTGCGCATAATAAGCTGCGCAAGGTGCGCCGCTGACTCAGGGGTACAGTTTTGATTTTTTCATATTTTTTTCGAAAAATCACTGCTATTTCGACCACAATTCCTTTTCGGTGATGAAGCATTTCCATAAATTTAGAACCAGAACGCTGCTGTTTTGCTTTTTGCCGTATTTTTTATACGGTTAGACGCGCAACGCCAAATTTCTTCATAACGTTATTCATTGTATCGCGTTGAAGTTTATTCGACCGATAAGCCTATTTCAACAATCTTTATTTTATGATGTTAATATAAATAATAATAATTTATAATTTCTTCCGTCTTTAGTAAATTTTTTTAATTTAATATTTCTTCTGGGCAACAACCAAATTTCCAGGGCAAAAAACCAATTTCTGTACTAACAGCGGGCGCGGTCAAAATTATATTAATTTTTGAGAAGCTCTGTAACGGCATTACAAAAATCAAAACCTATAAAAATTGCTTAACTTGTGTTTCTCTATATAATTTAAGTCAGAGGTGAAAAACAATCAAAACTGTCTCTTCTTAGGTAATGGCAATATTTATAGATATTTGCATACACCTTGCTTCGGGGCAGAGGGAGCAAAAGTCGAGTTAAGATGGTGAAATGAAATCCCCAGTTTCGATTTGCGAACCAAAAGGAAGCAAATTTCCAAATTCCAGACATAAATTGAAGTCCCATGACTGTGAATCGTGAGCTACAAAGCTGTGAATTCTCACGTTTGACGCGAAATTGAAATTCTGTAATGTCGCTCCAAGGTTGAAAAAGGAAAAGAGCAGAAAATTTTAAAAATCGACACGAAAATTGAAATTTCGTGTCGTCAAATTGAAAATTAAAAATGTGTGAAGTTTCGTAATTTAATGGCACAAAAGGTCGAAAAACTACAGAAATACAAGACGGCAAATCGAACATATCGAGAAACCTTAGCCCTAAAGCTTGGATCAATGATTAATATTTGTGAGCAAAATCAACACATGCAATTTTCATAATTCACTAGTTGGTATCAACTTCACGCATGAATAACTATAATAAAAGTATCATAGTGCTCTAAAATTTTTAGAGCGTAAAAGAATACGGATCAGATATCAATGAAAATCGATTATGTATGGCGTCACACTTAGTAGATCGCTTGTGCACCGTGTGCGTGCATGCAACTGCACATTAGGAGTGTAAGTGTACCTCTTAAAGACAATTTGCTAGAAATCCGACTCATCCGATTAATAATCCCACCTGTACAAATACTTTCCAATAAGCCATCCCATGGCTCGATCGCTTGGTATTACTTCTCTCCTCCATCCTTGTCTGGCGTGTTACATCTGCGCAGAGTGCATGCTTGTCTTACCTGCTCGCAGGCGAAAGAACACCGTTAAGTCCCATGGTGCCAAAAATAACTCTTGAAGCTCCCTACCTCCAAAGTCCTGCAGGCGCAATGCGGGAGACGCCCGGGACGCCTCATTCTTCGCTCGCAACTCGTATTCGATCGACGTCTATAGATTTCGGGGATGATGACTTGAATCCAGCTTTCCAAGAGCCCACGCAGGCCCTATCGACGAACAGACTCATAGCCAATAGATCTTTTATCCATTTTTCGCTCTTTCGTGTGGTGATTGTAGTGCTATTTCTATAGTCCATAGTGTGGTTTTATTTTAGTTTTTATCTATTCTTTTAATCGACTTTTTTCATCGATCTGTGTGAAATTAATGTGGTGACGCAATGAATCGGCAACAGCAGCTCGCGCAACAACAGCAGTCGTCACAGCAACAGCAATCGACGACGCAACAGCAACAGCAGCAACGGGTGACCAGAACTGAGCAGCATGTCACCCGACAGGTCACGGGGCACATGACAGGTTAGGATTTGATGTTGCTTTGGTGTGTTCTGTTTATTGAGCGCTAAAGATGAATCTGGAACGGGATCGCTGAGACATCAAAATTGCTGCTTTAGCATGAGGAAACATTGTTTCTACTGAATGTCGTCCGAAGACAACTGGTTGACAGTTCAAATTAAAGAAACTGATCCAGTAAATTTAATAATTCGCGTTTTATGTCCCGGGAAATTGCAATATAAAATTTTCTGGATATTCGGTATTATCTCTCAATATAGAACCTGTTGCAAGCTCTTTCATTTTGTTTTCTCGTTTGCTTCCCTTGTTGACATTAGAATTGTTGAAGAGTGCAGCTTTTGATATGTGGGTCAGATCCCCTGCAAAACTGATAAAAATAGCTGCTTTCCTTAGTATTGTGTCTTGCTCTCTCCCATTATCCAGAAATGTGGCGATTCTATGAACTGGACCTGTGCGCACTCAACAAGGGGCAAGGTAACCATTCATAAGAATTTCCGTCGGCCTGAATTTCCTTATTGATTCTTGAGAGTTATGTACTCTGTTCTTGAGCAGATCTGTCCCTTCCGGAATGAGGGAGGGGGAGAGTGAAGGAGGGGAAGAGTGAGGGAGGGGGAGAGTGGGGGAGGGGGGGTATTTTTCTGGAATACTTTGCATTTTCTAGGAATCACTTGAAAATATTTAAAGTTTTTTCCGACACTTCAAAAACCCTAACTGGATTTTTGCGCCAAAAAAAAGTAAAATTTCAAGCTCTTTAAAGGTTTTGGGCATCGGTTTCAATTCTAAGTAGAAATGCTTCCAGATTTTTGAGAATTTTTAAACACTCTCTGGACATTCTCAGTTTTCTAAACGATTTACTGCCTGCTTCGACTTGTTTCGTATGCTTCGTGTCTCACGAGGAACACCTCGTATGATCCAGTTTCAAAAACTGAAGTACTTGAAAAACCTCATAATTCAAAATGAAGTTTCTCAAGTGCCCATTTTCTAAGGGTACTTGAAAATACTTGGTGTTCTATACACCTATATATAGAGTCTCGTGCACACTCAGATTTAAACACCATCATGGTAGAAGTTGTTGCACGTCATGACGTCATGGGGCTATGACTTAAGTAACCTTGCACATGCGTACTAGTTTTTTTTAAATTGAAATGCCACACACAAATAACACTTAGGTCAGGGCAGATGGCTTCAGATTACATAGATCGCTTTACACTATCTTAAATATTTCATTTAGGTTTCTTCAGAATATGTCAGTAATTTGAATAGGTCAGTACGCATTACTTTAAATTAGTTCTGTTCGTCTAGATCAATTCAAGTAATGTTGCTGAGGTTACTTCTGGAAATTTACTTAAATTGACTTTGCACATTCTGGTAAAAACTGGCTAATTCAGGTTAATACCAGCTTAAATATTTAACAAGGCCAAAAAGCCGTTTTTTGTCAGTTTACGAGATAAAGCTGGTTGTGTAAAAAAATCGATGATCTAAAATCTGCTTAAATATGGAATAGAAATTACGTGTAAATTTACTTGGAAGTTAACGAAAACTCTTCCATTAATAGCGATAATCTTCAGTATTTGAGCCTTAACTGTCGAATTTTCGAAATTTTAATCCAGACATACTATTTATGATTTCGGAGATTTATAGTTTAACCATTGATTGAACATCGAATCCTCAGGAGAAATTCTACATTTCTTTAAATCGATATTTCACTAATGCTTTACATCAAGTCTTTCACTAGAAATTCTTTATGCAGAATGTTAGGTTACTTAGGAAGATTTGTAGAAACCTTCTTAAGAGGCTGCCATTCATTTTTCAGATTCTTAATGCTCAGTAATCTCTGCTGTATACTGAACGGTGCATAATTCAGGTCCCTTAACCTCCTAGTGCAGCATCCCTAAACGTTCACTCACACTAAACTAACTCATTTTCCGATGAGTCTGCGACGACTAATGCAAGTTAAAGTTTGAGATCACCTCGAATTTCCCTCGCAGCACCTCAGTTAAAAACTTGACGCTTTGTTACAGGTTAAATCAGGTTATTTTATACATAAACTTTTTAAAATATGCTTTATTATATCAAATTCTATTTTCCAAATTAATGCTCATAAGCCAAGTTAGTTTAGGTGCAACGTTCAGTTGTATACTCACATCTACAGTTACATTTAGTGACGGACAAGTTCTCTTGAATGCTACGAAAAAGAACTTGGTTTGGCAACGTAGCCTGGTATCTGATAACCGGTTCTGCGACCTCGCTCTTATGTGATAATGGCACAGAACCGGCAGAGCGCGTGACAAATGAACGCAGGGTTGCCAGTCGGTGCCTTACGAAGAAAAATTCAAGGATAATTTTGAATTTCCCGATGATGGAGACGCAAAAATGGAGAACACGTTTGTTACTCGGGTTTGACCTGAAAATATCTAGCGCACTTCTGTGACTTATTTATTACTGTGCACAAACACCCTCATAAATCCACTCGACATGCTGCGAAGTATTTTACATTAAGACGTAAAATTTCGCCAAATGTCATAACACCACTTGCACAAAAATGCCTCCTTGGAGCAAATCCAAATCCGAAGCTTCTGAAGCCGTAAAGCACAAAAAAGCCGAATATTTATCTTTATTTTAGCTTGCTTTCGTATCCGATGGCAACACTCTATTTTCAGATTATGATTTATGAGCCTGCGACCCATCTGAGGTTACATGAGAAGGATTTTGAACATAGGAATTGATACCATCTTTGTCTATTCAAGTAAGACATCAAAGGTATATTCGAGTCCAAATTTTGCAAAAATTCTTTCGAGTTTCTGTGCATCACCCAAGGTAACACCAGGGGCGGACGCTTCGTTTATTGATCAGGTCTATTCTGGGATTCGATCAGGAGTAGTTTATTTGCATTAAAATAGACCATAACAATCCGTCATCGAACGTCCTTGTAGATTTTGTCAGTTTACTTTGAATGTTTGCGATCTGTGGGTACTTTTCATCTATGTACGTCTAAATAGAATAATTGATCTAGGCACAGACATATTTCCTGAGGTTTTTTCGACCTAGTGCCGTGCTCAGCACCCACTGAATTTGAACGATGCTCGTAATTCTAATTGATTTTTTGTGCAAAATGTTGTTAATTGCAATTGGGGAAATTCTAAGTAGGTTCGGAACGGAGCGCCGCCATGACGAGTGGCGTCGCGTCGACAATTTTAGACCAGTGGATCGCGTTTCAAGCGTCCATTTTAGGAGCAACTATTTTTACTGAACGAATCGGACACATAAGTTTACTCGGATTATTTTTCTGTTATGTTATTTGGATCCGAGCAGCGGCGGTGCAATGGAACCTTTCGAGTATTTCTTATGCAATTGTGTCTTTGCCTGAAATGCAATTTCTGGATGCGACTGTGTAAAAAAAAACATAGCTGCCAACTGACTGCTTGGTAAAAAGCACTCTAATTTGGACAACAATTAAAAGCGATCGCATTCCAAAGCAGTAATACCACCCACGCAGAGTAAAAAGTTAATTCACATTTCATTCGCATTCAAAAAATATTTAAAATAGCATGTACCGTGAAGAATATATTGCATACGATGTGCAATAATGTGTGCATGTTCTGTTCGCATTCAACTCTGCACCTTTTCCAATTTACGTCATTTCCGCCGAATGGCACCATTGCATTCAAGTTATCTCGTTGTGGATCAAAGTCAGGGTCAATACTCTACTTTAGCAAAAAGCTCAGAAGACCTGAAAATTGCCGTTCCTAGGAGGGTTCGTAATGATGGAAGTGCGCAAGCGAGAGAGCTGAGACGAAAACAAATATTAGAAAAATTGATAAATTGGAATACGAAGAAAAGTGGGACTCATGTGATTGCAGAGTTAAAAAAATCTTCTTTAATATTATTTCTTCATAAGATGTCTTGTCGCCGGATTGTGTCCAGATTAACTATTTAAGATCCAGAAATCTACAATAAAGAAGTCATCCCATCCAGTTTGCAGCGAATTTAATATTTCTCCTCTGCCTGCACTGGTGCAAGTGTTCAGTTTGCACTTTGGGCTGCGCCGGCCCTGTCTTATTCATGTAATGAAGCTGTTAAAGAAGGCGTATGTGACATGAAGAATCTTTTCAAGCGACTGCAGCTTACCTCCTCTTTTGGTGGGTCATAAAATGGAGCTTCACTCCTTTTCTTCATGATTTGTTATTCAGGCCGAATCTAGAATCAAAGACTCATCATCACCATTTCCCCGTTAATCTAATTTTGCCTTCTCGATTTTTCATTTGTGATGATGCATTTTCCGTAACAGGCAAAACTATGTGAATCAGTTTCTCAAGCTTACATTGTCTTGTTTAATCCATTGCTTGAAGGAATTTGATAAAAAGGTATGTAACCAAGGAAATTTTTCCTTTTAGTGCAAGGTGGCCAGCTGACCCAAGAACAAATCCAGCAGATGCCCGGATTCGGACCTAACGCGTCCCCTCCAGTGTTTGAAAAAGTGTTCAGCAATGCCAGATTCGCACAAGGAGGGGTGGCCACTTTCGAAGGCCGAATCACAGGAAAACCTCAGCCCTCCGTTTCGTGGACGAGGAAGGGCGCACCACTACTCAATTCCCAGAAGCATCGACTTTCATATAACGAAACGACTGGAGATGTCACTCTCCAGGTATTCATAGCACTCAAAAACCCCCATAGATCACTCACTAACGAGTAATTTGTCGCAGATACATCAAATTGGCCCCGGAGATGAAGGAGAGTATGTTTGCACTGCCACTAATCAGTACGGAGAAGCTGTGTGCTCAGTGTATATCTCCCCAGAAGGGATGAAAATGCCCCAGCAGTTCTCGCAAAGCCAATTTGAGAAGACGACGACTTACTCCAATGGCTCTATCATTACCGAAGACTTTAAAATTGATACATTCGAATATAGGTAAGGATTCTTGAGAGCAAAATCAATTTATACATCTATTTCTCCTTCTAGATTATTAAGAGAAGTCTCCTTCCGAGAATCCATCACGAAACGTTCCACATACGAAAAAGACTCAGAAATATCCACCACAGTGGAGCGGTCACTGGGCCCCCCAGCCCCACCACAACTCTCCCAGAAACCTAGAAATTCCAAACTTCTCGAAGGTTCTGATGCAGTTTTCACATCCAAACTATCTGCAAATCCAAGGCCTCGAATTTCCTGGTTTAAGAACGGGCAGAGAATCGTCGAAAGCCAGAAGTATGAAAGTACCTTCACCAACAACCAAGCTTCCCTCAGAGTGAAGCAAGTCACCAATGATGATTCTGGGCATTACACCATGCTAGCAGAAAACCCTCAAGGTTGCGTGGTTTCTTCTGCATATCTAGCAGTTGAACCAGTTTCTACCCAAGAGGGACTCATCCATGAGTCTACTTTCAAGAGCCAACAAACTGAAGTTGAGACGAGTGATACCGCGAAAACCCTAGCACCTAGTTTTGTAAAAGTTTGTGGTGATCGTGATGTGACCGAAGGCAAAATGACCAGGTTTGACTGCAGAGTCACTGGTCGGCCCTATCCGGATGTGACATGGTTTATTAATGGCAAGCAAGTAGTAGACGACCACAATCATAAAATCCTCGTCAACGAATCTGGGAATCATGCACTTATGATCACCTCAGTTGGCAGAAACGATTCTGGAGTTGTCACCTGCGTCGCCAGGAACAAAACTGGAGAGACCAATTTCCAATGCAATTTGAATGTTATTGAGAAAGAGCAAGTTGTTGCACCCAAGTTTGTCGAAAGGTTTGTTTAGTGATTTGTCAATCTTTATCTGTTTTGAGTGTGTTTTTTTTGTCTAGATTCACCACAGTGAATGTTCGTGAAGGAGAGCCGGTACTATTGAATGCACGAGCGGTAGGAACACCAACCCCCCGGATTACGTGGCAGAAGGATGGTGTGCCCCTTCAAGCCAGCCCCGATGTTAGGGTTGCTATTGATGGAGGTGCTTCAACTTTAGATATTCCGAGGTAAGAATTTATATTGGGTGCATATCAAAGAAAAAGCGAAGCACTTTTAAAAACATCTTGAGACATTTATGAAAGCGTCTGGTTAACAGACAACGAATCCAACACTTCATCTATCCGAAATCTATACAGAACTCTTGTCGTCGTACCTCCTAAAGCTCGATTATTCGAATTCCTCTCATTACCTCTGACTCTCATGAATTTCTACTTCTCAGGGCCAAATCCTCCGATGCCGGTTGGTACCAATGTACTGCCCAAAACGTAGCTGGATCTACCGCAACTAGAGCTCGACTCTTCGTACAAACCCCTCAAGAACCGGCTCCCGAACCGAGACGCCTGCACTTACCTAGACCGACAAAAGTCATCGAACCTGAGTAAGACTTCAAAACCTTAAACCCTCCAAGTTGTCTGAAATAATATCTTTAAACAGACCCGAACCTGGCCCGGAAATTATTTACCTCCGCCACGTAGAGCGATCAAGGCCCTACGCTCCTGCAGGAGACGAGGACAGGGTTTACCCCCCTCCGAGATTTATCATCCCCCTGCAAGATTCAATTCAATTTGAAGGAGGCAAAGTGCACTTCGAGGCCAGGATAGAACCAGTCGGGGATCCCACTATGGTCATCGAGTGGTTCTTGAATGGAAAGCTTATGGCAGCTAGTAAGTATGAATTTTTGAGTGAGGAGAGCCTACTAGCAAATTTACGTTTACCTATCTTTTGACGATTTTTTATTTTTTTACAATGTAAAGCCCCACGGTATTCATGTTTGGAGTATAAAGTACTCCTGACAGCCGCCTTGGCTGACGCAAATTTGCTAGAAAAAAATCAATCGGTTTGTTAATTTTTCCCTTTTTCTGCAGGTTCTAGAGCAACTTCGATTTTCCGCTTTGGCTTCATCGCCCTTGATCTCATATCACTAATAATGAACGATGCTGGTGAATACGTATGTCGCGTCTCCAGTTCCACCGGAACCGCTGAATCTCGCGCCATTTTACAAATAAAACAAAGAGAATCCATTGAGCAAAGCAGTCAACATCCTGACAGTTTGCAGTACATTCATCAACTGGAGGATTATTCCAAGTAAATTTCCTCTCTTGATGGACGACGAATAATCAATTTAACAATTTTACTATCATTTCCAGATACCAAAGACAAGAAAGTCAAGAAGAAAAAACAAATCAAAAGCCGCACTTCATCCGTCCGCTCCAAGATTTAGGGGAGCTCCAGGAGGGTCGCAATGCGCACTTCGAAGCGCAATTGATCCCCGTCAGCGACCCAACGATGAAAGTAAGTACTATAGCCTTCAATAAAACCAACCCTTATAAACCAACCCTCTAGGTGGAGTGGTACAAAGATGGACGACCGATCACCGCCAGTTCTAGGATCACCACCATCTTCAACTTCGGTTACGTGTCTCTCAACATTATGCACCTACGTGCCGAAGATGCCGGATCCTATACTGTTCGGGCAGTTAACCACTTAGGAGAAGCGATTAGTACTGCAACTGTTCAAGTATTTGCTAAATCTACTGTAACTGGAGATCTTGGAATCCCAGAACAGCAACGCTATATTGAGAAAGTCCAGGAATTGGAAGCGTGGAGGCAACAGGATCAGCAAAAATATATTGTTGAGACCCCGGAGAGCTCTTCTCCGCCAGAGTTTAAGACCCCTATTAAAGACCAATTGGGGATTCGTGAAGGGGGCTTCGCCCACTTTGAGGCTCGTTTAGAGCCAGTTGGAGACTCTACTATGAGAGTTGAATGGCTGAAAGATGGACGCCCAGTTGAAGCCAGTTCCAGAATTACCAGCTTTTTCAACTTTGGATATGTAGCTTTAACTGTTAAAGAACTCACAATCCATGATGTAGGTAACTACACTTGTCGTGCCTACAATGCTGTAGGGCAAGCCACTACAACGGCCCAATTGAGCGTTGTCAGCAAAAAAGATATTAGCTTTGATTCTCAACATCCAGGAGGTCTTGAGAAAATCCAGCAATTGGAGGACTCCAGCAAATACACTAGAAGAGAACAAGAAGAAGTCCAAGTGACTCAGAAACCCAGGTTCCTGGGACCATTGAAAGGAACTAATAAGATTGTTGAAGGACAAAGGGCCCATTTCGAAGCCCGAGTTGAACCTCAAAGTGATAACACCTTGAGGATTGAATGGTACTTTAACGGGAAACCCATTCAGCCTGCAAATAGAATCCAGACCCATCACGATTTTGGATATGTGGCTTTGGACATCCTCAGTGTTAGGGAGGATGATGCTGGTACTTACACAGTGGTGGCCAGGAATGCCCTGGGGGAGGCTCAAGTGTCTGCTAGCATGGTGGTTGAAAGTAAGTAGTTTTTTTTATTGATTTGAGGGGTTGATTGGTGATTTGGTCTATATTTGGCAGGCACATAGGATGTCTATATGGAAGAATTATTAACAGTTTCTTCTATGAAAGGGGTTGTTTCAGTTTGATGTTTTTTGTTTAAATAATGTTTGTCTAAGAAAATATGTTAACGATGTAGGGAAAATTAATAAACCGGAATGTTGGCAAGTCATGTTTCATTTGGGGGGCTTCGGCTTTTTTATTTAGAAAATGCCAAAAATTTGCTTTTTTTAATATGAAATGGGTAGCTTTAAATAAACATTTTTTAGGGCTTTTTGGAGCCTTGGCGTAAAAAGGTCAATTACTTTTAGAAACTTTCTTAAATTGAAAAATATTTCAAGTGTCTGACAGAGATGATTCTGATAATCCATGGAAAAACGCAAAATTCCGCTAAATACCTTCTAAAAAAGTAAAAAATGAACTGAGGTTCCCAAAAAATGCATCACAAAAATACTCCACTTCAAGTCCTGGATATCTATAAGTGATCAAAGATATTCATACGTGCAAACTTACCTATTCAGCTCTCAGATGTTGCTAAGTCTCTTCCATAGAAGACTTAGGGACTCTATAGTTTGAAGAAGGTACAGTATTGTGTTCCAAATTTAAGGTAGCGGTTTGCCCCTAAATTTCTCTCGGAAGCACAATACATTTCTCAGAGCTTATGGTCAACCTGCATTAGCCGCCTTTTTACGCCAAAACATGCAACTTAACCTTGACCTTTGCCCCTTTTTTGGACCCCACTCAAAACGCATTCGTGCAAATAAACCGCAAATTTAGTGGGCGTTTGCAAATGATCTAACACTGACATCCTAATGTTCACAACTATTATGGATAATTCCAGAAATAATTATTCCACTCGCAACATACGCTAAACTTAATTTTTTCTATTTATAGCGCGTGCTAGTATTGATACCAGAAGCATGCACCGAGGAGCCTATGACAAAACCCAGCACTTGGAACAATCGAAATTCGTCGAGCCTCAGTACCAAATCGAAGAAATTTCCAAGTCCAAACCCATATTCGTGGTACCCTTATCCGACGCCCAGCCTTGCCAAGAAGGTAGGAATATCCACTTAGAATGTCGATTGGAACCCATGGGAGACCCCACCATGAGAGTTGAGTGGTTCTGCAACGGTCGCGCCGTGATTGTAGGATCCAGATTCAGAACATACAACGACTTTGGTTTTGTGGCCCTGGACATCATCCACGCCACAGCCCAAGATTCTGGAGAATATACTGTGAGAGCTGTGAACCATTTAGGTTCGGCACACACCTCTGCTTGCGTGAGAGTTATCGCAAGCTCAGATATCATCACTGATAGCCAGCATGAGCAATCCTTGGAGCAAATCCAGATGCTTGAAGATTCTTCACGATACCGGAAACAAATTCAAGAAGATGTTACTGTTCTGCAAGCTCCTCAATTCACCAGACCTCTACACAATATTGAAACAGTAGAGGGGACAAATGTTCACATGGAGTGTCGCTTGCAACCAGTTGGAGACTCTAGCATGAGAGTTGAATGGTTCTGCAATGGCTTCCCAGTGAAAACTGGACATAGATTTAGACCTGCATATGATTTTGACTATGTGGCTTTAGACTTATTGAGCGTCTATCCAGAAGATTCTGGCATCTACACCTGCCAAGCCAGAAATCAACTTGGAGAAGCAGTTACTTCTTGCAGTGTCAAAGTGATTGCCAAAAAAGATTTGCTGTTTGACAGCCAACATCCAGCAGGTCTGGAAAAAATCCAACATCTCGAAGATGCCTCTCGCTACAAGCGAACTGAATTTGTAGATGAGCAAGTTACAGTTAAACCCAGATTTGTAACTAAACCGAAAAGCCTGGAAAACATGGGCGAAGGGCAGCACGCTCATTTTGAGTGCAAAATTGAGCCAGTAACTGATTCAAATCTCAAAGTTGAATGGTACAAAAATGGAAGGCCTATTACTGTAGGCCACAGATTCCGTCCAATACACGACTTTGGATATGTAGCATTGGACATTGTCGATTTAATAGCTGAGGATTCAGGAACCTACACCTGCAGGGCTACAAATTTGATTGGTTCAGATGAAACAACTTGCGCACTAAGATGCAGACAATCTGGACAAATAATCACTAGTAGTGTAAATGAAAGTGGACTGCAACAAATCCAGCAACTGGAAGACAAATCGCGCTACCAACGACGTGAGGTGTACGAAGAAACCACCACTCAAGCCCCAATGTTTACTTCTTCATTGAAGAATATTGACATCAAAGAAGGTCAAAGAGCGCACTTTGAATGCCGTTTAATTCCAGTTTCAGACGCCACAATGAAAGTCGAGTGGTACCACAACGGACAACCACTGAAGAGTGGTTCGAGATTTACTGAAACCAATAGCTTCGGCTTTGTAGCCCTAGATATCCTATATGCCTATCCAGAGGATGCAGGAACATACACTTGCAGGGCTACCAATGCCCTTGGTGAAGCTGTAACATCAGCAATCTGCAATGTTCAATCAAAGAAGTCTCTTTATCTTGAATCTGTCCATGAAGGCGCCATGGAACGCATTAGTGAACTTGAGGACTCCTCTCGCTACCAACGTAAAGAAATTTATGAGGAAACCATCAGTCAAGCCCCAGTGTTTACGAGCCCTTTGAAAGATTTGAGGGTTGCTGAGAATCAAGCTGCTCATTTTGAAGCTAGATTGATTCCAGTGGGAGATTCCAGGTTGAAAGTCGAATGGTTGAGGAATGGTGTAGCAATCCAAGCATGTAAGTTGAAGTCTCAAAGAGTTTTCGAGGATTTTACGTTTTTTTTTCAGCAAACCGTGTCACTACCATGCACGACTTTGGCTATGTAGCCCTTAACATGAAATATGTCAATCCAGAGGATTCTGGAACCTACACATGCCGTGCAGTAAATGATTTAGGAGAGGCAGTAACTTCTGCAGTATTAGATGTTAAATGTATGTAAATCTTCAATTATTAACTCTGAATTCATTGAAATATATTACAGCTAAAGCAGCCCTTCAATTTGAATCCCAACACGAGGGAGCCCTACAGAAGCTTCGCCAACTTGAAGACTCAAGTCGCTACCAACGACGTGAAGAAGAAGAAACTAGAGTGACTCAAGCACCCTTCTTCTCCACCCAACTCAACGGCCCTACAGAAATTATCGAAGGGCAAAGTGCCCATTATGAGTGCCGCATCGAGCCTTATCCAGACTCACACCTCAAAGTCGAATGGTTCCACGATGGGAAACCTTTGACAACAGGGCATAGGTTCAGAACAGCCTATGATTTCGGGTTTGCCAGTTTGGATATCCTGACAGCTTATGCTGAGGATTCTGGCACTTATACCTGCAAAGCTACAAACCTCATTGGACAAGCTCAATCTTCTGTTCAAACTTCAGTCAGATGTAAGTATATGTACAATACCTAAATCGCGCAACCACTGAGAAAATTTTCATAAATATAAAATGTACATCAAGAACATGATGATTCGTTAATCAATGGCATTTAATAACTTACTTAATTGCAGCGAGAGCCTCAATTATCCGCGATACCCAACATGAAGGAGCCCTACAAAAGATCCAATACCTAGAAGACGAATCCAAGTACAAGAAAGTATCCAGAGAAGACGCTATTATCCTAGAAAAGCCTCAATTTGGCCGAGGTCTGAAGACCATTGAAAATCTACCTGAAGGCCAAAGTGCCCATTTGGAAGCCACTCTCACTCCAGTCAACGACCCAACTATGAGAGTTGAATGGTTCTGCAATGGAAGGCCCATTCAAACGGGCCACAGATTCAAAACCACTTATGACTTTGGTTACGTAGCTTTAGACATTTTATATGCATACGCAGAAGACTCTGGAACTTACATGTGTAGAGCCAGAAATGCTGTTGGTGAAGCTGTGACTACTGCCGCAGTCTCTGTAGTAAAGAGCAAGAATTTGTATTTGGAAACCATGGATGAGCAGAGATTGAAAAAGCTCAGAGAACTAGAAACCTATGAGAGACCAAAGAGGGAGGAAATTGAGCCTTCACCTCAGAAACCTGTATTTTTGACTCCTCTGATCAGCTTGGATAACCTCCAAGAAGGTCAGCATGCCCATTTGGAAACCCGCGTTGAGCCCATTAATGATGGTAACTTAAAAATTGAATGGTTCGTTAATGGAGTTAAATTGAAGACCGGCCACAGATTTAGAACCACCCATGACTTCGGTTATGTAGCCCTAGACATTTTATACGCCTATCCAGAGGATAGTGGTACTTATATGTGCAAAGCCACCAATTTGGTTGGAGAAGCTGTGAATACCTGCACAATTAGAGTGGGAGGTGGTAGAGGAATTTTACTTGACACACATCATCCTGAAGGATTACAAAAGATTCGGGAATTAGAATCCCAGGGCCACCCAGCAAGATTAGAAATTGAAGAACCAGTCCCAACTCCTCCGAGATTCATTACCGAACTCAGAGGTACCACTGAGATTTACGAGGGACAAACTGCCCACTTTGAAGCTCAAGTTGAGCCCATCCATGACTCAAGCCTCAGAATCGAGTTCTTCCACAACGGAAAACCTTTGCCTCATGGCAATAGATTCCACATCACCTTTGATTTCGGTTACATCGCTCTAGATATCAGTCACGCAGTTCCAGAGGATGCTGGAGAATAC
Source organism: Euwallacea fornicatus (assembly GCF_040115645.1). Classification (NCBI taxonomy): domain Eukaryota; kingdom Metazoa; phylum Arthropoda; class Insecta; order Coleoptera; family Curculionidae; genus Euwallacea; species Euwallacea fornicatus. The sequence continues at coordinate 1,835,100 of NC_089558.1, forward strand.
TCAGTTAAAGCGATTAACAATCTAGGCCAATGCGTATCGTCAATCAACCTTAGGGTAATTTCCAGAGATAGTATAATCACGGAGTCTCAAAGGCCTGAGGGATTGGAAAAAATCAGGCAGTTGGAAGCCCATGAGGCCTACAGACGCCCAGAAATTGAAGACCAAATCACTAGACAACGTCCAGTATTCACACAACCGTTGCAAAACATTGATTTTATCCAAGAAGGGCAAAAAGCTCACTTTGAGTGTAGGCTTATCCCAGTAGGAGACCCAACTCTTAAGGTTGAGTGGTTTAGAAATGAGAAACCACTGGAAGACAGCTCTAGAATAAGCAAGATTCACGATTTTGGTTATGTTTCTCTGGATATTCAGCATGTGAGAGCCGAGGATGAGGGCATTTATCTGTGCAGAGCCTCAAATCCCTTGGGAGAAGCTGTGACTACTGCATCAATGAAGATCAGAAGTAAGTTCTTTGTGTTCATATCTCGGAAATGACTAATGAAAATTTTCTTTTAGCCGAAGCCAACATTCAGCTTCAAACCCAACACCCAGAAGCCCAAAGTAAAATCGCTCTTCTAGAACAACCACCAGCTCCAAGACCGGAGTTCCCAGACCAAATTTTCGATAAACCCATTTTCACTCAATTGCTGACTGGGCCTACTGAATTATGGGAAGGTCAACATGCCCGTTATGAAGCCCGAGTGGTACCAGTGGGAGATCCCAGTTTGAGATTCGAATGGTACATTAATGGCGTAGAACTAAAATTAGGATCAAGATTCAAAGTGACCCACGACTTTGGATTCGTTACTCTGGATGTAATGTCCACAGTCCGCAATGATTCTGGTGTATACACCTGTAAGGCAATTAATAAAGCCGGAGAGGCAGTCTCTTCGATTTCTTTAAAAGTTAAGACTAGATCTAATATTTCTGGAGAGCCTCTACATCCAGAAGCGTGGGAACAAATCCGCCTTAAGGAGGCTGAAATGAATAAAGTTCCAGAAATGTTCATTGACACGACCCCCCAACAACCTCCCGTCTTCACCAAACACCTTCTTAGTTATGATCAACTAGTGGAAGGACAGCATGTCTACCTTGAAGGGCAAGTTGAACCTAGAACTGATCCAAATCTTAGAATTGAATGGTTCAAAAACGGTGTATCCTTGACCACTGGTGCAAGACTCAGAAGTACCTTTGATTTCGGCTTGGTGACCCTATCTATTAACAGTGTAAGAGGAGATGACTCTGCCATTTACACCTGCAAGGCGAGCAATAAACTTGGAGAGGCAATCTCAACTTGTTCTCTTAAAGTGGAAGATAAAGACTGGTTGATGGGCCAAAGCTTGCACCCAGATGCAATTCCCAAAATCCAGGAACTAGAAAAGCCCCAAGGGGCTCGGCCTGATATGCCTGAGCCTATCTATGACACCCCAATGTTCATTACTCACTTAAATAATGTTGAATGCTTTGAAGGAGATAGCGTGCACTTTGAGTGCAATGTGGAACCCTCCAAAGACCCCACAATGAAGATTGAATGGTTTGTTAATAACAAACCTCTACCTAGCGGTTCCAAATACAAATCAACCTATGATTTTGGTTTAATTTCTTTGGATATTACATATTCCTATGAGCAAGATTCTGGTCTGTACACCTGTAAAGCTACCAATAGCAAAGGCTCTGCAACCACCTCCGGAACGCTACGCTGTACTGCCAAAAACAGCATATTCTATGACACTCAACATCCTCAAGGTCAAGCCGGTTTGGAGGCTATTGATGAAGTCGATCAAGCTTTTGCCAATAAAGCTAAACATCCAGGATTTGCTGCAGACAAAGTTTATCCCAAGCCTGTATGGACGGTGCCCTTGAAGCCGGAATTCACAGTTTTAGAAGGGAAACCTTTGCATCTTGAAGGCTCGGTAGAGCCTAAAGAAGATCCTAACTTGAAGATCGAATGGTACTTTAATGGGAAATCTTTGGAGCATGCTTCAAGGTTTAAACTCACTAATGACTTTGGTTTCGTTACCTTAGATCTAACAGATGTTTATGAAAGAGATCAAGGAGTCTACACTGCAAAGGCTTATAATAAGGCTGGAGAAGCTTTTACATCTACTACTCTATATTGTACAAGCAAAGCTAATCTCATTGAACGAACTCAGCATCCTAAAGGACAAGAAGGATTGGAGAAGATCCAAAATCTGGAAGACTCTCTAAATAGACCAGAAATGCCCTTCTTGGAGGGAGAAGAGGGACATGCCCCAGTATTTACTTCAGAATTTACCAACTTGACTAACCTGAGTGAAGGAGAAATCGCTCACTTTGAGGCAGGGCTCACTCCCATTGGAGATGAAACCATGGTAGTGGAATGGTTCTATAATGGAAAGACCATAGAAGCTTCCCATAGATTCAGGACAGTGCATGCTTTCGGCATGGTAGTTCTGGAGATTTTGGGAACTAAGGTTGAAGATTCTGGCACTTACACTTGCAAAGCAACAAATAAATGGGGCACAGCGGAACAGAGTGTAACTCTAGTTTGTGTAGAAAGAATTTCAGGGGGACCTCCCAAATTTACAACCCATATCAAAGATGTTGTGGGTCTTAAGGACGGTCAATCAGCCCACTTTGAATGCACACTTATTCCAATCAACGATCCAGATCTTAAAGTTGAATGGTACCATAATGGACGTCCTCTCTTGGATAGTAACCGCATTAAATCTGTATCCGACTTCGGATTTGTAATCATGGATATTTCGTACATTCAAGACCAGGATTCTGGAGAATATGTTTGCAGAGCCTTCAATAAGTATGGAGAAGATTTCACTAAGGCTCATATATCTGCTCATGGAAGAGGAGGTGTGTTTACTGAAAGTTTGCAGCCAGACTCTCTAGCCAAAATTCGGGAATTGGAAAGCTACCAAGTTGCAGCTCAAGCTCCAGCTACTCCGGTAACAGAACCGCCTAAGTTCATCACCCAAATCCAGGATATCACCAAATTGGTTGAGGGGCAAAGTGCACACTTTGAGGCGAGACTTACTCCAGTAACTGATCCAGATTTGGTCGTTGAATGGTACTATAATGGAAAAAAATTGCCCCATGGGCACAGATACCGCACTTTCCACGACTTCGGCATTGTAATTCTGGATATTTTGTACTGTTATGAAGAAAATTCTGGGGTTTACGAATGTAGGGCTTACAACAAACATGGAAAAGACCAGACAAAAGCTACATTGAAGTGCATCTCTAAGACGAATTTGATCTTGGACTCGCAACTACCGCGGGTAAGTTTAGCAAAATATATCAAAATTATTGTATAAACTTGGTACTTCTTGTTTCAGGGCATGGAAGGTGGACTAGAGAAGATTCAAACCTTGGAAGACTCAATGGTCCGCACCAGAGATGTTAAAGAAGAAGTAACCACCGGTCGCGCCCCCGTTTTCACAGTCCCATTATCCAATATTGACACCCTCAGGGAGGGTGAAAGTGCCCACTTTGAAGCTAGACTCATACCTACTGATGATCCTAAGTTAAAAGTAGAATGGTTCTGGAATGGAAAGCCTTTGAGAACCGGATCCAGATTCCGCACTTTCTGCGACTTTGGTTTCGTTATCCTGGAAATTTCCCCGGTCTACCCTGAAGACTCTGGAGAATATTCATGCAGAGCTACAAATGAGTATGGAGAAGCTGTAACTACTGCTTCAATGAAAGTATCGGGAAAACGCAGTATTATACTCGAATCTCAACTTCCAAAAGGAATGGAAGGTACCATTGATAAAATCGCAGAGCTGGAAGGCTTGGGCATGGCCCCATCTCAAGCCACCACTGAAGACGACAGTGGGAAACCTCCAGAATTCATTACAAGCCCATCAGATTTGGTCTTGACCGAGAACTCTTTGGCTCACTTTGAGTGCAGACTGCAGCCCATCAATGACCCCAGTATGAGAGTGGAATGGTTCCACAATGGTAAAGCCTTATGGGCAGGCTCAAGGATAAAAACCATCAACGATTTTGGCTTCGTTATCTTGGAGGTAGCTGGAGTGTACCAAAGAGACTCTGGATTGTACACATGCAAAGCTACAAATAAGCATGGAGAAGCTAGTGTGTCTTGTAAGCTGCAAGTCAAAGGCAGGCAAGGCATTATTCTGGAGCCTCAACTACCCTCCAACTTCAAATCTGGAACTGAGAGCATCCAGAAACTTGAAGAGGAGCTTTATAAAAGAGAAGAAATTGTTGCTGCTGAGGACGAAACACCAAATCCTCCAAGATTCATCGTGGAAATTAAGGATAATTTGGATGTTCCTGAGGGAAGTCCTATTCACTTTGACTGCAGAGTTGAACCTAAAAGTGATGCTACTATGAGAATCGATTGGTTCTTTAATGGAAAACCTTTTGCTACTGGTTCTCGAGTCCACCAAATCAACGATTTTGGTTTTATCTCTTTGGATATCGATTACAGCTATGTGAGAGATGCTGGAGAGTATATCTGCAAGGCTACAAACAAATGGGGTTATGCTATTACCAAGGCTACTGTTACCTCAAAGGCTAAACGCAACATCGATTTTGAGAGTCAACTTCCTGCCGGAATGAGCAAGGACAAATTTAAAGAATTGGAAAAGGGTCCCACATCAGTAGCTCCACAAGAAGACAAGGTTTATGGGCCACCCAAATTTGTCACTCAAATTCAATCTGTGACTGTAGAGGAGTCAGAATCGCTAAGATTCGAATGCACAGTGGAACCTAAAGATGATCCAAAACTCAGAATTGAATGGTATAGAAACGGGAAACTCTTACCTGCTGGGCATCGCTATCGCACAGTGTATGACATGGGTTTTGTCTCTCTGGATATCTTGGATGTTTACGCAGAAGATTCTGGAGAATACGTCTGTAGAGCTGTAAATGAACATGGAGAAGATTTTACTAGGGCTCATGTATCTTGCAAAAAGCTGCCTAATATTATCCTGCAAAACCAAGTACCAAAGGGTATGAAGAAATCCGAGGCTTTAATGCAAATGGAGGCTGCTATTAAGAAATATACCTCCGAGGTTTATCTGACTGAAGACGACTTGTACGATGTAGACAAAAAACAACCTCCCAGATTTGTGACTCAAATTCAAAACCAAACTGAGCTTGTCGAGAGGCAAACTTCTAAATTTGAGTGCCAATTGGCACCTGTGGGAGACCCAAATATGAAGGTTGAGTGGTTCTTGAATGGGAAACCGTTACCACATAGTAAGTTAATTAAATTGGAGATGTGAAAGTTTTTAAGTTTATTTTTTTAGAAAACAGATTTACCCCCATTTATGACTTTGGATACGTGGCCATGAACTTTGGTTGGGTATATCCAGAGGACAGTGGCGAATACCTTTGTAGGGCCACCAATTTGTACGGCATGGACGAAACTAGGGCTGTTATTCAAGTAGCAGGAAAACCAGGAATTATTTATGACTCTCAACTTCCAAAGGGAATGAAGAGTATTGAGAAAATCAGGCAGTTAGAGGCCGGATGGCAAGCGTGAGTGCTGGGTCCAAGTACTCATAAATGACGATCGCGCTGATCTTTCAATTCGTTGTAGTGTTCCTGAAGCAGTAGAAGAAGAAACCAAACCCAGGCAGGCTCCAGTATTTGTCAGCAAACCTGAACCTGTTAGTGTGGCAGAAGGAGAGTGGGCCAGGTTCTGCTGCAGAGTCACCGGACACCCGAGACCAAGAGTAGGTCCCCTCAATTTTCATCATCAGAGATTCCTGGAATTTTCGCTTTCAGGTAATGTGGCTCATCAACGGCCACACTGTAGTAAACGGAGCCCGTTACAAACTGACGTACGATGGAATGTACCATATGGACATTCCAAAAACTCGCCAATATGACACTGGAAAAATCGAAGTTATCGCCAGAAGCTCTGTAGGCGAAGCCATTGCGGAAACCGAATTGAAGATCATACCAAGACATGACGATTACAGAGGAGTACTTAAGAACTCGCCAAGGCGTAAGTTTTTGAAGATGGTTCTGGGGTTACTACATCACCTGTGATAAGGGATTCACATTGAGGAATATTCATCGTTAGTCTTTTATCACTGACACTACTAAAACATACTTTACACAATGCACAATTTTTGACAAGCAAGCCAAGCACATAAAATCGCTCTAATACTCAAAATCCATGGTATACCTTTGATGTTCCTGGTCAAAATGTTGAATTTCCACAACCCCTCCTCAATAATTTTCCCATCCAAAAGTCTGCTTCGAGGCATATCATCTCAGGATGTTTTAATGCTTACTGCACAAAGGAGTTTTCAACCAGGTACGCAATTTATATGTTAAATGTTAGAAGAGATGTGTAAATGCATGCTCTCAAGCTGAAAGGATGTTTTTTAAGGCGACAAAGTTCCATTAGTACCGGAATTGTTGCTTTATGTGTGTTTCCTGGAGAGATCCTAGATTGGTTGATTATTCGCAAAAATCACTACAGATTTGCTGATGGTCAGCCTTTTAGTACTGTCAAGCCATTGTGTATCGTATCTAGCTTTATGTACACTCTATTTGTCTCCCCTAAGATTTGATCCCACAAAAATACTAACCAGCTTCTCCCTGTAGCTTGGTATGACCAAGAACTAGAACAATATCAAAAAGAACGCCATGACACCGAGCTTGAAAAAGTATTTGACGAACGCAATACAACTCTCCGAGAATCTGGATTAAACGTATCCGGAGTTCACATCCAGCCCAAAGAGTTCATCGAACCTGAAACCGAATGGCAGAGAAATGTGAAGCAGAAGAAGGGCGAAGACTATTATTCGAAGATACAACAACTCGAAAACGAGCAAGTCAGCAAAGAAATACGACTGCGAGAAGCCTCTCATCAATACAATATCCCTGGTGAGAAGGTCGCTACCAGTTCTTTGGCTAGAGGAATGGCTCAACACTATCAAGAAAACTTGTACGAAGATTTTGCCCTATTTTCTTATCAACATCTAAACATTCTATTTACAGGGAACAACTACCTGAAAGACCCCAGCTGCAGCCTGTAACCAGAATTCCTAAAGCCGAACCACCTAAGATCGTGCACAAAGACCAAGTGGCACTGAGAAAAACCGACAGATCGAAAGAAGAACTGCAAACTGAGTACGAAGTAGATTCAGCATCAGCCGCCTACCCTCCTGGCCCTACAGAATCCGGAGTTCATGGTAGAGAAGTTCATGTAACGAGGCAGAAGCAGACCCAAAAAGAGCGCCAAGGAGATTTGGAGATTACCCGCAACATCACTGCAACTGAGACTACAGATGTAGAGCATAAAGCTAAAACTCAAGAACGAATGGTGCAGGGTCAAGTTCTTCCTACCAATCCTCCAGTGTTCATCAAAAAAATCCAGCCCTGCAGAACCTTCGAGAACGATTCTGCTAAATTTGAAGTAGAGTTTGATGGAGATCCGCTGCCTAAAATCACTTGGTTCAGGGAAGATTTCCCCATTACCAGTTCACCAGATTTGAAAATCTACACCTTCAGCACCAAATCCATCTTAGTTTTGAGACAAGTCTTCATGGAAGATTCTGGAGTGTTCAGTGTTATAGCAGAAAATAGAGGGGGAACTGCGAAATGCAGTGCTAATTTAGTGGTGCAAGAGAGGCGTAGACAAGGCAGAGGTGGACTGGTACCACCTAGTTTCACCACAACCATTCAGTCCACCTCAGTAAACTCTGGACAATTGGTCAGGTTTGATGCCAAGATCAACGGTACCAAACCCATTGATGTTTATTGGTTGAAGAATGGTAGAAAAATTGCTTCAGATATAAGATACAAGACTCTGGAAGAAGACGATTTGTACACGTTATTGATAATCGAAACTACCCCAGAAGATACCGCGAAATACGAGTGTGTCGCGATGAACCAAGGGGGCGAAGCCCGCTGTGAAGCGGACCTCTCTGTAACATCCCCTTCTTCGGCACAAAAACCGTCAAAACCAGCAGCGCCAGGAACAGAGAAGAAGCCTCAATTGGTGGAACCATTGAGAGACCAAACCATAAGAGAAGGACAGGCAGTTGCTTTTAAATGCAGAATCACCGGAAAACCCACAGCTCGATGGCTGAAAGCAGACCAACCCATCAAACCGTCCAGGTATTTCCAAATGAGCCAGGAGGGAGATTACTGTACTTTAAGGATATCTGAGGCCTTCCCAGAAGATGAGGCAGTGTACAAGTGTGTGGCTGAAAATGCGGCTGGTAGTGTGACATCTCAGGCTAAATTAAGGGTACTGGCCCCCGAAACCCAAGAGGCGCCATTGACTTTGTCGCCGATGAAGGACGTGGTGGTACCAGAAGGTAGTTCGGCGCAATTTAAGACTACAATTGGGGGAAAAGTGAAACCTACCATACAATGGCTGAGAGAAGGCTTCCTCATACCGGAATCACCAGACTTCCAGGTAGGAATTGTTTTGTTCTTATAACACACACCCGCGTTCTATTTCAAGATTCTCTTTCGATTTTTTTTTATCGAATTTTTGGTCGTAACAGGATTTTCTCAAATTTTAATCATTTTCGATTAAGTTATGTTGTAATCAACCATGGTACATCGAAGCCAATCCGAGCGGGCACGCGATGTTAAATTTAGCTGAACAGATTAAAAACTCTATACTTTCAGGGTTGCCCCCACGTCAAGCTCGATTTGAAGCTAAAAATAAAATTTAATGGGCACATGTGGCCAATTAAATATTCATACACACTTAATTTACTGCGTTTTTCTCTTAAATAAAGAAACTGGTTTATAGTACCTTAAGTAACATTTATCGAGCAAATTAAGCGTTTTCGATAGAACTTAGATCGAAAATTTGGTAGAACTTGAAAGAAATGTATCAAAAGCTCTTGGTACTGAAGACTGCTAAAGTGATGTTCCTCATCCAGTGGAGAACATTTAAAACTGGCCTATCCCTTCTTTAAAATGTAGAATTGATCCCAGGTTGAAAGGGATCCCCCGAAGTAATGCCTTGCGGTGGTTCCGGGGGAACAACGGTGAAGAGCGAACAGGGGGTTTAGTAGTCGGTCAGCGCGCCCTGGATTGGGACGTTAACCCGATGCATAGGGGGCAGATAAGATCGCCGAGTGCCAAGCCCCTAATTTCTGCTTGCAGATTCCCCTCAACCTCTATATTAAAACAAAAAAAAAGTTGAAAAGGATTCAAAACATGACTGAATTTAGGGGGGGGGTATTTTTCCACTTTTACAAACTGTAACGATCAATAATAGCTAGATCAATAACCTGGATAAAAACAATATACTAAACGAAAATGTCAGTTTTAAGATATCAAGTTCCCGAGACCTCATTTTTTGATTTTTTTTGTGAAATTATATTTCGGTATTTTTCAAAATAAAAGATTCTCAAAACATGGCATCGTGGCAACGAAATTTAATAAATTAGAAAAATCAAGTGAAAAGTTCAGAAGATCATTTTAAAGCTTTTTTTCAAAGTCGTTGATTGAACGCTGTGTGGTACGCCCCTGGCTTGTAAATCAAATCTCTCAGGTTTCATGCTGAAACCCTCTGATACATTGTTTAGAAGAATAAACTTTGCAATGTGAGATTCTATATGAAAATCTGTTTGTTTTTAACGAAGACAACTGATAGTCAGTGGCTTGTTTTGTTCATCGCAGATCGTCCAAATTTTCAAAAAACAAAAATGTAATTGTTTCTATTTTCCTTTAACCCTACGTGTTACGCCTCCGATTTGCGCACCCCCAAGTTCCAAATATCCGCTTCCGTACGAAACTCTTCAGTTCTCAAAACCCGATAAACGCCATTGGCGTGCCGCTTTTTCGCAACTGACCAGAATTTCTCGAAAATCGATGTTGTCGGGTTTCTTTGTACATTTTTTTGTTTTATTCGACTAAACGCTAACAACCCTCTGCTTTTGTTCCAGATGATCCAAGAGGGCAACAATGCCATCCTGCTGATTTCCACCACCTACGAAGAAGATTCTGGGGTGTTCGCATGCCGCGCCACATCCTCCGCAGGCTCCGTAGAACAATCTGCAAGACTTATCGTCAAAAGTAAGAAATAAGTTCAAGTCTGTTCGCTTGCCTTGTACTGTCTTATCGGAGGCTGATTTTCTTTTCCCCCCTTTTAAAGGGCCAAAGTCATCGTGCGAGCCCTCAAAAATTGTTATTTAATGTTATAGTTTCATTGTTAAAATTGCTTCGTTGACGCTTTCTCCCTTTTGAGCTTTCGTTGTCGAGATAACAAGAATCACTGGTGGAATGCGAAAACAAAAACAGCCCTCCCCAAGATTTTTTGGTGGTGGAATATCCTTGTAAAGAGTGACACCTAGAATTAAGGTTCCAAGTGATTTTATTTACGTAGGAGTGAAGTAAAGCTTTCGGCACTAAACAAAGCTTTATTCCCATGTTTATTTGTATGCCATTGAACTGTATATTGATTATTGCATAGATTTTTGTTTAATAAATCGCTATTGTTTAAAAATTCCCTATGAGTTTCAAAAACCCCGAAGAAATATTTTTAACTGGCACATGTGGCCATGGACTTTGTTGGTGACTAAAGTAAACAGGCTTTGTTTCATGGGAAAAATACCTGCTCGAGGGTTTTGCATGAGGCAGCAGACATCTGCCACCTCATAGTGATTTACCTAAATTCCTTAGAATATGATATGTTTTTCTAAGTAGTGCAAATGGATTGGAGCTTTGCCAGATCTCTAATTCTAATGAAAAACTGTAAATAACTACAGTGCCGTGCGCAGTTTGGAACTATTTTAAACTTTGCGTATATTACGTTACTGACTATATTTGGTTCAGCAGCGCTCTTTGTACTTCAATCGTGCGTAATGCTGCGTAGGGGCCCTCTTTAAAAATAGGAATTGAAATGAAACACGCATCAGTAGAGTACGTTTTATTTCACAACTCGACTAACTAATTACTTTAGGGGCGTTAGCAGCCACCCACTAGATCTAGTATTGGATAAACTCCAAAAAATAGATATAAATAAATAATATATTCAAATCACATAAAAAGCCTGGCAGATACAAATACGTGAAACTTTCATATCCTAGGTCAGGCCACTAATCACAAACTAGGTCACTTGGAACTTTAATTCGTCCTCTCCAATCGGGCACAGGTCTAATCTGTTCAATTACAGCCACAAGAAATAGTGATATATTTCTTGCGGCGATTTTCACTAGCACTTCACTACAGAGCACAAGCACTGTTATCGTCGGGACAGTTTAACTAGAAATGACTAAACTTTCTTGAATCCACACTGGGTCCCAAGAGTTGGGGCGTGACGTCAGATACACACGGAAAGTTGGAAAGCTTACGTGTGTGTTCAGTCACCTATAACATTGAGTCATCCAGTCTGGAAATAGCTCAGTGATACTTAGCCTCGAAATAGTATTGGGCGACCCCTTCGGGGGGTCATTATAGGTTTATATGGAAGTTTTCATTGGGAGGTAAATTTAGATCGGTGATGCGCGGTCTGGCGAGAGATCGCTTAGTCAGAGATGCACTCGGAGATTTGCTGCGTCTGAGATAACGTTTTTGAATCGCTGCAGTATTGACCTCATCGCAGCAATAACTTAATTATCGTCTCCATCCTTGAAATGAAAGTTATATTGAAATTTCGCCACCAAAAATCCCCCGCTTGTTTTTTTACATTATTAAAATTGTCAATTATCATGCTCATTTGCAAGAGTTTTCGCTGTTGTCGGAGATCGATTACGTGAGAGATGTTCAAGGGAATAATTTTTGGAATTTCGGATTTATAATTTGATCGTCCTAGATGATTCAGAATTTAATCGTGAACAATTATCATGTTAGAAAAATCAAGAGGCTATGAAAGTTTTGAAGCTTTACCCCCATACTGTCGACGAGACCCAGCATGATACACCACTGATTTTGAAATAAATTGACCGGCAAGTCTCGGTATAAAAATATAAAAAATCTTGAGGTTTGGAAACAGGTGTTTTGCTTAGATAAAGTCACGTTGCTACTTTTTGGTTGAGTAACCCATAGTACGCCTATGGTTTTTGAACAACCAACTTGCAAATCTCGCAATTTTCTATGCAAATTTCCAGGTTTGCCACTAGCTTAAACCCAGTTGCCTATTTGGTTTTCCATACTTTCGTTTGAAAATCAGAAAACACACCTCGGCATTGAAGACGCAACTAGTAAATGTGGCACTTCACATGGAAATATCCTGATTTAAAATTTTATTGAAGTCACCGCCGTGCAATCATAGATATCCCAAGTTTTCGAAAACACCTGTTTCACCTTTTTTCTCGTTTTTTATCTCGCAAAAATTATCTAAGAACCAGCTGGAAAATCGTAGATTACACATAAAAATCCTCAGGTGTCTGCATTTTGATTAGACTCTGCATGGTACGCCAATGGTTGTTTGGTGATACCCAAACTGGGCAGCAAAACTAGTTTTAAATTCTGATTCATGGGGTCGCATTCGTATCTATTTTTACAATTTTCAAAGTGCAAAATAGCCAAAATATCTTGAACATGAGCATGACAAAAAGTGATAAAATTGCGTCTGAACAACGTTCAAAGGTAAGTCCCCACTAAACGTTGTCGACCTTCCAGAACGTCCGGGAACATTCCGAAAATCGCCTATTAACGGCGTCCCTACTCAACAAGGGACACCTTCAATCGCCCCGCAACAATACCCCACTCAAACTGGAGGGGTTGGTTTTGGTACCCCACAATTCGCCCCCGGTTCTCGAGGGGTACAGCCCCTGGAACCACATGAAATTCCTTCGGGTGATGAAAGCGTATTTTGGAGAAAATCCCCGCGTACCATGTTTATGGAAGTCCAGCAACTTCCTGCGGCATTACAGGCTCAACCGTGGTATGAAGAGCAAATCGTGTTGAAAAAAGCGAAGGTGGAGTATAGAGAACCGGTGAGAGAGAGTATAGAAGAAGTGCATCTAAAGCCCAGTAAACCTGTGCAGAAGGAAATCCCTCGGGCTGTTTTAGAGGAGGTGCAATTAAAACCTGTCATTTTAGACACCAAGGAGGTCTCTCCGATAATTCAACCTCACGTGGAGAAATCTTTGGCTGAGCGCAGACGTGAGACTTGGCGCACAAGTTTGATCAAACAAGACTCAATAGAAATAGATATAGACACGGTAATGGCAAAGGCTCAGCAAATAGTGCAGAAGACTGTAGAATCACCTGAGCCTCAACAGGCGAAGATTATTCCATGGATTGAGGAGAAAATCGTACTTAAAGCAGCACCAAAAGAGCATATTGCGAAACTGAAGGAAATTCCCAAAGCACAGATAGAGGAAGTCACCCTCAAACAGGTTACATTAGAAGAACTGCAAGCTTTCAAGCAAGCGAAGCTTGAACAACCCAGACAACCTGGAGAACCTATTCCATGGACGGAAGAAGACATTGACTTGAAACCTACCCCACAAGAAATCAAAGAAATCCCTAAAGAAACATTAGAGGAAGTCCATTTGAAACCGGTACAACTCTTGGAACTACTAGAAACCAAAATTACTCCCTTAAGACAAGAAGGAGAACCAATTCCTTGGACTGAAGAGGAAATTCACTTAAAGCACACTTTACCAGAGAAAAAAGAGCTACCTAAAGAAACCATAGAAGAGGTCATTCTCAGACCAGTTTCCTCAGATATCCACTTCAAAGGGGATGAACAACAACCCCAATACTTGGAAAGGAAACCTGGAGAACCGATTCCTTGGATCGAAGAAGACATTCACTTGAAACACCAACTGCCTGAGCATAAAATTGAAGTACCCCATGAACCTTTACAAGGGGTTGCGCTTAGGCCAGCACCCAAGGTGCCCGATGCTATAGACAACGAAATCAGAATTTATTTGTCAGAAAGAGAAGCTGGGCAACCTCTCCCATGGGTAGAAGAAGCCACGAACCGCATGCATGCCTCTGATATAGAGAGAAAGGAGGTGCCTCATTCTCACTTAGAGGAGGTGCCTTTAAGACCTGCAGAAGTGAAACCCAGAGAAGCGCATTTCGAGGAAGCCCAATTTATATCAAAAATAAAAGAAGAAAGAGATATGAGAGAGTATATATCAGCTGCCCAAAAAGCGCAAATTCAACACGTGGAAGATAGCACTGTGTTGGATATTATTGAACACACTACCGAATCAAGAGAATCAAAGTCGGAGGTCAAGAGTTGGGAGCGAGGAGTGAAACCGTCAGAGATTGCTCCTGTTCAACAAATTGAAGATATTAGTACGTTGAAGCTTCAAGAACAAATTGATGAATCAATAAAGCAGAGTTTAGATACGAAAGATTGGAAACGTGGTGCTAAACCACGACCATCAGTTAGAAAAGAAGAACCAATTCCTTGGACTGAACAACAAGTTGTGCTTAAGAAAAGTACAATTGAGAGGAAAGAACCAGTGCATGAAACCATTGAAGCTGTTGAACTGAAACCAAGTATTTTGAGACAGCAAGAAGCCAAAACCACTATTGAACAAAAAGATCAAGTAACAGAAAGAAAAGAAACATCTCAACAAAAGGGAATAATTCAGGCCACTGAAGATAAAACAATAATACAAGTCAAAGAGCAAGAGAAAATTTCTAAGACTCAGACTGTTGACACAAAAACGTGGACCAGGGGACCCAAACCTGTATCTGA